>NW_024884142.1:64575489-64748382 GCF_019232065.1 Centrocercus urophasianus
TGTGCTGTGCCGTGCCGTGCTGTGCCGTGCCGCGCCGCGCCGCGCCGTGCCGCGCCGCACCGCACCGCCCCGCGCCGTGCAGAAGGCCGTGGAGGTCCGCCGTGCTGCGAAGCTGCTGGCGGGGCGTGGCTGGGAACCTCGGGGCGAGCCCCTGCTCCCGGCGCTCGGAGCGGGTGGCACCGGCGTGCCGAGGGACAGCGGGTGATGAAAGTTGGGCTGTGGGTCCGGCGGCCGCGGCCGAGCAGAGGATCGGGTTTTGTCAATCCGTAGGCCCCAAAATAACCCGGCGAAGCAGGAGGCAGCGCCGGCACTCTCCTAAATAATGTGCGGCTTCTATTCGACCTAACCCGGCCCTGACATACGCCGATGTCAGGCAGTTTAAACGCAGTAGGAAGAAAGAGCAGGTGATGGGGCCGTGAAACCACGAGGAGCTGCAGTGAGCGGGACAAAGCCCCACAGGAAAAGGAAAAGGGTTTGGCAGAGTAACAGGAGCTGCGGGGACCGCAGAGAGGAGACTCCATGGAGGGAAGCGAGTCCCGGCACTGTCATATTGGCTGTCAGCAGCCACGCGAGGAGCTCTGGGATGACGTGTGTGCTCTGATCCACCCAGCTTGAGCCTTGCTGGCTTGCAGTAGATGTCAAGTGAATGCTGTGTATCCTGTACTTCTGTGCAGTACAGCTCAAAACAGTGTGTTGAGGTGCAGCACTCTGCAAACTCTGCACTAAGCTCTAGCAGCTGTCCTTCCTGGGCTATAAGGTTCATCTGTACTGTGGCCCAGCAGGCAAGCAGAGCAGAAACCTTGGTTTGCTAGGCTGGGCAAGGGCACTCAGCTGCTGTTTGCCTCTTCTCAGGATAGAAATCCATCCTAAAGCCAAAGAGGGCCAGAGAAAGGAGCCAACGTGCAGACCTGGGAGTAGAAAAGCAAAATGTGTCCTTTGGTTAGTAACTGAAAATGAGCTATGTGAATGTTCTGCTCATGCTCTGCCAAAGTCTCTTGTGATTTTGGGGACATTGTTTGGTTTTTTTTTCAGCACTGAAGAACATACACCCATATTGTTGCTCCTCACAGGCTGTTGTGAGGGCAGGGATTGTGATGTACTCTAGTAAGAGGGCTTCATCTGTGCAATTAAAGCAGCTCATTCTTACCATCTCTCTATATAGATCTAGATTTAAAATTAACAGATGCAGCAGGACTTATAGGAATGTCAGGCACTGCTGGTACTATGTGAGGGCTGTAACAGGAGAAACAGAGCGCACCAAGGCCACAAACATCCATCATATGCGTACAGAAAATGGAAAGGAAAACCAGACCGGATTATGAGAAAGGCAGAAGGAGGACTGAGAGGACAAGGTCATGTCATACCCATGAAGCCAAGGTGAATGAGATCCGGAAGTGCCTAGGCCAACTGAAAAAAAAAAAAAACCAACAAAAAAACCCCAAAATAACAACAACAAAATCTGAAAGAACTGGAAAAGCTGGGAACTAGAAGCAGATAGGGTACAGGTCAGTAATTGCTTTGTTCATTGCTCTTAAAGGAAGGACAACATAATAGTAGAGGCAGAAGGAAGTGGTTTAAAGACAATGTTTGAGTCCAGAACATAACGTGAATAGGTTTTTAATCCAAGTTTAATGGGAATTGCTCTTTAAATCCAGAATATGAGGTATGTCTGAAGTACCAGGCCAGGCGTTCCTCTAGTAAGCTTTGTGTTGAAGTTAATGTGGCTGAATTCTTTGGACTTGCAGCATTGTTAAGCCAGACCAAATGAGAAAAGAGTCAAGCCTGTTATTTTCAAACACTTTAGAAATGCAAGCAATTATATTCTGCTGGGGAGAAGCTGAGGAGGTAAAAGACCATTTTAATTTGTTGTGTACTCCTTCAGCAAACATCACGGAGATGAATGTCACAGACTCCATCATTCTATGATTCTAACTCAACACTCAGACCATGAAACCAGTAAGAAAAGGACCAAGGTACAAATATAGCATCAGGCTAAAACCCAATGATAGTTATTAATTCATGGGCTAATTAGGCTTCAGAACTCCTTTGTTCTTTTCCTCTTTCCCACATGTCAATTAAATGTCTTAATTTTTACATTTGCTAATGTGCTGAACTACGTCAAGTTCTCTTGACACAACATGTTCCCAGCGTGGTCAGAAGAAATAACAGAATCCATTTAAAATATCTGAACCATTTGCCAGTGCTTCATCAGGAGCACAAAACAATGTAATAATGGTTGTATTCCAGTGACAAAACTGAAGTAAAGTGTGGCGATGGTAAGGAAGTTCTGGAAAACAATGAGTATTTTTATCACAGTCGTATCTACAACATACTAGAAATGTTTTCCAAGCACATAAAGACTCTATTCATTGCCGGAGAGCTTGTTCTTTAAAAGACAACGTAAGGGCAAAGCATGACAGAAAAGAACATACAGTATACAAAGCAAAATGACCCATAGGATGGCTGCCAAAACTAATGGGGAGGGCATTACTTCCCCCCTTTTCTGCAGGTAATTCTTCACGTGTTCCTGAATTTGATATTTCCAAACAGCTCGTGTTTTTTTGTGTGTCAGTGAGTGTTGGAAAAGGGCTTGATTGGTGACTAGGTAATGATGAGACACTATTGATCCACAGAGAATGCAGATAAAAAGTCCTCAAAGCTGTACCAGTCCTCACAGGGGGGTGACGTAGGATAAAGTTAATGCAAGGTTGGAGGGTTTTTTTTTCTTTAATCACTACTTTGATATAGATCTGATATAGATATGTTTATTAGAAATGCCTAAAAGAATAGGTCAGTCAGTGAATGGCTTTTCTGTTTTCATTGAGTAGTAATAATAGGAGCGTCAATATATCCTTGTAGGTGCTCTATATATCTGGGGTTCTGCAGTGTTCAGGTTGTATAAGCAATCTGGAAGAATCTTTGAAGCTGAGGGAAAGAAGGGAGTGCAGAATAGCAACATGAGGGGGATAGAATTCACAGAACAAAATCATCTTAGAAATAAATAAATTCCATCTTCAGACAGTTTGCTGTCAACAAGATAAAAGTCCCTTAGGACTCAAGGCTGAGATTTTTACTGGTTTCAGAAACCACCTGAAGCTTCACAGAAAGTCCTGCAGCTGGGGACTGTGTGAAGCATTGGTCAAATGAGGATGTGGCTGTGATAGTGTCACTACTCAGGTTTAGGACACGTGGGCTTGTAGTACTTGCTCTTCCCTTCCAGACCACCCCATGTCAGCCTGCCTTGTTCCACCTAAGCCATTATTCCTTGATCTCAACAGTGGCATTTTTCAGGCTTACTGTTCATACCAGCAAGTGAACTCTAACAGGTTTGCAGCTTTTCCGAATAAAACTAGAGAACTGCTTGTCTCTGTTGGATTCTCTGTTAAGCTTACTTCCTTTCTAATCAGGACAAACTGTACAAAGTACACTCACAGGGCTATGCAAGCGTTCTTCTGTTGAATGCACGCTTTTCCTGAGGTACTCAAAGGGTTAGCACAGTTTATTCATCTTTCAAACACTGCCCCCATTTCTGCAAAGCTAGGGAGGGTTCATCTAGGAGAGATGGTGCCAAGCACTGAGGATTACTGACAAGCTCTGCTAGCGCTGACCCCGATGGAAAAGCACACCTAGTTTTGTGCTGTGATGTCTGGGCATTTTGAGGCAATCTGCAGCTTGCACAAGCCCTGCTACACCCAGAGATTTGTACTTTGCTGTTGTGGTTACTGACCCCAGCAAGCACAAGGTGCCCCTGTACTGTGCTGTGCATACATTGCTCAGCACAGTTGTCAGGTGGCACAGCCCTTGGGATAGCAGAGAACCAAGCTCAGGGCCCTGGAGATAAACACAGCACTCTGGAGCCACACTGCATCCAGCTTATTGCTTGTTGACACCACTGCAGAGCTTCCCTAAACACGTCTTGCTGAAATTAAAGTAACAGAATACTTTGGTTGTTTATCACTGAATATCATAATGTTGTATTGTTTAAAGGGAAAAACCTTTCATTATAATCTGAGATTATAAGGGTTGGGCTAAATTACAAGGAGAAGTATTCTCAATTACATTGTGTAAGCCTGGATAGCTCAGTGTTTAATACTGCGGGATTCCTCCAGGCTCTTCAGCTGAAATTGTTTGCTCTGTCCTTGAATCTGTTTGACACGATATGCCTTTACTCCCCTGGGAACAAAGCCTGTTTTTATTACATCAACAATACAGGTTTACAGGCTACAGGGGTTGATCAAGAGAGATTTATGCAGATTACCATGTTTGACTGCTTTAATTATTTTATTCATATTTAAAGAAAGTGAGTTACTCTAGTGAGTTACAATATAAGACAATGCTCTATCTCTGTAAGGTGATGGAAATGCAGCAGAGCTTATAAAAAGCTCAAGACTGACACATTTGTCCTCATCTTAAATTTTGTACCGTGAAAAGTTCACAAGCTTTTTCCACATTCTTTGTGAAGTTTTTCTCAGGAGGGGGTATTTCTGGCTTTGGTTAGAAAAGAGCTCCCTGACTTGCTAAAGATTGACAATTATGTACATTTTTTGTCTCAAACTTAAGCAAGCCTGCAGGCCCTGGGGGTGCTTTAAGTCCTGTTATGGACAAAAGATTTATTTTAAAGAACATTTTTAAAACACTATTTGAAGTCCACGCTCCGATAGAGTGATAAGGAGTTCTGAAAAAAAGAAAAAAGAATTCCTCCTTTATCTTTATATAGGTCATATTTATCTTAACTGTTCCAGAAGTTTTTCATGATTTTGATACAGACAGGTCTTCTGGCTTTTCAGCAAGGAACTCAGATGCAAGGAAAGTCTCTTTGGTGTTTCAGAGGGTCACAAACATTACGTGACCTTTTTACTTTGCATCTGATATGTGCTTCCTGCACCTGTGTCATCGTGGCTCAGCATCGTGACATGCTGAAAGATCATCAAGGTGGAAACAATGCAGAGCAGCGTTAGGATGATGTGGCCTGCCATGATAATTTGGTGTGTTCCTGATGTATTGCACATCATATTTTCTCTTTCCTCTTCTTCCAGCAGCCAGGCACGTAGTTCTCTCTTCTGCCAGTGGCTTACCTTGTACTTGGAAAAGAGAACAGCGACAGCTGGAGTGCTGGCAAGGACAGTTTGCTTCCTGGGCCTTGGTTTGGGAAGCTTGAGAGAGCCTCAGCCCATGGGTTACAGTATATCCTGCTATTTAACATGTTACAGTTTCAGTATTTTTCTCCTGACGGCCCAGAAGCTATTATCCAGTGTGCAAGGGAGGAACTCAAGAACTGTTCCTGAAGCCAAGAAGATGTGCTTTCATTAAAGGAGTGGACATCATAGTTTTTTGAATGAAGATGCAGTTTCTTTTCCCTTTCTGCAGCTGGCTAGCACAATTTTTGATACTTCCAAAATCTGTTTCTTGTGAAGACTCTTGTTCTAGTGAGAGAGATTCTAAGAAAATAAAAAGCCTAGGACATTTGCTGCTGCAAAAAGAGAAACCTGTCTTGGTAATTTAAGAGAGGAACGAAAGGACAACAGTGAGTGAGTTTTTGAACTGACAACACTGCCCAGGCATTATTCCTCCAAAGATTTTGTATATATATATATATGTTTTTTTCTTTTTGGGTAAAACAATTTCTCAAGAATGAGCAGAAGCTTCATTTCCATTTGTTTTCCATGTGAACAATGGTGTCCTTCCCTTCTCTTGATCAGTGGGAATATAATATAGTTGTGTTTCATTAAACACTATATACTATATATTACTATATAAACTACTTAGCTTGCTTGCACATCAGTCCTGAAGAGCTTACTTTTTTCAGGGCTGCCTGAATACATGTTCATATGCATAAGCTTTGTGAGCCCCAGAGAGTCAGCACAGTCTAGGTGAGTTCCACGCAGCTCACACTCTGTTTGTAATTCTCCCAGGACAGTACCAGTGTGTTCCTATTGCGTGTCAGAATACAGCATCTTACTGTTCTCCTACATTGCCCAACCTCACTGTCCCACACCATTCCAAGGGCTTTTTGATGCCTTTTCCTACATTTCCAGCCTTCCCAAAGAGGCAGAATTATTCCATGCCGTTCTATTTGCTGACTGTGCTCTTGTGTCCCT
The DNA here is from genome assembly GCF_019232065.1 of Centrocercus urophasianus. Classification (NCBI taxonomy): domain Eukaryota; kingdom Metazoa; phylum Chordata; class Aves; order Galliformes; family Phasianidae; genus Centrocercus; species Centrocercus urophasianus. The sequence goes on from NW_024884142.1 coordinate 64,581,588, forward strand.
CTCCAACATTTTCTTTGGTTTTGCTGCATTTAAGTCAGGGTGTTGAGCTGCTGGCCACCAAAAGAGGTGGTTGTGTGTCGTCCAGCAGCATACTCCTTCACCCTTCCTTACCTTAGCACCACACTTGTCTAGCCCTTGGTGAGTCAGTTCAAGAGAATGGTTTTCTGATGGATTAACAAGTTGGATCGGCTTACCATGTGGTTTGATGTGGTGCAAGAGAGGGTGTGGACCTGCAGGGCCAGGAGTCAGGGAGGGAAAGCTGGACCACCCAAGTCAGAGCAGTAAGCTGACTCAGTCACATTAGGTAGCTTCACCCTTTTTTACTTCATGTTATAGAACTTGACCCTTTCTACTCTATCGGACAGAAGCCTTTCCGTGTGACCTGTTAAAACAGTATGGAGAGAATCAGCAGATCCAAGGTGCTAGATATTGTTGTATACCTGGACAGCTGATTCTTCTTTCTATTGATTTGGGGAGTGGTGTTTTCTTCTGTTAGCTCCATGAACAGCATGCCAAGAACTCAAATGTTGGAGGTTATTTTTCAGATTTTACTAGATGAATGAGTCTGTCTGTTGATTAGAATAGTTCTTAATACTCCAGAACTGAATGGATGGGGAAATGAAAATTGTGATGTGTATCAACACCCAATATGATGGTGCTTCTGCATCCCCTTGTCTTCAGTGCTGACAAGCACAACCCTCTGTGTGAATACTGAGTCTAATATCAAAGTAGGAAGCTTTAGCATGTTCTAAAGTACTTCCCAAGCAATTTAACTTTTACTAAGAACAGATATTTGCTAAAACAGGAGCATAATGGATGTACAGTAATTTAAATACATATAATACTATGAAAAATTGTTGTTTCCCTCCCACAGGATCTGAGCCAATACTGCTTATTTCATCTATTTAAATGGACATTCAGTTGGCACAGTACTGTTAATGACTGGTAAAACATAATGCTGGAATTCTATTAATATTTATAAAATTGTGCCTTAATATTAGGTCCCAGAAAATTAAACTTAACAGGAGTTCTTGCAAACAGACAGCTGAACATTAATTATTAACATCTTTGTTTTGCTCTTGGAGTAATAGAGTACATGTTACTGAACTGTAATTAGGGCTGGGCTGGATCTGAGTCTTCTTATCATGCTGCATCAGTTTGTCCCTGTTGGAAGCATTACCCCTGAACCTGTTCCTGGCTTTGCCAGCCAGCCAATTAGTCACCTAGAGATAAGGTGGCATTTATTGGTAGTAGAAGAATGGCCTTTCATTTTTGTGCAGAAGCAAAAAACAGGTCAACAAGCAAATTACACATTCTTCATCCACCCACAGCTCAATGGAATCAGAGAATCATCGAATTGCTCATGTTGGAAAAGACCTTAAAGATATAGATATAGAATATCTATATCTATATATATATAGAATATATCAGGATATATATGGGATATAGAAGGAGATTTCACTGGAGGGAATAGGCAGAGAGAATAGATAGACTGTCCTCACCTATTTACTGAATTGTAAGTGTTGTTGAAATTCGGGTGGGAGGCAAAGCTCCTCCCTTGTGCAAACAGTAAAAGCCACGTGCTGCAGGCAGAAGTAGCTAAGAGCCTTTATGTCATTTTATTTTTTAAACAAACAGCAACTTATCAGTGTGGGAGACCAGATGTGGCTAGCTCATTTACACACAAAGGCTTGTGTGTTTGCGGATATACCTACTTGCTGTGTCCAGCCTGGTTGGTAACTTATTTTAGACCATTTATCCCCTATTTTAAAGAATATTCTGCATTTCAGTAAAAGAAATGATGAGTCAGAAAAAGCTATAGCATGAAGCTAAAAATTCTCACTTTGTATTACCTTAAGATATTGCTGGATCACAGACCTAGAATAAAAAATATTTGAGATTGTGGGGTCATGCTAGAGAGTCTAATTCTCATTTCTAATCCAGGTGTGGAAGAGGCACATAAAGAAGACTTTGAAGGTTCGTCAATGTGGTGTATAGCACCAAATGTCTGCCCCGTGCACTTGTGTACTGCAGGGGTCTTATGAATGCTATTTCAGGTTGGATATTAGGAAAAAATTATCCTCATCAAGAGTGGTGAGGCAGTGGCACAGGCTGCCCAGGGAGGTGATGAGGTGGTGCCATGCTGCTTGAAAGGGTGCTTTGAGTGTAGCCTTTATCACTGCATTCGTGTAGAAAACGTTCTATTGCTCGGATGGGCTGTCCTGTGTGAGATAATATGCTGACCCAGTAACCGCAAATGCAGCTCTAGAGAACATTCCTGGGGCAGAACACTTGAAACTTTGTTTCTAAAAGATATGTAAATATAGGAAGCAACCAGCTGACTGCTGCAGAGGCTGGGAAAAAAATGTCCTGCTACCACCCATGCCATTAACATAGGTTTCTTTATGGGGACAGCAGATTAAGAAGTCTTGTCTTACCAAACGTAGCCACGCTGTGTTTTCCAAGATTTATCTACAATTTAGACATGGACAAAAATTTATTCTGGACAAACACTGTGTGGTATTTTCAAAAGAAATAACTTTAAAAATGTGATTAAAAAAAAAATTGAGTACGGCTTCTGACACCTCAGCATCATGGAAACATCAAAATCTCTGTTGTTATACATTTGTTTGATTATCTGGGGGAAAGTCTAAAAATACAGAAAAGAAGCTTACTTTTCTCAAAATGCTGTGCTTTAGAACCAACAGTGCTGGTTTGGGAGACAGAATTCTGACTGTGGAAGAAGGAAAAATTAAAACCAATCATTTTCCTGCTCAAAGACTGCATATTGAACAAACTGAATTGCAAAGTTATTATTTGAGCTCAAAAAGCATTGGTGCATAATCGTTAAGCCTTTTTTTCTTCCTGTCTGCATGGTTTTAGCATTAAACAAGATCTTCATTTTGTTAGAAAAACATGGATATTACACACATAGGAGCACTGAGACGTTGCCCTGCAAAATAGTCATCTCTCTGCCCCGCTCCAAGTGTCATCCAGATACAAGTTATTTAGAGGTGTTGGAGGTGTGCTTTGTGCTTCTTTCAGTGTACTAAGTTTTTATGGTAGTGTTTTGAAATCAAAATAACCTAATCTTACATGTGCTGAAGTCTATGATAGTATGTGCTGATTACATGGCAAATTATAAGGAAAACAACAACAAAGAACAAATAACTTAGTCCAACGTATGGCTTCTTAATATGCTGTGGCAAAATAGGAAAAAATGGAAAGGGATTTCATGCAGTGGTGTGTATTAGCTCCCAAACCCTTCCCTTTGCTTTTTGATTGAGAGAGCAAAATGACCCTACTCTACTCCATACAGAGAGCAGGCTGATTTTTTTTCTAGAAACATGAAGCCCTAATGAAGGTCTACATCTTGACTAAAGCCTCACCCATGTTTGTCAAGAGCTTCTTGTGAGAGGAGGTGTTCTTGGACATAGACTTTGAGTCCTGACTTTTGCTATTTCTCAAGATGTGTGGTTCCTTGTCTATTGCAATCTGAAATGCCAGAGTGGGAAGAGTTTTCTTTATGTAAACAAGACTGTTTACATGCATGGGGAAGCAGTCACCCTGAAGTTAGTGTAATCCCTCTGAGCAGCTTCACAGAAACCTTAAGGCTGTACTTTTTAAAGTGGTGCACATACAGTGGATACACGTATGGTGGTTTTCAGAATGTTTGTTACTGTTTTACTAAGTGCTGAAGTACACTGTTCAGAAGTTTAGCTGGCTGCACACTGTGTTGGTATGAGAGTACCTGAGAAGGAAGGGAGAGGCTAGAACCTGCTTCTAAGTGGTTTATTGACTATTAAACTCTTTCAGTCAGATAAAAGCAACAGCAAATAACCCGATACATGCATTACGACAGTACATTGTCTCAGCATCTCCCTCCCTGCATCGTGTTTCCTATCTAGGTCACTGTGCAGTGTGAGGCTGTTGGTTTACCAGATAAAGTTTCTGCATGGTGACCCAGACCATAGCAGTGACAGGAACATTTTCAGGCTCTTTATGCAAACCACCAATATTCTGAGCATGTTCCTGGCACATCTTACCTTCTTATCTTACCTTCTTTCTGGCTGTTTCAGGGCTTGGTGCAGCTTGCCCAGCCCTACAGACAGAGTTGGCTATACTGGCTTTTGAACAGCTTTGGAGATAAAGCCATCTTGCCATCAGCCTGTCACACAAATTCCATTACTATCCTGCACTGCTGTGTAATTAAATCTCCTTCTGCTAGGCATACTCTGGTTTAACAAGTTTTGTGAGTCATGGCAGGAAACTGAGAGTCCCCAAAACCAAGAATGGGCACAAACACCCCCTTGATAATCATCTTATTTAGAGAGAATAAGATTGCCATCTGTCCAAGGCAGTGAACACCAGATCTCCTTGGATCCCTTATCAGAGTGTCTCAAACTGCTGTACACCAAGGTATGCAAAGAAAGTGATCTTGCAGGTCTGAATTAAATGAAGCTTTGTAGTACAGATGCTTGCAAGGAAGTGGTTTGGTTTGCAGCACATTGGTTTGAGAGTGCTTGAGAAGGAAGGAAGAGGTGAGGACTTGAAGATGCAGGTGTTTATTCTCACTAACTGAAACATGAACCTGTCTACACCACAGGACACTACTACGTGTGCAAGGAGAGTATTTCTCCTCTCTGTTGCACAGGCCTGGCAGCCAAGGTTCCAGCATTTAAAGCAGCACCAAACCCACTTATTACTAGCTGCAGGAAATATGGTGCGTGAAAGCAGCTGGAGCAAGAAGGCTGCTCAGTGGCACTGTTCTGGCCCTGGCTGAGGCAGCGGAGAGACTGCTGTGCATGCCCAGGTCCCCCCACACTGCTGTGCTTTCACACCTAATTGCAGCGGGGAGGGACTGTGCCCCAGCAGCATGTGCCAGGCAATAAAGCATTGCCTCCAGCATAGAGATATGTGCCAGCTTTAGAGGAAAAGGCCAGTTCAAGAGGCCTTTCTCTTACTGAAGGCCTCATTTGGTGGTTGTCCTAATCCATCAGCATGAGAGAACAGCATGAACTGCTTTGCAAACACTTGCCAACCTGAGACACGCGTGTGACCTGCAAAAAAGCAGTGGGATTCACACATAGCCTTCTCCTCTAGAAGAAGGAGATTTCCTGCTTCTTCCTTTTTCAGCCCTCCAGGCGGTTCTAGAAGTTGCCATGAAAGCAGATGCTTGAGGTACTGGCAGAAAAGAGCAGCCTGTGTGAGCAGGAATCATGCTCTGTAGGTGAAAAGGTCTAGCATACAGCACCTTCGGTTTGCACATCCCAGGAAAGATGAAACAGTAAATAAAACTGTGCTTTCTTTGGCTTGGGTGGCTGGAGGTTGTGACGACACATGATGTAGTGTAATTCACATTTCATTTCTCCTGTGTGCTGTGAAGTTCATGCTGATTTTCTGTATCTCATGACTTTCTCAGTCTTTACAGGCTTGAGCTCTGATCTCTTTTTAATCCCTGGTATCCATGCTATTTTTAGTCTTGCAGACTATTTTTGGTTAATATATACAAGACGTTGTCTATTTTTAGCTAGCCAAACCAGCATCCTTTCTCTGGCTGTGAGATCCACACATGCATGTGAATAAATGTGAGGGGCTTTCTTTGCTTGCCCTTTAATCAACCTTTTCCACTAACACCCTGATCTTGGTAGGAGAAGTGCTCATCCCACATATGTTGTGGATGAGTGTACTGTTCTGTATGAGCAGGTTGTCTTTCTGCAAAACCAGAGGAGGTCTAATGGGACCACACCCCTAAGAACTCAGTGTGAATGAACTGCTGACCTCCCCAGGACCACCTTTCTGTGTCCCATGTCCCCATGGCTGTCCCACAGAGAACACACACTGTTCCCATGGTGGAGCAGGGAGCCCTACGACAAGGCAGCATAGGGTCCCTGAAGAGCTGTCATTAAAGTCCTCCAGCCTGCAGCCTAATTGCTGTGAGCTCCAAGTGGCCCCAGGAAGTTGGTCGTCCCAGGAAGGCTCAAGGCCAAGTGACCTGGTTTTCTCTAGTATAATCCATGGCTGGCCACTGGGAAACTATCTGCACCTGCAGAGAGCTCAGAGCCTTCTTCCCTAGCAGAGTACCTGCCTGGAGCATGCAGAGATTCCTTGTCACTCACCAGTAATCCTCTCTCTGCTGCGATGCTGTGCATCCCATTTATTGTAAGCAACAGTACAGCACTTATCTGTACTTTTTCTAAGGTGCATGCTGTACATATGAAAATACCATAATGCTGCTCTCAACAAGCACAGATTGAGTTTCCCCTGATTTTAAACCATCAGACACAGCTACTTGCCTTTGCTTTCCAAAACCTTCCAATCCCACCTTTGAGGAGACATTGACACCAACCCCTGTCTGTACCTCTTCAACTTCATTCCTGCAACTTCATGTTCTATTTCACACTGACTTTGCAGGAGATGCTTCCCTTTCCCTTTCCAAAACCTTTCAAACAGTCCACAGCAACACTGATTATAGCCTTGCCCTTGGGCTGGCCTGGCAGTGATAACAGTGACAGTGCCATAGTGATACAAACCACAGCATTCATGTATTGCTAAATGGCTGTGATACCAAGCAGTATCACATACAGAATATTGCTCAATTTCTCTGCTCTAATTTCAGGGCTCTGCAAATATTATTTTTTATTATTTATTATTTTTTATAATTTCTTTGTGACTTCTGTTTTCTTGACATCACACCGTATTTGCATTGCAGATTAAGCCAGGGCATCAATCTATTCTTTTTTTTTTTTTTTTTTTTTTTAAGATGATAGTTTATTTATCCCCCAGACCTTGTTTTAATATTAGTGTTGTACAAAATACAGCAATTATTTAGATATTTTAGCTTGTCTACGATAGAAAATGTTGTAACTATGCAGAATTGGTCATCCCAACCTCCCATGCAGACAGTAAGGAAAAGTATTATAATAGAATAGCAGTTTCCAAATAATAACCAAAAGAAATTTAATAGCTTAAGTCACCTCTCGATCATCAAAAGTAGAGCTTTTGCCAGTATAAACTAGTTTGGTTACAAAACATCACAGTTCTGACAGTAATTATTATACCAGGAAAACTTGTAGATCCGGACTGCCTACAAAAACATGACTGCAGCAGCTGCTGATATCCTGAGGACTCATTATGCCAAAGTCAGTCCAGTTGTAACTCCAGATTTCATTGAGAGTTATTCTAAGAATGACTTTGACCCACTGGACTGGATTCTTTTTCAAAACAGGAGAGTAAAATGCACTTCTAGTAAAATGACATGTTCTGGGAAACATGTAAAAGGCATTTACTTGTTTGTTTATCTATTTATTTATTTCATTTGAGGAAGGGACTATGGGGTGAAAATGAGTCGCTTGTGAACTGTAGGAATTCTGCCACTCTATGAATACTCAGTCTCCCACAAGTGTGCTGCTCTGAGTGTTGTGCAGCTCCAAGTGGCCTCTTTTTTCCCTCCCAGATAGTGCAGCCAGGTCTCCTGGCAAATAAAATGACTAAACAGAACTTTTTTTAGCTTGATAAATATATCTGCTGTGAAGGTATCGCGCAACATGTGCGGATCCAAGTGGGGCTGAGGTGCGGACCGGGCACTGAGCAGCTCAGGACTTAGACAGTCACATGCTCGGCAGGAGGAACTTGCTCCCAGAGAGCACGTAAGCAATGGAAACTTACAGCACGTAGGGCACAGCAGCTCTAATCCCTCTCAGCTACACAGGCTCCCAGCCCTCTGCTTTGGTTTCTACAAGCACTCAGGTGGCTCTGTGTGGGGTGTGCAAGGTTACCTGCTGAGGCAGGTCAATGTCAGCCCCATAAGTTCCCCCCTTTGTGGGTCTTATCTGGGCTTTGCTGGATCCGCTCTGCTGCCCTGTGGATTTGCTAAGTTTGGCAGAAGAATAAAAGCACTGCCACCTTGTTGTCAGGGAAAATGGAGCTTCTTCTGGATACTGAGATGCCAAGGTACGAGGATAACATGAATCAAGCTTGACTCTCACCATCAGCAAAGGAAGCAGCTGGGAAGCAGTGATGGCTTTGCTACATACTGTAGCCAGGCTAGGTAGCAATGCTGCAAGAGAGGCTGGGATAGGAGGGGACTGTCCCTGCTCCCACCTCTGCTACCTCTGTCTCCTCCAGTGGCAGTAAGACAGTGTGTCCAATGCTCCTGTTTGGCCATTTCCATCTTCCTGTGAGGGGCATAAGCAGTTCCCAGCCCTCACCTCTTATCAAAGGAGTAGCAAAAGCCAGCCAGAGTAGGAAGTGAGGCTGAGACCCTGCTGCTGCAGGACTTGACCCATGCACACAGGTTCAACTCCTTTGTCTGTTTTCCTAAAGCACTGCAAAGTTTATGTATTTCATATCTATCCTATGCGCATATTAGTAATTTGTTAAAAGGCTGCTGGATATTCCCCTTCTTTATCTGTTACACTGAACTGCTGTTTATCCAATTTCGGCATTTGGAAAAATCTTGTCACCAAAATTACCTTAGCAGAAGGTGAAAGTGAGAATGGAGAAAACAAGGACAACTCCATTTATTCCATAGATAGATTACTTGTTCTTTTCCTATGGAACAACTGTGGATGTTTTTCTTAGGAAAAAAAAGAATAAAAGAGAGAGAAAAAAAAATTAAAAGAAAACCCCAAGCCCCTCTGGCTAATAACCAGCTTCAACTGCACCAGCTCCGCCCAGCTGTGTGCATGTCACTGAGCGCTGCCCCACAGAGAGGGCACATTTCAGCTACTTTGCTCTTTGGGATTAACTGTCCCTTCCATCAGGTTGGCCCGGACAAACAGTGCTGTTGATCATGTAGTGCAAATCTTCCTGAGAAAGACTCTTAGGCTATTGATTACAAAAGACAGCCATTACACAACATGATTCAACCCCTACGTGTTGCAGGCAGTTGCTGTAACAGATAGGAAATGCTTATTGATCACAGCCAGATATGAAAATACACATCCTTTACACTAAGTGATGTTTAATATCTAGTGTAGAAAGATCAAAGTCACCTTTATGCCACGTGGGGGAAAGATCTCTGCCAGAATGTGAGAGGACGTATATTATCTAACATCCTACCTTGCACACAATGGCTAAGAACAGACAGGAGGAGAATGTGCAATGCTTCTGCTTGTGAAATGCAGTGCCTGAGAAGCAGAAGGGCGTGGATGTACTCCCACCTCATGCTCAGTGCCTAAATGAAGGATCAGTGTCAGGAGCAGAGTCTCTCTTTGAGTGAGCTGTTCAAATTTTAGGAAGAAGAAGTTGCTCTCTGCAGGCACCTCCCTTCCAGGCACAGCAGAAGACCAGCCACCAGGGATGAGTCCGGCTGCAGTGAGGAGGCACAGAGAAGATGCTGCTGGTTGGGGCCATTGATAAGGAGAGGATGAGGGACACCCTGAAATGATGAGCTCAGGATTCCTCTGTCGAGGGGGTAAGACTGCAGCCAGCAGAAGTCAGCGCGCACAGCAGACCCTGTTATCTCCAGCCCAGAGGTGCGTGTGGGAGAAAGGTTGTGCTGGGACAGCCACTGTGAGTTAAGAACCTACTATGATCCCAACCCTGAAGCTATGCTGATTAACACTAGGATGAAAATAGCCTTTGGAGGTTTCATGCTCATGAAAGGTCAGTCAGACTAGGACATCACGACCAGTGTTTAAAGGAGTGGGAGAAATAGTACCTTTTGTCCCTGAGTGCTTAACTTCTGCTCTAAAAATATACTTCTGAACTATTTATTGGCAAGATTGTGTATCCCCTCTGCCCAGAAACAGGTTTACCACTGAATGCTGTCCCCATTCATATGGGTATCAGAGGGTTTTGAGGAGCCCTGGGCTCTAGCCAGGCTTGCATTCTATTGACAAAGAATTTGAAACACAGCCCTGTCCCACATCCACTGCTCTCAATGTGTTTGTTCTCAATCCATCCCTTGTGAATGCTCCCCACAAAGACACATCAGATCTCAAAGCCCACAGTGATCTAAGCCCAGGGCTGCCTCCACAGCAGCACAGCTCACACCCTGGCAAACTGCAAACAAAAATATTCTGTGCAACTCCTCAGAGCAAAGGTATGCTCTCTCTTTCCCAGCAGTGACAGCTCTCACTGGGGCAGAGGAATGCCCTACAGCTGCCCACTCCTTCACTGACAACAGAAGCAGCAGCAGAGGAGGAGGAGGGAGGGTGAAGGGTCGACTTCAGAAAGGCTTTGGAGTCATTTTAGTTGTGGCAAAGCCAGAACTGTGCTGGAGAGGTGGACAATTTGGTAAGTCCAGCTTGGCCAGCAGTGCCAAGATGACATGGGGTGTTTTTCTAAAGTCACTCTTGAGCTTGTGGGGTGGGTCAACTGCGTGACAAAGCAGTTGAGGTAGAAGTGAGCACTGCTGTAAGCACATGGACAAGGCTGCTCCTCAGGAGACAATCAATGGGGCCTGATGCTCTCCAGCTGGGTGGGCTCGACTGACAGTGCTCACACCCCACAGCCCTACATGGACCACTCTCTCCTCTGCCTATTCCAAGCACGGGCCTGGATGTTCGTAAACAAAGCAGAGCGCTCTGTGATCTGCATTAACACCTGGCTGCCCACCATGGCCAATATGTTGTTTTTTAGGTAGCTGGGTCTAGAGAAGATCACATTAAACTTTTCAAAACATGTATTTCTTTCTCCTGACGGTGGCTGACCCACCACAGACATATCCACAGCATGGACAATGAATGGTAGCTGCACACCTTCTTTCCCTCTCGCTCTCTCACTCCCTGTGATCTATGTGTGTTGTTCTGGCACAGGCCCTTTGTGCATTCCAACCAGGCCTGCTGCTTGCTCCACAAACCCTTGTGTCACTACAGCCAAGAGCATGGAACAGAGGCAAGCACAGCACGGGGCAGCTCAGCAGACTGCCTTCACAGTCTGGTTCTTCCCTCCTTCTTGGCAGAGGAAGCACCTGGGCTACAGAAATGAGCCATTTAACTACCACTGAAGATCAAAATGAAGAGCACTTTTGGAAACTGGCAAGTGTTAAGCAATGCCTGAGGCAGCAGGAGAAATAGAAAAGGATTTTGTATTTTGTAGTCATTCTGGAGAAAAGGGAGTGACCTTCCTTGAGGGCTGGGAGACAGAGGTTGAAAGATTTTGCCTCATTGCCTGTGCAATCAGTGAGGCACCTGCTTGTGTAAGATCAGAGACCAGGAATGCCACACTGGGTCATAGGAGAACAGAGGTGCGAAAGGCCCTCTCAGATGGCTGAGCCTGGTGCCCTCCATCACTGCAGGCAGCAGTGTGGCACAGGCCCCTTAGAAACTAGCTACTACTGAAAATTGGTAGCATTTGTTTGCTGCTGTCTCCTTGTGTGAGATGCTTGTTTTTTCATGCCTAAGATAACTAGGAACTTTCCTCTAATTTCAGGGCTGGTTTGCAGTCAGATGTTTTTGTGTTGCACTGTCCTTCAAGTTGAATAGTTTGTCTTTCCATACCCTGCTATTTAGGGAGAGAAATTATAAGCTCTCTCACCCTCTGTTTTGCTGAAATTCTTTCAGTGTCTCACAAGAGAGGCTGTCTAATCCACGTAATTTTCCTGCACATCTCTTCACAGTACCTCCTGTAGTTTGAGGGTTTTCTGATTGTATTATGTAGCTAAGTAGAACTCATACAGTATTTCAGACAGAGTTTCTCCTGTGCCTTTTTTTACAGTGATATCAGCATAATTTATGTCCTTTTCTTTCTAACTAACTGTATATCCCAAGATTAGATTTATTCTTTTTTTTTTCTTTTTTTTTTCTTATGGCTGTGTTGCTCTGGGGGCTCACAGGCATCCTGTTATCATCAGGTTTATCTTCTGGATTCAAGTTCACCTCTTCAGATATTTCAAGACCTGTTTGTTGCACATGTTCTTGTTCTTTGTTCCCTCATCTATGAATTTTTACTGCAGCATTTCACTCTGTTTGCATAACTTCAGCACTTAGGGACCTCTCCCTGTGATATCCATAACTCCTTGAGTACTGGTAACACCCTCCAGCTTTCTGTCATTGACAGATTTCATCACACATCAGTCCAGTTTCACAACACTTCTGTATTATGTTACTCTTTTTTTTATTATTATTATTATTATTATATTTAAATTGATGATAAAATATTAAAAAAAACTGAACTGATTTTTGTGAAATTCCCTGACTCCAGCATGAGACATTTCCAACATTACTTATCTTCTTCCTCCCTTCAGGCAGTTCCTCATCCTTTATGATTTGTCTGCTAACCTCCAACTTCTCCAGTTTGCCTTTTGATTATATAAGCAATGGCACTGAATCAAATGCTTTACTCAAGTCTGATAGCTGATATCTACCATCCTTCCTTTGCCTGAGAGTTTACTTATCACATCTGGAAAGATTGCTTAGTTTGGCATCATCTAGATTGGAAAGACTCATCTTGTATCTTTTCCTACTTCCCAACTACTTGTAATGTGCAATTTGTAATTAATCATTCCTCTGAGTTTGTTCTAATGGTCTCATACTGCAGCTTGCTGATATCTGGTGAGGACACTTCCTCATAAATCAGACACAGGATTTTTGTGTGACAGATCTAAAGAATACTCTATGCCTTCTTGTGCTTTAATGCAATCTATTTTTAATGCTTGTTTGAACACTTAGGTGAGTTCTTGCCCTTGGAGGTGTAGACAGGTTTATTGCCCTTATTCAAGACCTTCCATACACGCTTTATGTGTTCTCATGTATTTTATAATTTAGTTATCAGGTTATGCGCTGTGTGAATGCTTTATGCCTTCAGGTTCTGGGGAGAATGGGTTGTAAAATTTGCAAAGAGTTGCTGGACTGGCTGGTGAATACAGTAGTGTTTAAAGGGAAGAGCAAAATAGGGTAAATACTGTGTTTCTCCTTCAAGTCATGCAGGTTGTTTGGGAGCTGCTGTGTTGCAGTGGTAACCTGATGTCAGGGAGCACAGGAATTAGTTTCCCTCAGAGAGATGTTCTCCCTGCCAAGCTGGCAGCAACTGCATGGGTGAAGCTTCAGCAGGGAAGCACTTTTATCATCCCTGTTCTAGATGTGGAGTCCCCACCAGCAACTGAGACAGTATAATGATCCCCACCTCCTGATTCCTTTCCTTCTTTCTTCTGCCATATTTTTCTTGTGTAGGGAATTCTTGCCACATCCAAATTATAGTGATGTTTTTCACAGTGATCTCCACAAGCTCTCCAGCCATTTCTCCCTTACTCCCTAAGCAAGATGCTACATGGCAGTGAACATGTATCTCTAGGGATTTGCATATTGCAAGGGTAGAATTCATGAGGTAAAATGAACAATTATTGTGTAATTTTTACTTTTCCAGCTTAGTTTTCTTCAGTCTTCACTCTGTTTTACACTAACTTTTTGAGGATCATTTCAGTGGCCTGATTTGAGTAATGGAAGTTCTGGAGTAAGCTTATTTATAGCTTTCATCCTGAATTGGGCCTCTCTGGTTTGTGAGTCCAGTGGCCTCCCTACCAGGCAGGTGATCCACTGTTTTCATCTAGCCTAAGAGAGAGATTCCCTGCAGTTAAGCATCTGACTAAACCCCAGTGGGGCACAGCCCAAGATAACAGTTTGAAGGGATGTGGATGAGGCCAGCCTAGCGATCGTATTTGCACTTGTGCAAGTGATCTTAGTGGTGGAGGGTGTATGTCCTAGTCATGTGAGCAGACAGCAAAGGAAACATCTATTTGCAAGGGTGAAGAGGAGGTCAGAGACATGAGCATTGTGATTATTTGCTAGAATAGGGCCTTCTGGTGTTCTCTGTAGGATACACACACAAATTTGGGAAGCTAGGAAAAGATAGCCATGGCCCTGTGGATTTAGAAATACATGAAAACAGTCTCCGCCTCTTAAATTCTGTCTCAAATCCCTTGAGAATAGGCTACATTTTCATTGCTATGGCTATTTACGGGACTATTACAGAATAATTATTCATGTTTTGAAGGATGCTGTCTGCATGCACTTGAGAAATTACTGTCACATAGCCAGTCTAATCCACTTCTTGACTGCCAGGTACATAATGCAGATGTCTGTCATCACCAACTGCTTCTATCCCAGCCCAGTCCCTCAAAGGTATTCTCAATGCTGACTTGTGATTTTGCTGCTTTAGTCGTTACTGTATTTCCTGGCCTTCCTCAGGGTTGCTGTCTCTTCTTTCCTCTTCATGTTGAAATGGGGCTTTTTTAAGGACCTGGTTATCTGGCACTCTCAAAACATGGCCAAGGTCAATCTGTATTCTCCGCTGTACTGTTTGTACAGCTGTGGGTAATCACACAGGCTCTGAAATCTCTGCATTCCTTAAGCTCCCTGATTGCTTTATGATCACTGTCCCCTGCAGGCATCCCCATAGAAAGCACTTTGATTTCTGAGGAACAGACATGTTCTTCCAAGACTTCAACTTGTACAGGTGCATGTGTAATGTATTTTTAAAAATGGTGGCTCAAAAGAGTTTACAAGGAAGCTTAGCATTGATGCTGATGACTTCCATACGGGATGCTACCCTTGCTCCCAACACCTGGTAATAAGAGCAGCATAACCAATGCTTTTTTTAAAAGCAAACAGCCATTATCTCCAGATAACTTTTCACCTGCCTTAGTTCCCCCCACTTTTTGGCACTGTGAAAAGCACATTTGCTTGCCAGTGCAGTGAAAACCCCTGGCACAGAGACTCTAGGATGGGATGACCCCTGTCGTGAAGTAGGAAAGTAAAACAGCATTCTGCGTCTAGATCATGATAATTGCAATGCACAGTGATTATTAAGAAGTTGACCAGATCTGCAGAAGGACTAGGTGATTAAAACCCTGGCTAAAAATAAAGCTATGCTGATTGCTAAAAGTTCTAGGTAACAATAAGCTACATTGATAGCTATAAATGTGATAATGGAGCTCTAATTATAGTTGTAACGTTGTGATGTCCTCACTCTACCCATGATCCCTAAAGAACCTCCCTGTCCCCATAGTGTCGGGTGACAGGGAAATATTCTTGTCATGGAAACAGAGAAAAGATTCCACTCATTTCAATCTCATATTCTTAGAGCAATGAATAGAGATGTGCATGGTGTGTATAGGCATCCTGAAAAGCCCTCTGCTCCAAGCTCATGTAATGTGTTCTACTCTTATGCAGGCCATGGCAAATTTAGAAACTATTAATAAAGGCATTTATCACTGGGAAAACGTTAGGATTAATGTTTTTGCAGTTTTCTAAATGAGCATTGGTTCTATAGGATTGTTGGTACGAGTAAATTTTCCTGGAGGACAGGAAAATACAAACTTCATGCTGACCTGTTAAATACGGGGTTGTAAATGTACATATCAAACCTTTAGCAGTTTCCTGTCTGGGGCCTTTGCGCTGTGACAGAACAATAAAGTGTTCCGTCTCATAATGAACACAGTTTTGTTATGATTCCCATTATCAGGTTGGAACTGATCACGCAGCACACCAATTGGAGAGAACAAGGCCGAGCTTTTGGAGACGTGGTCAAGTAATAGACTGACCAGGTCACCACATTGGCATTGGCGTGGTAGATTCTCCAGGGAAGTTTCCATCAGCATCTTCAAGGTCATCACCCATGTAACAAAATTACAGTCTGAGAATAATTCCTCTTGGCTCTTGACTCTGCAGCTCACTTTCAGTGGATATATGTCTGAAGCACCGTGGTAGTTTATCTACTTGTCCTTAATTATTTGTCTTGATGCAGCCATGTATGGGACAAGAACGTCACTCTCCCCTGGGGCCCAACATAGACATTCTGATTTCTATGCCTGGACCATCATGTCTTTGCTTTTCTACAGAAAATGAGGAGGATCATAAGCTTTCTGGCACAGAGGCTGTGGATAGTCTGCTGGTGATATCAGACATTTTCCTAGAGCACCTAGATACAAAAGGCAGAACTAACTCTGTATTAGCATTTGAACAATGAGATGAAACCTGGACAGCACTGGCAATTACGACTCTATGGAGCAGATGCAAGGAGCAGCTAGGTGCAGGGAGGAATAAAATCATGTGGGAAGATAGATGGAAGACCACCAACACACGCAGGAGCTAAGGTGCACACATCTTCTTCTGTGTAAACCCCTTTAACATGAGATTTCTTCTGCCCCAGCTAGGAATAAATAATCCAGAAGAAGCCCAGATACAAATAGCTGGTGCAAATGTAACTACTGTTTGCAGAAAGGCAACCAGATTTACTTCAGTGTTAACATACGAAGTATCTTATCCTCTAACCTAATAAAAAGGAACAGACGATTCTTTATCTCTGCCCTTGTAATGGGTCTCCTCAGTGGAGTGGTGGATCAACCACGGAGAAAAGAGCCTGGCAAAACCAAAGAAGGCCCCTGAGACCAGCAGTACCAGCAGAGTTCATGCTCAAGGGGAATTTCTTAACATTCATTTTTCTCCCTGAACTGCCAAGGCCACTATGCATGCACCAGCCACTTATGTGAGAGTTGCAGAAGCCAGAGGGTTTTGCACTGAAGCGTGTGGGAGGGATGGGTATTTCATTTGTTTCTTTATCCCGCAGAACAAGGGAAATTTCTTGTTGGAGTCTGTCACTGGGAGTGGTTAATATGAGGCGTGAAGGTTCACCTAACCTGTCATTTCTTGTGTGGGTGTGTTTTGCCCCAGAGCAACCTTAACTGCTTTTTAACAGAACATTTTGGTGGGAATTGTTAAGAAAGCATTTCTCTAACTATTTGTGCCTTGCTGTTTTTTTGGCCCTACCTACATCACAGCATAAAACATTCTGTACTTTGGGAATTCTCAAAAGCAGATAGTCATCTCAGTGGTACCCAATTTAGACAGAATTATTTCTGATTTACATCAGCACGAATGAGGGTTTTCCATATGTAATATAATATTTTGCCCCTCTCACATGCAGACACAAACACCATTCCCAGCCTCTTTCATACAGAGTTAATAGCAGATCAGATTAGCTCTTTGGCTAAGAACCATTACCTCAAATCTCCAGCATTAGAGACAACCAAGACAGTGAAGGAAAAAAATGTATTTGGCACTGTTTTTCCAATGGGTACTGAGTTCTGAAGAGCATCACAAACTTCTCAGGATGGGTATTGTTCAGATCAGAGTGTTTCACCCAATGCTGTGTGAAGAGTTTTTGTAGGTAAAATGGATTCTGCATAGGATAAGGACTGGCCACAAGGGTTGTGCTTGTATTTAGAGCTTTATTATCTATGTATCTAAGTATCTAAGTATCTATGCATCTATCTATGCATGTATCTATCTATCTATCTATCTAAAAGCAGCATAGCTTACCGTTATCAAGAATTTTTAGCAGTCAGAATAGCTTATTGTTACACAGAATTTTTGGTAATTAGCATGCCCTTCTCGTTATAGAATTATAGAATCACCAAGGTTGGAAAAAATCTCTAAGATCATCCAGTCCAGCCATCCACCTATCACCAATATTTCCCCCTAAACTATGTACCTCAGTACAAAATCTAAATGTTCCTTGAACATCTCCAGGGCTGGTGACTCCACCACCTCCTTGGGCAGCCCGTTCCAGTGCCTGACCACTCTTTTGGAGAAGTATTTCCTAATATCCAACTTCAATCTATTAGTTTTCTCAAGAATTTTTAGTCACCTAGAACTTTTAGTCACAGGAATCCTCTGCAGATTGAGTTGATTTCTAAATAATTAATGCATGGTAAAATAATCACGATCTAGACTTGGAACACACATAATAGCATGAGGTACTCAGTCCTTGGAGGAAGGTGCTGATGGTGGAGATGTCCCTGACTGCTGGAGGATCATGGGGTTTTGCCATCAAGCAGCAGCTGCTTGATTATATGCTAGTATCTCGTGTGCCATTATGCTTCTGTGTTCCATGGTACCACCATGTGTACAACCTGCGTGACCCAGTGCCTGGACTTTCATAGTGCTGGTGGGCAAACCTTCTCATCACAATGACAACAGGAGGCTTTCCTGTCCTATAGCAGGTGTCACCACATCCTGGTGACAGTGCTGATGGGCAAATGTTCCTTTCACAATGCTGAAAAAGTGGGGAGAGAAGGGAAAGAAAGGGAGTGATAAATGTGATTACCCTGCTTACAAATAACAGCCATTCACCATATAAAATTCTGTTGGTTCTGATAGCTATATTACAAGATGTCAATTGCTGTGGGTACCTGCCACAGAGACCTAGATATGTGCAAAAACAGTATGCAAATTCTGCTATGATGTGATTAGACTTGCCTTTTCTATTGAGGACTGCACTTTCAGACTTCCTTGCTTTGGTGACCTCCATTTTGTGACACTCACAGCTGAAGGCAAATGTTTGCTTTTCCCTTGTTCGCAGCTCCAGTAGCATCGTCTTCTAAACTACAACATACTTCTGCTTAAGCCCACCCTTTTTCTGTGTCCTGTCACTATGATGACACTGTCCTGTCACTGTCTCACCTAGAGACCCACTGAGCTGGGTCAACTTTTCCCTAACTGAAGCAGCTAGAAGTGAAAAGGACTGCATTGCCCTAGTTGTATTTTGCAGGGAGCTCATGCTCAGAGAGGAACATGGGCTCCTCTCTGGGAGGCGACAAATTGTTAATCTCTGGATGGGGGATAAATGTTCATCTCTGCACTTCTACTGCACGAAGGGTGTTGGTGATGTAGACACAGAATAAAGATATTCTCACCTTGAATTCCTCCAAAGCAATTCTTTTATGTGGTTGCCTCAGTAGAATGAAATTGTTATGAAATTGCCAGCACACCCACCCAGACATAAGCCAGACACTATTTGTGTTTAGAAACAAATTTTCCCTATGGGTACATTATTCATAGCCTGTCATTTGCCAGTTTTCCCTGGGAAGGTATAAACTAAACATTGGAAGTAAAGACAATACACAGTTGGGTCTTTTTTTTTTTTTTTTTTTTGTTTGTTTGTTTGTTTGTTTGTTTCAGCTGAACATTGCAGCAAACCTGTAGGTTCTCTCAGTCCTCCTCTGCCACACACATTAACATATCAGCTAAATATGTGGAACATAACCAAAATCTCCTGCTGATTCACTCAGAGGCTGCGCCATGGTATATTTGCACTTGGCAGGATTTTGCTGCTTCCAAGAGAATTCCCAAATTCAACTATCTGAAAAACATTTGTGATTTTCAAACATTATTCGTGGAAAGAGGAAATCATCCTCTTGATCCATCCTGCCAAAAGAATATGGACATCTTTGCAGCCTGAGAAACGCAACAGGTTGTTGTTATAACAACTACAAACCAGATGACCTCCCATTTCCTCTCATCAGCCAGCTGCAAAAGTCCTGTAACAGTCTCAAACTGAACATCTGACCCCGGTTTATGCAACTCCCCTGTGACGGTTTCATAAGCTTTTTGTCACTTCACTCAATTGTTTGTTGAAAGTATTCACAGCTAGTTCGCCTAATGCAAATAGTTCAGTATGACAGATAGCCTTATAGTTAGGCTCTCCATCTCCAAGGCAACCTCACAACTTTGTTCTATGAGTACACTGTGTCATGAAATAAAAAAGAAAACAATAGGATACGCAGAGGTAATTCCAGCTCTAACAACCCATAGCGCTACTGTGTCAGTTAGCTGACTTAAAGAGACATTCTCAGGCTAGTTATTTCAGCGTGGGAAGGTGTTGCAAGTACAGCCTTTCTCCCTGATGTTATGTAAGCCATATGGTGTCCACGAAGAGGATGTTGTATACATTGCACTTAAACTTGGAACTCAGGATTTTAAAGTTTCCAAAGAGTTACATCGAATTGCTTGAGGGTATGAAGATATGGTGATCTCATGGCTTCACCAGAGCACTCAAACCCTACTTCTGTACAATTCCCTCCCTTAA
The DNA here is from genome assembly GCF_019232065.1 of Centrocercus urophasianus. Lineage (NCBI taxonomy): Eukaryota > Metazoa > Chordata > Aves > Galliformes > Phasianidae > Centrocercus > Centrocercus urophasianus. The sequence continues at coordinate 64,601,400 of NW_024884142.1, forward strand.
GGCTGCAGGCATTGAAGAGGCTTCACTAACATGGTTTTGAGCTGGATGTATCACACTGCTCCTGTCCAGCTGTATCTGCCCATCACAGTGCTCAGCTGAGTTGGTACCAGGCTTGAGCTTTTCTAGAGGAAAGATTCATTCTTTCCTTTTAGCATCATTTCAAGGTGGCCTCTGCAGACAATGCTGCAGCAGTATCCTGTAGGAGTGTTATTAATATGGGTCCCTACTGAGAGTAGCAGATCTCAGCAATAAAATGAATGAAGTTTGTCAATCCTGTAGTGGTTACATATTCAGTTGGTTTGCCCACTCAGAAGGACAAAGATCATATGCAGTCCACTCAGTCTTGCTCTTTCCTTATGACCCTGAGTCTTAAAACTCATTTTTTCCATATGAAAGTTGTTGCCAGCCTTGTCTTCAAATCTGTATTATGCAATCTCTCAATGCAGCTTTAGACTCTGAGAAAACTTTGTTGTGAGGTTGTTTGGTGTTTTTTTCTTGCCCTACTCTAAACCCACACCTTCTTTTACTATGTTCTCCCCCAGAATGTTGCTATTCTTTCTTCACTAGAAGGAGTCAGAGGGGTCTCACAATCAGCAGAAAGAAAGGGAAAGATTTTACAAATAACAACCTGTTTCTAAAGAAGAGTAACACTGCCACACTTGAAGAGACTGTCTCAGGAGAAATCAGTTCTTATTGCTGAGGGATGCCAAGAGCTGCTGAATATCTCTGGGCAAGTGCAGAGTGTTGTTGAATCTCAGTGGAAGCTGACACCTCCACCTCCCACAGTCAGTTGGAAACTTTCCACTGCTGGGAAGCATGTGAACATCATTACTCTTTCCGCTATCCCAAGACAGCAGCATAACCAAAAATGCTCTGCTTTTTGTCCAAACGGCTGCTGAGAACACAGAAATAACACTGTTGGAGAAAAAAAAAAGTTAAAAAAAAAAAAAAGAGTAATTGTTTCTAAAAGCAGTTTTCTATGTCTTCTAAAATCAGAGGCTGAGAACAAATGTGTGCAGGGTTAACGCTGACACAAATCATTCCATGTTCTGATTCTGCTGCTCTCAAGGCTGGAAGCTCCTGTGCAGCTGGGAGCACAGCTATCAAAGCTGTTGTGCATCCCAATCCATGGGTTGGGCCTGAGGAAGTTCTGCTGGGATTCCCCTTGTACTCTGGCCTTCAAATGTGATTAACATCTGTTTTCTTAAATTAGGAAATAGGAGAGAGGCTTTATGCCTTTGAATACTTTTGAATGCTGCATGACAGTCATATATTCTAGGTATTTGGCAATATGAAGGTTTGGTGATTCTGCCTGGCTGCCTGAAGACTGCTTAGAGCTGTTGTCAAAGCTTCATTCACATACTATCTGAATTAAGTAATGTGTCACCCTTCTGCTGCTGTAATTTGGATCTTTGCATAGGAGTACCTCTGCCAACAGGACACTTTCTTCAGTGTTAGGACAGAAGCTGCCTTCTGCAATGAACTTTATACTACAAACAAGAGCTATTAGTTCACTTGCAATGTTCTCAGCACCTCTGACGGTCATCTTGCTCTGTAGCTTACAGATTCCCATTCTAGTAAGGTGGTTTTTTGTTTGTTTGTTTTTCCTTAGTTGTCGTTTTTGTGATTGTTTTTTGGCTGCTAACGTCCTGAATCAGTTGACACATTCACCTGGCATTCAAGCTGCCAACAGATGTATGTGTTTGTCGACACGCACAGGGCTAGGCCAGGGTCAGTGTCCCCGGGCTCAGCCTTGTGGACTCAGACGCGTTTGCATCTGCTATCCAGGACAGCTCGGTTCCCGGTGTAGTGCGAATTCCACCCGAATCTTTTCCCGTGGCCACGACGTTTATAATCGCTCTTGGAAACGCTTCCCCTCTGTCACACTGGACCAACTGATCAACAAGTTAAAAATTATTAAGGGTGTGGAAGAAGGAGAAGCACACACACACGCAGGCCCATACACAAAGGCTGCGAGCGCTCCGCCGACGTGCTCGGATGGGTCGTTTCACAGGCAGGCAGCAGCCGCGAGTAGGACCGGGCACCTGGCAGCGGGACAATGCGGCTGGCAACCCGCGAGCCACAGATTGCTTTCGCCTTCTGGTTTTGGGCACGTAGGGCCGCCCGTGCGGACAGCCATAGCGGGGCAGCGGGACCAGCACCTGCCCGTCACCCCGAGCTCGCCCCAGCCACGCAGCCCAACTCCGCCGGCCAGCAACACCACGCGGCCCGCCCTGCTCCGCGCTGGGGAAGCCCCCGAGGGGGCCTCAGCGCGGCCGTCCAGAGGAGAGCCTGCTCAAAACCACGGCGGGGCCCGAGCTCTGCTCCTAGTTTGAGGTCACCGAGCCCGGTATCGTCCACCGTCTCCCCGCGGCTCTGCTCCGCGCCTCCGTTCCCGTGGCCGACGGGCCGAGAGACCGCGCCGCGGCGGGTCTTGCCGTCAGGCAGGCTGACGGGCACCTCAGCGCAGTGCCTTGGGGCCCTGGAGGCGTTGTGGGGGGGGGGGGGGGGAAGCGACTCTACTTGGGGACGCCTGGCTCGGCGGCTGCAGCGAGATGAGCGGCAAGGAAGGTGACGGTGCGCCGCCTGCCGCTGCCTCCCGCGGGCCGGCGGAGCTCTCGGAGCCGGCGGGGAACGGGGCAGCGGGAGAGGCGTGAGGAGGGTGGACGGGGGGAGAGGACCGGCTCGGCTGGGCTGTGTGGTGCCCCAGCTGTTCCCTCGGCCGGGCCTGTGCTAGCTCTTGCAGTTCCCGTCCCTGCTGTTAAAAAACATGCAGTAAAACCTGAATTTGTTATTGGGCCTGTAAAATGTTAGGAAGTGTCTGCCAGATCTCGCCGTCAGCCTGTGTGCTGCTCAGACAGAGCCTCCTCCGACCAGAAAGCAGATAGTGTGGCCTTCCTTTGCTTTTCTCATCTATTTTCCTGTCGTTTTCTGAAATTCACATTGCTGTTTATGCAGCGGCCCCTCATCTCTCTCTATTTCTCTCCAATTTTTTGCCCCTGCTTCAGGAGGACCTGGTCTGTCTTATTTATCTATCTATCTATCTATCCATTTATTTATTTTCCTGTGAATTATTTTGATGTTCCTAACGTCTGGTGCAAGGCAGCGAGCTGAATGCTCTGCGCCGCTTCAAGGGCTTGTGTTTGTAACGTGCTCAGTGCTACAGGAAAAACAAAGCCCTGAACCCACGTCCTAACAGAAAAGAAGGGAAAAATGATGTTCAGTTTCCTCTTTTAGAAAGTAACAACGCCCACTTCTGGTTTGAGTTTGGGATAATAAACAAACGGAAGCATTTTAAAATCCAGTGTTCTTCTGTAACTTCTAAGTAGCTTCCTTTTGTTTGTCTTTTAAGGAAATTAAGAGAACTACACGTGTTCAGAAAGGTTTGCTAGTATGCAAATGTGCCAAATATTGGCCTCTGCTCGGAACACAAAGCTTGCAGCTGTCACGAGGAGGAGATAACAAAGAGAAGCGGTTACAATGTGAATGATTCTCTCCTTGGTGAAGGAGAGACTGAAGGAAGGAACAGGACCAAGTGCAAGTTGACAGTAAAAGGCAATCCAGAAGAGAGGGGTTTTGAGTAATGGTTTGAAAAGGGACACTAAGACGGGAGCAAGTAATGGCAGTTGAAGGAAACAGCTTTTGCAGGGTGAAAAGAAGCCTTTAAATGAGTGGAGTGTAAGGACCTAAGGTGCTGCACCACAGGAGGTAAATCTAGATAGATGAATAGTGGCAGTCTGCCTAATTTATGCCTTGAGTACTTTTTTTATTACCGAAGACCAATGACAAAAATTATGGTCACTTAGGAGAAGAAGGCTGAGAGGAAACTATAATTGTCTTCAAATTGTCTTCAAATACCTGTGAGGTGATTGCACTCAGAGCGGGGTGGGTTTCTTCTCACTGGTGACAAGATGAGGAGAAATGGCCTCAAGGTGCACCAGGGGAGGTTTAGGTTGTATGTCAGGAAAAACTTCTTTACTGAAAGAGTTGTTAAGCACTGGAATAGGCTTCCCAGGGAGGTGGTTGAGTCACCATCCCTGGATGTGTTAAGAACTGTTTAGGTGTGCTCAAGGACATGATATAGCAGAGGGTTGTGAGAGTTAGGGTGTTATGATTAGGTTGCGGTTTGACTTGATGATCTTAAGGTCTTTTCCAACCTGAGCATTCTGTGATTTGGTAATTATTGTACAATAAACTGCTACTGGTAGGAGTTTAAATATTTTCTGTCAAGTTGGATATTAAAAAAAAAATTAATTTAATTTAATTTAAATAATTAAAAAAAAAGCACAACAAAACATTGTCGAATGCTGTAGATCCTTTCTAACGCAATAATTTCCATGCAGTTATTCCTTTATGGAAAGGAAACATAAAAGAATATGAACAGCTTATGACAAAAGTACTTGGGATCCTACTCTGGTCATCCATTAGAATTGGTAAAAGTTGTCCCATTATTCACTAGGAATGTGGTGGAACAAATAGTGTGGTATTGTAGAGATGACAGCAGCTGCTAATAAAAGTTACTTCATTCTATCATGCAAAATATCAATGGAGCCATAAATCCTCTGAAGACAGCGTTCTGACATTACGCATGTTCTGGCAAAACTAGTTTATTTTTAAATATTTTTGTTTATGTTTGTTTTTTATTAATAGGATCAGGTGGCTTCAGAAAACGAAAGCACGATAATTTTCCACATGGTCAAAGAAGAGAGGAAAAAGAGAATGTTAATCCTTCTTCTCCTTTGATGACATCTTTTAAATGTAAGAAAGAATTTGGAAAGCCAGATTATGAGAAGTGTGCATTGTGGAATTTGCTAGGAATGATGTATTTAGTGATGGAATAAGCCAACTTTCTCAGGGGGAGAGATTTGAAACTAGTGTAACTCATGCTTTCTACATTTAGAAGATGCTGTTTTGCTGTTTATACAATCAAGGCCTGAGAGAAGGGTTTGGCATGGCTGCACCTGGCGTGTGACCTGCTCCCTTTTTCATCTTGCATCCTGTTCCCCTTTCCCACCCTGCTGAACCTGATGCTAAGTAAACTGCAGCATTCCAGCAGGCACGGGGCCCTTTGGTAGCAGGGAAATGCACGAACTGCACAGATGCAAAATCTTGTCTGTTGTGACAAAAGGACATGGCTGCCTTTGGGGAGGTTGAGAAGGTTCCCAACTGCTGACCATAGTTATGGTGGTGCATGGATGACCAAGTTTCTTAAATAGAAATCTGGATGCGTGGATTTATGAATTGGTATCTGCTTATACGTGTGCTTTCTGAGAATCTGAGTTTAACAAACTGCAGTAGGCCTTTATGGAGACACTTTGATTGCCTTTTTTAAGAACAGCTTATATTTCAGTTGTTGTTGTTTTTCCCCAAATAAGCAGGTGTGAACTGCCCTCAAGCAAAACTGCTTTCAGAGTATTTACGTCAGACTCAAATGTTAGTTAGTCAATTCAGTTTGATTCTCTCAAACTCTCTCATTAGGTAAGCCCTGACAAGCAAAAGGTCTTCAGAAATGAGGAGCATTAACAGATGAAGGAAGGGAATGTGATACAGGGCACAGATCAGATCTCAGTGTACAATTTTCCCTGCTTCCCGTATTATTTTTTTTCCTAAAGAAGATGAAGAAATAAAAGCTGGATGACTGTTAGAGATGATGCCTTCAGCACCATAAAATTTCCTTGGTGTCTTTAACCACATGTTAAAGCAGCTGTATGAGTCAGCTTGGCAGATTACTAACTTTGACTCCAGCACTTTTATCTTGAGTAATGTATATACGCTTGTACTCTAAATTGAGTAGTGCAATTGTACTTTCAAGTTTAATTTTTCACTCTCAAATGTATCAGGATTTTTCTTGAGGATGCTGCTAATTTGAATTCAAAACATCCCTTATTTCCCTCCTTTCTCATGAGATCCAATCAGTAGTGTTTGATAAATTTCAGAACAGAGTAAGGGATGCAGTTCATCCTGACTTTTCAGGGTTGTAGTGTTTGTGTTCCACAGAGTTATGAAGTATTTCTTGTTGGTAATTCACTGGTGGACTCAACTCAAATAACTTGGTGGAGACAGACCAGTCATGCATATGAAAGACTTGGAGCTCAGCAGGAGCATTTGTGCTCATGTTTCAGAAGAACAAAAAAAAAAAACCCAAACCATATTTTTTCTCAAGGCAATGGGAATTTTTAGCTTCATCTAAACTTTGTAAACTGCTACACTTTTCTGAGAGATATTCACTTGTTAGATACTCTATTAAAAAAAAAAAGAGAGAGACCTCTTAGCTTGCTTTCACCATCTTCTTGCGTGGATCCATTAATGCCTCAGATAGTTATGCAGGAAATGTACTTAAACACTTCTAAGTATCTATTAATAGTTTATTTAGTGGACTAATGGCGTATAAAATGTTAATGTTGTATGTGAAACATTTGTTCACAGTTTTCACTAAGAAAATTACATATGCATCCTCTCTTAATCTTCTTTCTCATTAGGCAGAGAAAATTTATGTCAGTAAGTCAGAAATCTTATTTTAAATCTTTATTTTAAATAATTGGCCTCACTTTTCTATTTTTAGTTCTTAGGGATATTAAAATACTTTTGCTCAATTCTAGTTTTGATGTAAAATAGAACCTTTCTTTTTAGTATTCTGTTCATTTTTAAGTGTATGGTTTGGGCTGCTTAAAACAGTATCGGGGTTGATGTGTATTTAAACCTGACTTACTAAACAAAAAATTATATTAATGATGAATTTTGCTGCTCAAGACTGAGGTTTCATAGATACGTAGCTGTCTAAATATACAGGTTGATCCATCAAGGAGGCTTTTCAGAAATATGTGCGGTTTTTGAAGAGCCAAAAATGGGACCTGGGTTCCTGCATACTTGTGAGTCCTTGCCTGGTGCATACCTGCACCATAAGACCTGCTGTATTTTGTTCAGAAGTTCTTCTGTGCCTTTGCTCAGCGTTGAGCTGCAGGGTTGCGCAGTAGCTGTGGCAGGCAGGGGGCAATGGTGGTCTCCACAGCTATGTCCTATGCAGGAGCACTGCCCACACTGGGGAAAGGCTGATGGGGACGGGGACCCACAGCTGGTACTGTGGCGCAGGATCTGAGCTTTTCCCTTACGCTGTATACTGTGATAATCATGCTTATTTCTGTAAACACTGCCTCTGCAGCATTTCAGCTGGAGCTCGACACCAGGCATGATAAGTATGAACGGCTTGTGAAGCTCAGTCGTGATATAACAATCGAAAGCAAAAGAACGATATTTCTACTCCACAGGTATATCAGGTGAGTCACACCGAGAGCTAAAGTGTTTGTGGAAACCTATAAACTGTCTTTTGTTTGTGATTAATAGCTGAGATGTTTTGTTGAGCAAGATTAATTTCTCATAAACGTTCTTTAGCAGCTGATTGCATGCACCAGTTAGAGAATTAATAGATGCTGGCTCAGGTTTTTTAGTTGGTTTTATTGGAATGTTAAACAGGTTCAAAGTAGAGCGTAACAGCAGATGAGAGCTTTTCAGCTTCCAGCAAGCTGGGAGAGAGGAGCATGCAGCCTTCCTTCACATTAGTCACCTCTGCTGTTACTTCCCCTTTTGGGTTCTTGTAACCTCACCCTCAGTGATCAGTGCAAAAAGTGTAGGTAGCCTGGGTTGTTCACTGCATTCTTCAATCTAAGAGACTTGTCTGTGAAGTTTTGAACTTCTGTATGTTTTGTGTCCTCCAAAGCCTTCAAGCAATCACTGGAAGCCAGAAACGAAGCAGGAAAAGAATGGGAAAATTTAGAGCTTTGTGTATCCAGCTGAATAAAATATTTATTCGTCCTACATGTAACTGCTATAAACAGCTCTCCCTGTTCCTTCTCCCAGACTTATTTTTTTCTTTCTTACCTGTGCACATCTGTTGTGGTAGTATCTATTTATAGTTACTACAGTAGTAACAGTTATAAATAGGGATTAGGAAATTGCCCTCTTTTTAACTTGGTCTTCTGTGAGGAGCTACTGCGATAATTCTAGTAACTGCCTCAACCTTGACTGTGAATAGCTGTTCCCACTGCAGGGGCTAGATGTGCTGGCAACTGGAAGAGGAAAGAACAATAATGAGACACTCATTTATTCTGAATTTTAGATTCCTGTTTTTAAGATACGTGTGTTATTGTGAGAGTGGAAGCTTTCTGTGCTATATTTTGATTTCCCAGTCCTTTGGTTTTAGCCATTATTATGGCTTTACTTTCTGAAGTCTGTTTGCTTTAAATGTTTTCTTCAGACCAGTCTATCTGTGGTCTCCACATAGCCAATAAACCTATTAATATACTACGTTGATAGTTTGAGGTTGGAGGAGGAATGGTTTTAAACTAAATCTTATATGCCAAATATATATTGTTTGTTAATCAGGTATTTCAGCTGTTCTTTCACAACACAGTTCATAATTACTTTCTAAAAATGTATATACTTTACGTGTGTTCTGTAACATGTTGCAGAATAGTGATATATTTTTTTAATGAACTTCTGCAAATACTGCTTGTTTCTCAGAATACTCTAATGAAGCATTTGTTCTTACTCAAGCAGTTGTTTAAAATTATTAATTAATTGTTAAAATTATTACCTGGAATAAATGTCGTGCTCCCAGAGCATTTGACTAGCTGGTTCTGCGTAGTCTCTCTTTCAGAGTCTACAATAAGTGTCAATGAAAGTTAAACCATTTCTGATTCCAATGTCTGCTTTATTTTCTTCCTTGAAGTCTATGAATGTGTATTAGTAATAGAAAACCTGTAACATTTTTTTTAAGTGTCTGCTCGTATTCTGAAAGCTGCTGTTTCATTTCAGTGCTCCCAATGGTGAAGAAGTACTAAATGAATCAGAGGTCAAGTTAGATGGTGTCAGACGGAAGATTAAGCAGGTTGCACAAGAGCTGATAGGTGAAGACATGTATCAGTTTCACAGAGCTATATCTCCAGGTAAATTATTTTAAGATACACAAGCTGCTATTTTGCACTGAACTCGATTTCTTGCCTAGCAGTGGTTCCTCTTCATGCAGCAGGTTTGAATGTAGCTCATTTCTGTGATTATAAAGCAGGACTCAGAGTTATCTTTGTGGTTAGCTGAGTTAGCTCTGATACTCTGAGAGTATCACACAGTCTTGTTAGCACTGCTGTTAAACAAGGATTTGCTGAAACTGGAAAACTTTGTACCCTGACCTACACTAAAGTTGGGAGTGGTTCTAATGAATGTACTGGTCAGTTGTCTTTGACTGGGAGGAGTATGTGCTACATACATACATACATTTACCCGAGTTGAAAAGGTTGTAACCTCAGGGAGGAAGAAGGAATGACTAGCTTGTGAAATAATACCTTTGTGAATTCATCAAGTTCATAAATTAAAATCCCTAGATGAGCATTTTCTTTCTTCTAAAGACTTGTAATGTGCACTTTGTATGTTTCAGTTACATCTTTTTCTGCTCTTCTCTGTAAAATAGCAATTTTTACTACCATCCTGGTGACAGTATGTACCAGTGCTTTCATCACTCTTGCTTGACTTTTTTTTGCTATGGAATTTGATTCTTACCTAAAATTCTTTTGCCTTGTTTATGGCAAAATATAAGTAGTATCTGTAACTGCTTCTTTCCTATCTTGGTCATGCTCTGGAAGTATCTTGCATTTACCTATTTTATATATATATTCCTGTGCATCTTTACTTGTTTAGGCAAGAATTCTTCAGTGACTTCAGGGGATTTCAGGGGAGAGCTGCCCAGATTTAATTTTTAGAAAGTATTTTACTTTTATAAACTGTTGATAAATAAGTCTGTGAAGAGATGTAATTTACAAGACAAACAGAGCACAGGTAAACTTTTACTTATGTGTGTGAGCTTAAGGTCATCTAAGAGTGAAATGTCTCTTAACTTACAGTACCAATTTTCAGTGGTTCTAATTCAATTCCACAGCTTGCTTGTGGTGGTGCATTTGGCTATTCAATTCAAATGTGAACAGTTACTTTTAGGAGAGCCATTTACAACCTGTGTGAATCTTGCTGCTCTCTGTCACTTAGTATTTTAACAAGGCAGTGAAAAAAGTGGTTCAAAACACTGTCACTACAGATGACCTTGAACTGTGAACAGTAATTGTTCCAAGTGTTTGGATTTTCATTTTAAGTTCTGTTTATAAATGCTGAGAATCCAGTCCATTCATTCAGTTTTATGAATTAAGGCTTTTTAAAGCTTCCTTAAGACCTGTAAACATTGTCTGAATAACCTGTGAAGTTCATATTTTCTTTGCTATCTATATAACAGCATTGCTTGAGGTGTGTGAATCTTTGTGAGACCTCATGCTGCAAGCTATCAGCTTTGCCACTTGGGCAGTTATTACAAGGTAACCAGCTACCACCTGTTGGTTGCTTTACGCTAGTTCCTCCTAGTTTCTTAGTATGGGGCATAGCGTGGGTGAATTCAAGGAGACATACCTACTTCTGTTTTTACAGAAAGTAGATTTTAGTTTTTAAATAAATGCTTTCTTGCCAACCTGAATAATTAGAGTTTTATGTAAAAGATAAGTAAACTTAGTTTATTTATTTTCAGGTTGTTATTACTAGCTTAACAAGTTTCTGTTCAGGTTTGCTTTGTTTGATAAGCACTCATATACAGTTACGCTAATTCGCCTTTGCTGATCTGTGACTTGCATAAAGATACCTATTAATATCAAAATGGACCAGAATAAGCTCTTCACAAAGCAACTGGAAATACCCTGTCAGCTGCAATTCAACATTTCTCAAACTTATCTTTGCTGTTTTAAATACCAGACTTTTAAAATAACAAACACATGTCCGTCCACTGTAGAACAGGTTGAATATAGACCTGTAGTAGAGGAAATTAGTTGCCTGCTGTGTATGTATGATGACTCAGTGCCTCCACAGCTGCAAAGCTTTTATATACACAGTATATCCCCAACACTTGCATGTGGCTTGCAGTGAAGTGAGACTGTAGTAGAATTACAAAAAATCTTAGTAGTCTTAAGACAAAGAGAATTAATCTACTGACTTCTCTAGGTTTAAAAAACAAAAAGGAAGTCAAAGAGGTATTGAGCACTAGATCATGAGGAGGAATAGAAGAGTAGAAGCAGGCTTTGCTGTCTATGTTTTCTTTTGATCAGGTATGCATACAAATGCCTGAAATTTAGCAGTTTTGTGGACTAATGCAGAAGATATAAAAATGCAGCCCTTCCATTGGACTTTTCCTTGTAGGTTGTTATTGACTGGACTTGGACTGTTTGGGTTAGAAATGGAAATGGTTGTGCTTTCACCTTTGTTTGCTCTTTAGATGTCCATGAACCAATGGCAAGTCTGGAATCTCCTCAGTTGTATAATACTGCCTAGCCCAGGGAGCTCCCAGTTGTTTCTGCAATTAGGTAGTTCTTTCCTCATTATAAAATATATATTGTATAAAATCCAACTGAAGTACAGTGACCTTCATTCTGTTTCTGCAGGTCACCTGCATGGTTTATTGAATCATAGAATGGCTTGGGGTGGAAAGGACCTTGATGTTAGTTCCAACCTTAGTTCCATGTTAGACCTTAGTTCCAACCCCATGCTGTGGGCAGTGTTGCCACTCATCAGTTCAGGCTGCCCATCCAGTCTGGCCTTGAGCACGTTTAGGGATGAGGCATCCCCAGCTAATCTGGGTAGCACGTGCCAAGGCTTCACTGCCCTCTGAGTAAAAATCTTGCTCCTAATACATGATCTAAATCTCCCCTCTTTTTACTTTTAAACCATTTCCCCTTGTCCTGTCATGATCTGCCCATGTCAAAAAAAAAAAAGTCAGTACTTAAATTTTGGCTCTTCCCTCAGTAGGCAGAGTTTGTGTTTGCTGGTGCCTGCTATGCATGTTTTGTAAGGGAGCATGCTAGAATATAGGAGTGTATCACTGGGAAGACAGAGATGTTTAGGCATTGATTATATGAGCTCATGTCTATGCCAAGTATGAAAGGCGAACTTGTAGCACAAACATTCCTCTCACCTTGTTTGTTGAATCCTCCACTCTTCAGTTAGTCATTGGGATGGAAAAAAGAGTTGCTTAAAGACTTGTAGATTTTGATGCAGCTGACAGTGGGATCAAGGTGACAGATATGAAGATGCTTGCTGTCAGGATCATGAAGCTGAGATAGAAAACCTAGAAGCACGAGGAAAGAAGGAACAATTAGAATAAGAACAACTATGAGAGGGAATGCTTTGTCCCACCTGACCACACTGTTTATGAAATACTGTAATTGTAAGGGAAAACACTGATAAGAGTTAAGAATGTTGCTTTTGGTTTTGTTTTTAAGTCTAGTGATTTTTAATTGTTGCCTTGCTTTTTTCACAGTGGAAAAGTTTGCATGCCTTTCTGAGAACAAACATAATTAGGAAAAGTGCTAGATTGTTTAGGTATTTCCTGAAGCTGTAAGTCTTGACTTTCTCTTAGTATTCAAGTCTGATTTTGTGTTCTGAAGAATTTCTGGAGAATTTGTTGAAAGTGTTCTCATGAGCAAAAACATTGCAGTTAAAGTGTGGTTTTTTTCTTCCAAAAAGAATAAAGAAACGCCTGTGTCCCATATCTCAAAAGCAGCATGTCCAATTAACCTCAAACTTCCTAAAAATATTCTCCTTTGTCTTGAAACCAAACATGAAACATCCTCCTGTTCCCCACCCTATGTCTCTCTGAGTAAAAGGGATCAAAACTGGGCTCGTAATGGAAACTACCGTCGCAGCCTCAGTTAAGGAGTCACAACTGTCTGCATCATAAAGCTGCCTAATACATATTTTATTCAGTATAATAACTGTTCACCTATAAATAGAACAGTGCTATGAGTATAATGCTTGGGAATATTGTTTTCCACTTGTAATTGTTAAATGCTTTTTTTGGGGTTACTCCAAACAGTTGTTCTTTTGACTCGAAGATAAAACAATTCTGGCAGAGCACTAAAGGAGTTTCATGCTTTCCCTCATTAAGATTAGTGCTAATGGCACGCAGGACGTTTCCCCAAAGGACACTTGCATGAGCTCAAACACTGAGTATAGCACTAATTGAACAACAACAAAAACTGATGACTGTTTTCTACACGTTTCTTAACAGTACAGATTGTCCCAGGGGATGATTAAACAAGCAAACAAAGAGATACTGAAATAATGAAGTCTTTTTTTAATGTGGAGCTCTTCATTTGTTATGTTAGGATGTTCGGCTTTGTTGATATTTTTAAAGCTTTACTATTTGTAATATAGAATTCCTGCTCTTTGCCCCACTTTGCAGTGTATACCTTATATATCCTGTGAGGAAATGTGTACTGTTTCTTTAAAATTCTTGAAAGATGCTGTGCAAGAAAAGGGCTGAGAAAGAGGTTATGAACGTATGAAGTAAAGGGAATAAACTTTTCAGGATTTTATTTATGTAGTATTATATTATTTATGAAAAACTCCAAAATATTACTGCAAAATATCAGCAAAGGACAGGAAAAAGCTGTGTAAACTCTAAAGACAGAGTATGCTCTGAACATTTTAGAATTTATGTAAATATTCCAAGTATGACCTGCATGTGCACTGCATAAATGCAAAACATATATTGCAGAGGGGAGCTTTGAGTCTGTGGCAGGTTGGCATTGGGTGGGAATGAATGCAGCACCATTCTAACATGGCTTATGAAGTGAAATCTCTAACTGGTGGAAGCAAGTCTTGCCCAGTTTTTGTCCCTTAACAGTATGGGGTGGGATCATGAGTGAGAATTGTAAGGCTGTTAAAGTGGTAAACCGTTTCCTATAGGAAACCTTGGCTGAGCAATCTGTTAAGAGCGATCATTTAAGGTACGTGTCGGTGTCTTTACAGTGAGGTCAAGATTTTGCTAGGGACAAGTATAGGTGTGGCATTATCTTCGCAGCTGATAGGCGTGCGTAGCTCCTTATGGAATGAGGAACCCATGTTTCTTTTGGGGCTTCTTTGCTAATACAGTGGAGAGTGATGATAACAGATGTAACTGGAAAGCTGTTGGCTGACCTTTCTGTTTGCTGTGTGTCAGTACTAGCAGTAACAGTGAATGGAGTGGGTTGCACAGAGGAGCTCATTAGCTCTTTATCATGTCTGCACTTGCTCTGAATGGGATTAGATGATGAGGCTGTAAAATGTCAGCACCTTGTCAAAACTACTGCCCTGTGACTGCTTCTCTGATGTTGATGCGGGAAATTCTGTGTAAAAGTTCAGCATTGACGCAGTGGATTTATCTTGTGCACACGCTATTTATGTTCTGAGAGAATGTTATAATGTAGCTTATTTCTGTCTCCTACCTTATGCCATCTGAAGGCACTTCGGAATTCTTAGTGTGCTGCAGTAAATTGCACTGTTGGAGTGGATAAAGCAAACTGTGCTACCTTTTCCTATATATGTATTTGTAAAACAAAGCTAGGGTCAAGAACAATGATGTACCGCTGAAAAAGAACTTTTTTTTTTTTTTTGGTCTTACAATTTAAGAACTGTAATAAAGTAGGTGACATACAGAGGAAAAGCTTTTTACTGCTTAAGGAAGGGTATCATGAATTGTAATCATCTCACCCAGGAAAAAATTTCAATACACCTAAAACTTGAAAGGAAAGCTATCCGTGGAGGAAGCAATCAGATTTCTGCAAGATGGTGGGAAAACATAATAACACAGGAACAGGATGTAGCTAAAGAATTAAGTTCATCTCTTTGCTGTTGTGGGTGAGAGGTAAAACGCCAGAAATGGAATCAAAGTTTCCTGATTATACTGAAAAATTAATGGAATTTGCAGTGTAGAAGCCAATATTTATCAGATACAATTTTGTTAATTTCTGTTTTCTTACTTTGTGCATTTCTTTGTTCTTGCACAGCCAAGAGTGCCAACAAACTATAAAACTGATTTCCAGTAAGTAAACTGCTTGTTTGAAACTCACTGTTATATTTTACTACTCTTAGACTATTTCTAGCTCATGCCTATTTTCTAGGTTCTTCCAAGGAAGGTGAAAAATCAGTATAGTAACTGTGCTGAATTCAGCAAGTAACCTTGGTACATCCCTCAGATCTTCAAGGGGGGATGAAATAAAAGGTTGTGAACTTATTTTCCATAGTGTCTCCTGCAAGAAAACCATTGTCTATTTGTACACTTGTTTCTAAAATTAATAACATAAGCTCAATTAAATTGATCTCTACAATGAGAGAATAAAACTCTCTGCAATTCTCTGTGGAGTTTTTGTGTCTGAGAAATAATTTAACTGTCATGGGCACTTATGCCTATTAAGTAGGAAGCCTGTGTTTGTTTCTTTAGTTTTGAGGAACACAGGCAAACCTCTGGTTTACCTTTCCCCTAGCTGTGGTGTGTATGCAGCTTTAGATGAAGTGCAAACAATGCTAACGCTTCAGCATCTGAGATTTATCACTTACACATACAGCTGGAAAGGAGCAGAGCTGCAGGATGGTCTTGGATGTGTCACATAGCAATTGACTAATCAATAAAGCATTTGGGATTTAATAAGAGAGATTTTCACCAATTTAATTATTGATTTGATCGTAAACCAGCTTAGATAAGTCGTTGCTAGATGCAGTATATGTTCTGGTTTCAGTTGCTACCTTGAACTGATTAGTGATAGAATGCATACAGTATCTTTCTCTGACAAATATTCCTATATGAGCTTGCACTGACTGTCAAAGTGATTTCAAAACTGAATTGTTAAAATGGAGCAGTTTATCTGGAAATGGACTTGGCTGTGTTTTTCTCTTCCTCAGTTCCCTTTAAAATTCAAAAGCTGTATATAGCTCTGCATGACATACATACCTGGCTCCATGAACTTAGTACTCAGTGAGTAGAAATAGCAGATTTTTTTTTTTTTTTCAAATTCATGTGCTTTTAGTTGTATGTGGTAGTTATCCCCATTGTTCAAAACCTGCTCTTCAGGAGTAATATGAAGCCTTTTTTACAGGTGGTATGTCTGAGTATAGCTGGTTTTACAGCTGGCTTTAGAATCTTTCTGTAAGCTGTTAGAAAATTAACCTTTGATTTCGTACTCACAATCAACTAAGAAGCTGTTGGATTGTTTCATAGCCTCAGTTTTAATTACTTTCTGGACAGAAAGAAGTGTGAATCTAGGAATTGTTGCTGCCATCTGTGGACAAATTGAAATGAGTTAGGTGTGAGTTGTCAGTTTCGTCTTAATAGGATGGCAATGATGAGGTATGATTATTTTCTAATTGTCATTTGTTTATGGATGCATTTAAATTTATTGCTTGCACTTGTTTCAGTTGGTTTACTTGGTCCATGTAGTTATTTTACCAGTTCTCATTGATCAGCAGGCTTGTAGAAGTGGGCTCTTCTCATTCTACCATCTTCCTTGGGTTCTGCAGAGTTCACTGACAGAAGCTCTCCAGTTATCTTTGTTTTTTTTTCTCAGTTTGGATTTTCCACAACAATTTGACTTTTTTTTTTTTCTTTCTTCCTATTTTTAAGAGAGGGTCACTTACTAGCCTAAGTGTGATAAGGTTGTGTTGCTTTGATTTGATGATGAATTCACAATTGGGTAGCTTCATGTGACTTGCCCTAAAAATAATGTTCTGCACCGGTGATGCTGGAAGAAAACTGTTGTAACTGTGTATGTTTTCAGACAGCCCTTTTGGTGACTGCTGTTGGTTTGTGATTCCTGCTTCATGGTTTAGGGGAGGAGCTGGGAAAGGTAACAGAGGCTGTCTGTGTGAGCAAAAAGATGCAGGTAGGGAGGAAAGCAAGAGGATGAAGGAAGAGAAGGAAGATAACTTGAGAAGAAATAGGGACCAACATCATTCAGGAAACTGGCAGATAGTGTTGGTGTTTATAACTTCAAGACCTGAGATGCATGGAACCCATCTTAACCCATTTTTAAGTGTTGAACAGATACTTAAATGAAAAAATCCAATAAATTAAATGTGAAGAGACACTTTCCCCTTCTTTGATCTGTCATTTCAGTACATGCATGCATGTACATCTTAGGTAGAATTAGATTGTATTTACCTTAATCTGACTCCTCTAATTAAGGGACTGTTACCCATTTTTAAAACAGAAACATCTTTTCCTTCCTCTTACATGGTCATTTTTTTCTTGGAGAGAGTGCTACAATGAGCTGAGAGTTTGAAGAGACCCGATTCCTTGCTAGTACGATATTAGTTTTGTTTGTTGGTTTTTTTCATTGTTTTAGAGAAATTGCTTAACTCTTCTCAGAGTCTGTATATGCAGATGAATATTATCAGATGATTCAACTGGAAAAAAATTGCACAAACTTTTAGGCATGAAATTTCCTCCTCGGTAGATGTGTGCTGAGAAGATACCTCTGTGTAACTTTCCAGTTTGTATGCAAAAAATATATTTTCAAAATATAGAAGGAAGATATTATATGTGTGATGGTAGCCTATCACTAGTACAAGCTATTTATACAGAATAAATATAATAAGATATCAAAATATTTAACTTTTCTGTAGTTTCACCTTTCTAATTTTAAGAAATGCTAGTGGAAGTAACGCCATGCTTTTATTTGCAGTTTCCTATGTGTGTTCTAAGAAAAAACATGCATAAAAACAGTTTTACGAACTATTACTGGCAGCTCAACCTGTAAATAATCAAGTTTTGGAATAAATCCAAAATAAAAGCATGAGGGGAAAGGTACTGTTGGATAGTGTAGTGAAATGGGATGGAGCTTTTCACCTTGGGGATTATTTGCTGAACATAGCGGATGTCCTTCCATGAAGCTAAAACATAACATATTCAAACATTCTTCTACCTGCGTATAAAAACGCCTTCTTTCAAGGTCTTGGGTCGCTAAAAGGTTATGTTGCAGCTACTTTTGGAAGGACTTAAAATATAAATATTTTTGCAGAGGAGTTGCTACCAGTCTATTTGTGATGCTAACAGTGTCACATAACGTTTTGTAACCTTACTTGTCAATACTGTGAGGTAGATTCCCAAACTGTGCAAGGTGAAATAACAAACCAGAGTGTGTGTACAATATTCACATCGTGGTGTTAAAGAGAAGGGAGGAAAATAGTGGAACAGCTTGGATTGGAAAGGAGGAGGTAGAAATGTGCATGTATTTGCGTGTGTGTGTGTGTGTATATATGGAGAGAGAGAAAGGAAAATAAATACATATAGATACAGAAATGAAAGGAGGAACCAAACACCCTGGAAAATGTGCGTGGAGGAGTTAAAGTGAAATGAGTTGAAGCTGGGGAGTTAAGATCAAGAAACCTGTATATTGGAAGGTTTGAGAGCTGATTTGATCACTTTGAGAACTTGGGTAAGTGCCACGTTGATTTTCCATATCTGATAGTGTTCTCCATAGGTAGGAGATTCTCACAGATGTTGTCGTATTAAGTGCTGTAGTATTAGGTAACTTACAGCTTATCCATAGAAAAAGCCAAAATGTCATAATGAATTACTGGTTGTGTTATATCAGCAGAGTAAATCAGGGGAAGAAGCAATTGAATAAATCTTCCTCTCTGCAACTTCTGAAGTTACTAGTTTTGGAAAATCCCAAGTAGTTTTCCTTTATTATTCCTCTGTGACTTCTGCCCAGAATGCTTCACCCAAACTCAGTTGATGAAGCTATTGCATTTAATTGGCCTTGCAGTTCCCTGTGTACGAGAAATGAGTGTGGCTCTGGTTGCTGGATCTTATTCTACTTTTCAAGCTACTGCTGGGTAGGAGCATGAAGGATGCAAACTGAAATGCCTTTCTCAATTGCCCTCACTCACTTTGCAAATTCGTATTTCGAAGGAAGAAATGCAGGTCATTCCTTAAGCTTTTTTGATTGTAACATGAAAAGCATTTTCCCTTGTGGTCTCCTCTAGTTTTCTGGGGATCGTTCGGCTTTCCTCTGTTACTCAAGGCTGTGTTCCCTTGTTATTGATTTAGACTTTCTCTTTGATCCAAATGAAGCCTAAATTCTTTGCTTCCTAGATATCTCTTGTGGCCCTAGAGTGGTCAGTTGGAGTTTCTAAAATTATTCCAATGGAAACAGGATTCTGCTGCTAGTTACCTTGGGTACCTCCATTTTTTTTCACTTGACATATTGGCAAAGCTGTTGTCTATTCATGGCCCTTTTCAGCGTGTTACAGCAGTGTCACCTCTGAGCTTCTCTCAAAGTGAAACCATCCCCTTAGAATTGTTCAGTTCTTCTGCTAAGATCGATCATGTTACAGTATGTTCCTTTAACTTCCTCTGTTGGCTCTCTCTCTGCCCCTTGGTCAGATACACACGTATTGTTAGTGTCTTTAAAACTTTTTAGCTTAATCCTGCTGTGGCTGTTTGCTCCAGATTCATTTCTGCTTTTTATTTTTCCACCATCAGAGCCAATTTCAGATTTGTGCTGAAATCCCACATGCTTCCCCCAGATTTCTCCTCTACATATAAGGAAAAATTAACAGAACCTATGAATCACCGTCTCAACATTCAAGCTGTATTTTTGATCTCATTTTTGTTACTAATGCATACAGAAAATTGCCATCTGCTGAGTTGATAGTGAGAGGTAATTGTGACAGGTGGCTGCAGATGGCATATAAATCTGGAACAAGCTGTATTTGTTATCCTATCTTTTATTTCCTTGCTGGCACACCTTTTGTTCTTCCTGCATGCCTTATTTTCAGAGTGTAAGTTCTTGACGATAGGGCTGTCCTTCATTGTATTCATCTTGCCAAACATTGCAGTCTTGTCTGGCTTATTGTAATTATAACAATAATAGTTTTTGGTCTGGATTTGTTTGTAAGAAAATGTGCTTTGTCCTGAACATGAATGTCACCTAGCCTGTCTTTTAAGGAGCCTATTCACTAATTCCTACAAAACAAAGAAATGGGAAATGAAGTTTTAAACAGACATTTTCTGTTGCTGACAACAGATTTAAAGGAAACATTACCTGTATTTTGTGGACCATCTGCCTTGTTTTTGATTTATCTGCAGTCTTTTTTTTGTGTTGTGCCCCATGTCTGTGACCTCGTGTAATATAAATGCAACGCTTTAGCAGCTTCGTTATGGGGAGCAACTTCTTAATATGTCTCTGGGAGTGAGTAGCACTATACTTTCTACTGATATACTGAAGGATCTGAATAAAAAATGCACTTGTAGTAAAAACTCGAAAATGTTGATCTGCTGTTCTTCTGGTCTCATATGTCAGAAGTGTGCTATGTTAAACAGCTTTTCAGTGTTATTTCTGGATTTCACTTTCTGCTCGTAATCTTAAAATAGTTTCACATACAAATTTTCTAAAAAAAAAAAAAAAGCAAGCATGGGTCATGGGTCATTGCTCTAAAGTTTGAATCATTTGCTTAATAATTTTGTGGTTTGGTTGGTTTTTTTTTTCAGGACTTCAAGAATATATTGAAGCTGTTTCATTTCAGTATTTTATCAAAACCCGATCTTTAATTAGTGTTGAAGAGATCAACAAACAACTAATATTTACAGCAGAAGACAGAGAAGAAACAACAAACATGGTAAAAGTTCTTCTCTTCTCATATGACATATCTTTCTGGAATGGTAATGCAACGACTGAGCTTAGTCATACTTTTGGCATTTGATTAAATAAGTTCAGTTAATGGAATGGTATTAGATATACATGTGGGCTTTGACTCAGTCATTCAAAACGTGCTTTTTATTCTGAGACGTATTAAACTAGGTCAGTAGGCTTCAAGTTTATTCACTTCACATCCCCTTTAGGGCAAAATGAACACCTTCTGGCAGGGAGAAGGATTTGGGATTGTAAAATACCGGGAAGCAAATATGGAAAAGGGATTTTTAATTTCTGTGTTTGTGTCTGTAACATCCACCAGTGTATGGTGGTATAGCAAAAGTTGGAGGAGACTAATGAATTTGAGACAAAATGAAATCTTCCTACCTCATACTAAGCTAATCAGGGCAGGCACTCTGATTAGCTGCTGTTAGTATTCATTATGTGTTTTAGCTTGGTAATTTGTAGCATTCCTAGAGTTGCTCTTTATGTTTTCAGGGCACAAACTCATTTACTCTTGTACCTTACACCTCATGTTGTATCTGCTGTTTCTTGATGTGGCCATACCTTTACCCTGCCCTACACAATTATTTGCACAGACACTGCTGCCAACGGCAACAGTAAACTGGGAACACTTTGCAGATGGGGCTCAGAGGCTGTCTGTGGTAAAGTATAGAAATGGTCATGCAGTGCACATGCAATGTACAGTAATACACAGCATTAGTGCTTTAGAGACTACTTCTGTTGAAGAGATTCTGTTCTACAGCACTTTTTTTTTTTTCCTTCCTCATTCTTTTAGTAAGATATTTGTAAAGAAGCCAGGTTTTCAGCTTAAGTTCTCTTTTTCTTACCTACAATGGCATGCTTCTTTTCCCTGTTTGCAAAGTTATTGATGTCTGCATGCACACCTGACCAGATTGGTGATGTTTGGGTGGGTGTTCCCTTGTGGGAACAAGGGGATAGAAGCAAACCTGTGCTGTCTCCAATATCACCAGTATTTCGGAAATCAAAAATATTGTAGCTTGGAGAGCAAATTTGTCACTTGTGGTAATTTTTTTCATGAATATTTATTTAGATATTTTGATGAATTCAATTGATATAAAAAACAGATCTGAGAGGAATCCACTTGTCAGCTTCTTCTAGAAAGCATTTTGAAATTCAAGATATTATTCAAAATGATGTGATTTGTTTTTATAATGCAGACTCCCTTATTGTTTCTTGAATGTTTGGATTTGTGTATCTTTGGACAAGACCATTCAACCAAAATTTAAATCCATTAGGCTGAAGTCTGCAAACCCTCCCCCCCCAAAAAAAAGGCAAATACAAATAAATGTTCATACAAAAAAAATGTTTATTCTATTTGCATGTAAAAATTGTAGAAGCGTGGTATGTTTGATATGTTCATCATGCTTTTCAGAGAGGAAGTCACATCTCAATGGAATGGATACTTTTATATCTTACAGCACGCTGGAGGAAGGATTAGTAAATAGTACTTCTGAAATCAGACTGTGGAAGTGGCATGCACTAGAATGTTTGTAATTCCTATTGCTTTACAGTGCATTAGGTAAATTAGTGTGCATTTGAACCATTTTGGACTGTCTTTTTCCATAATTCTCTGAAAGGAACTTTGCTCTATTCTGTCCTCAGACCTCCAGTTCCCAGGATAAACAACCACACACTTGGAGCCTGAAGGTGACACCTGTAGATTACCTGCTGGGAGTGGCTGATCTAACCGGAGAGCTGATGCGACTGTGTATCAGCAGCGTTGGCAATGGTGACATCGACACACCTTTTGAACTGAGCCAGTTCTTACGTCAGATTTATGACGGTTTTACTTTCATTGGCAACACTGGACCTTATGAAGTATCCAAGAAACTGTACACTTTGAAACAGAGTCTGGCAAAAGTAGAGAATGCCTGCTACACGTTAAAAGTACGGGGCTCTGAAATCCCAAAGCACATGTTGGCTGATGTGTTCTCCACCAAAACAGAATTGATTGACCAAGAGGAAGGCCTTTCTTAAAATAAGGAGACTGTCACAGCCCAGAAAGGGAGAGGACTTACACGGAGAAATCTTGTTAGTTATGATTTTTAGGTTTTTGACCCTCAACGCTTTTTAGGTAGAGACATTTTTAGTTTTATCTACGACAAGATTGTTTGCAATAGTGATTTGTAACCAAAAATACTTTTTTATGGTGTGCAAGAGAACAAATGTTTGACTTTGTCCTCTCGGCATGGAATTTCCTGTATTGCTCCATTGTATCCTCTTTCAGAACGACCAAATGTTCCACTGCGTTTTGCACCAGTGACTGTCAGTAGTGCCAGTCACCTTGAACAGGTGTGGTTGCTCTTATCACTAATTAGCAGTGGAAAAAAATGGTCAGGTACTGGTTGTTCAGCATTATCCGCAGGTTTTTTGCTGAGCTTTGTTTTCTGACTGTTTGGGTTCTATCTTCACATTGTATCTAAAATAGCACACCTACATGTGTGAAAGTTCGACCTTTGACTTGGAGTTGAGGTGGTCTTGAAACTGAAGCTAAGTCAGCTTTTCTCCAGTTGGTAATGAGGCTAATTGCACCAGGCATGTGTTACTGTGTACTCATCATTCTGGGACTCGGTTAAAATTGAGCTCTGTTTTGGTTACACAGATTCTTTAGATATTTTGATATGAGTTAGGAAATCATTTAAAAATGTGGAACTTAATGGTTTACATTGGTAACGTGTTTTAATGCAGAATCTGCCATTTTTGTAGACAAAAGCAGAAGAAAGACCTGCCAAGGATGCTTAACACACACAAATTGGTTAAGGCAAGAGCTTCTTGAACAAAACCAATGAGGCTTTGTGCTGGAAGTCTGTTCTCTGGTGTTTGTGCTGCCCTGAGGACCTCCAGTGGGGCTGAGCTGGTAGAAGTATAGGAAGGGCCAGCAAAGCTTTAAATATCTG
Source organism: Centrocercus urophasianus (assembly GCF_019232065.1). Taxonomy (NCBI): domain Eukaryota; kingdom Metazoa; phylum Chordata; class Aves; order Galliformes; family Phasianidae; genus Centrocercus; species Centrocercus urophasianus. The sequence continues at coordinate 64,624,810 of NW_024884142.1, forward strand.
TTAGCAGGAACTATATCATGTGCATGTTCCTATGGAAAGGAAATTGCAACCAGAAATAAGGCAGACATTCTGACTTCCAGGTTTATCTTTGAGGTGGGTATGTCACCGCTGGCAAAAAATCAGGGCTTTCTGCCGGTGTCTGAAGTTATGGAAGTCTGATAATGTACGTTATGCTAAAGGAAAACAGATAAAACAACATGATCTTTAGACTCCAGGAAATAGGCCTCCCAACTGCAATTGAAAATACTGCATGTTTTTTATTTTCACTTCCATATGCTGTGATAGTGCCAATATTTTTCCCATGAGCATGTCCTGAGTAGCACGGATCATCTGATACATGGACAGGAACGGGTAAATATATTTCTGTCACATTTTTCCATTGTTTCCACATAAAGCAATATGTGGTGGGTGCTTTATTTTCTTCCTATTATTACTTTTTTTTATTTTTTAAACAATAAATTCTGAAAGCAGTCACTGCCTGGATGTTGTTGGTTTGTTGTTGGTTTTTTTGTTTCTTTTTTTTTTTTTTTTTTTTTTTTGCTATTTAGTCCTAGAGGTAAGTAAAGGTGTGAGTTTCCCCCTGATGTGCAGAACTACTTTCTCAGCCATTTTATTCAGGGAAGTCTAATAGTAGCTAGGTTTGAAACTTCATGTGATCCTCTTGAGTTAAAAAAAACAAACAACAATTAAAAAAATCAGCAAGGGATTCAGATGGCAGAACAATTTTACACTAGTATAAATCTGCAATGGTAGGCAATATTTTTTCTTGTTGTTTTCCTTTTTTGGTGAGGGGGGGGAGGAGAAGTGAGGAGGAGTAAGTGAAACCTATTCATAAGGAATCCTTTTTAAAATTTTTTCTTAAGTTTACGTATGCTTTTAGTATTTCACTTGAAACAGGTGCAAGAGTAGTACTGTGTCTTTTGGCACTGCTAAATTTACTGCAAGTAATTGCAGGAGGACGTGTGTGAGTTGAAAGCCTATCATATCATTATTAGATGTATTGTCTGATACTAAACAGAAGGCTGTATGTTGTCTGTCCCAGCAACTACTGGGCAGAAGCTGAACGTTTTCATGTCACAGTGTGACAAGGGATGAGATGAGTGACATTGAAAGCCTGCCACAGAATGAGCACAGAGCGGCCACTGCTGCAGTCAAACCACTGTTATCCCCGTACAGTCGTTCGTGATTATGAAATTACGGATGTATAAAAATTGTATTTTTTAGCAGAATTTAGAGGTTTCTTCAAAGAATATGTTTTGATTCCAACCATTAAGCCTAGAGAACTTCCTTAAGGGCAGATGAGATTTCTGAATTCCTTTAGGCTGCCTGTTTATAATCAGAAGCCATAGTAATCCCTAATAGGGAGGAAGGTGTGTGTGTGGTGTATTAGAGCAGCAGCAGAGATGGGAAATTGCTAGCGGCCTGCAAACCTCCTGCTCAAGGAAATATTTTCCCCAAAAAACAATTAGACTGTAGCTATTTGAAAAGTGACAGACATTTATCAGCAAAACAAGTTCCTAAACAAGCAATGGCAATTTTCCCATTTCTTATCCCATTGCTCTGTGGAGCCATTGATATGCTTGGTCTACAGCCAGAGCAGGACTACGTCATAGCAGATGTTTCATGGGGGCAGCTCTGTGTGCTAAAAACCATCTGCCTTTCTGAAATCTTTCTCAGAGGTGATATTTCTTCATGCTTGACTTTTGTCCTGGCTACTAATTTGCAGAGAGGAAAATAGATTCAATCACATTTAGCTTTCCAGAACTGCAGTGAAGTTATATAAGAGAAACTTCCTGTTGACAGGACACGTGTGTCTATCTACTCGGTCTTCCTTACTTGGATTTTTCCGTGAGTTTATTCAAAATAATTTAAAAATAATAATAATAAAAATTAGAATAGACTTTATATTATATATTTTGCCTTCTAGAATTCTATGGACTAGACTCTGGGACTACCCTCAAAGAGTTTCTGAACTTCAGAGCAGACAAAGGAACAGCCAAGAAAAATAAAGGGAAGATGGTGGAGGAAAGCGATGAGGTGGAAGTGGGAGGACAGGACCTTTACCAGAAGACTGCCGGATAGCAGTTTGGTTTAACGCTTCTGATTTTGGAAAGGGAACTTTTCAAAACTTTTTAAAGTCTGAAATGTTGACAGTAAAGAGTTAGTTGGGAAGGAAGAAGGCAGTAGAGCAGGAAAATGGAAGGAAGTAAGGTGAAAACAAAGAGGGGAAGAGTGGCAAGGAGTGGGAGAGCATGGAGGAGGAGCAGGATGAGCTGCAGGACAGAAGGGACACGCTTAGGGTGGGACTTGGGGAGGACATGGGACAGGAAGGCAGCCCTGCAAGAAGCTGGAAACTGCTTTGCAACTGAGTGTCTCAGCTATGAAAGTCTTGGAGCTGACCTGTAGGAATGGTAGGACCACAAGATACCCAAACCATCTACTCTTGAGTAGTGAGTAAAGGGAACTTAATTTTCTGAGCTGTGAGAACCTGCAAGTCCTGCTTTGAGCAGGGTTTGTAGCATCCAGCTGTGCTGTCACAGATTTAGCTCTTTGTTCCCATACCACCCCACCTCCCATGCTTGTTCACCATCATTCCCATACTGGTAGCCATAGTCACTGATTGGTGATCTACCAGTGTTTGCAACTGCTAGAAACAAGGTTAGATGTATTCTGTAACATAAAGGAATGCTTACTGTGACCACTGTTTTCCACTTGCATGCTGTTAATCTGTCAGTTTCGCTGTCACTGTTGTTGCTGCTTCAACTCTTCCTTTTCTTCCCTTTCTTAACTTGTAATTTCTTGCACTTTACTGTTCTTTTGATTCATTGCATCCATTCCATGGTTTGGTCTTTTCCTTGTCTAGCTGATGTCTTGGGGTAAACCGTCTCCATGCAGGAAGAAGAATCAGTTGGTTTCTTAAGCAGGCTTGTCTATTCACACCTCCAAATCTGAAAACATCACTCAGCTGTGGGGGGAGAGTTCTGCTATTCCTGCACTCCAAAGACCCGGTGCTATGTCCTACGGCAGCCATGGTGCTGTGTGTCAGGATGGGTGGGTAAGCACATCTCGTGATGCTTTTGTGGCTGTGCAAACCTCAGTTATTTTGAGGCCTGCAATCATCGCAAGCCAAGAGAAATGATCTACAAAGATGGAGGCAGCTGCTTCTCCAGTTCTCAGGAAGGTTGTCATTGAGGAGTATTCCCACCAGTCCCACCTTTCTTTACCTAACTGATTACCCCTTTGAAAAGCCTGTTTGCAGACTGCAGCAGGAGAGGCTTGCCTATGGGTTCTTCTGGAGCCAGTCAGTATCTTCCTGAACACTGGCCAGACTTGAGGAGATGGCTCCTCTCAGCTCCTCCCACAGGCTGACACCGCTGGTCCTGGTTGTCCCTCCTGCTCCCCAGTGAGGGGGGCTGAGAGCCCAGCCTGCCCTACTGGATTTCACAGACCAGTGTCATGTGGGTTCATCTTCTTTCTTCCTACTGTTCTTTTCATTCAGATGTTTACTCCTCCCGAAGAAAGCAGCTGTTGTGTGAGCTCTGCTCCTCCACTGCCACAACAGGCCAGATGACCTCCTAAGCCCATCGTTAGATGCTGTTCCTTGGCTCCTGATGCACAGCAGGTTTTGTGGGACATAGTTTATCTTTGGGCACTTCTCCCACAGCTCTTTGCTTTCTTTCAGGCTTATGAATTCCTTTTAATCTGGTTGGGTCCCACCACTTCTGTTAAGTTCCTTCTCAAGGTCCTCTCCTCTCATGGCTTCAGGAAAAAAAACCTGGCAAAACTGACTCTCCGTAAGCGGGTTTGGAAATAGCCCAGGTTTTGTTAAAATTAACTTTTTGAGGAGAGGAATCAGGTGTTTAAAGGATGCAATTGTATGAACGGTTTCAATGTCACAGGAATACTGTTAAGTGCTGGCTGTCTTGTGTTAGATGTGTATAAAGGGGTGGATCTCTCCTCGCAGCAAGGGCTTAGGTTAAGAAGATTTTGCTTTGTATACCTCACACCTCCAGGTGAAGATGACAGACAGGAGATGCCATGACCATGAAGGAAAATAAGTAAGATGAAATGGTGTAAGGTCATATAGCAAATCAGTCAGGAGCCAGGAGTTGGACTTGGCTCTTTCAGCTTCCAGTCCAGCTCATACGGCTGCTGATCTGAGCACTTGTTGCATTCCAGAGCCTGTGAGCTCGTGGGGCAGCCCAAGCCCTTTTATGGGGCTGAAATGCTAAGGTCCCTCATGTGCCATCCAGTCATGTGCAAAGTGTGTGCAGCATCCCGCAGGCAGATAGCAACATTAGAAGCACTCATTCTGAACTTCCAGCTGGTTTTAGTGAGCTGCTGTGCTTTATGCTCTTGGTGGAACCTGTTTTTCTGCTGGTTTCCCATTCATTGAGCTGCCCTGGGCTACTGGATCTCCAGACCTTGCCCCATCCTTCAGCTCAAGGCAAAGCCAGAGCTGGGCCACGCTTGGGGCACAAACCTTGAGCGAGCAGTGTCTGGTGCCTGCAGAGATCTCATAGTGCTCAACAGTCCTGCTTGGTTCTTCTCAGGTCTTTTTTTTTTGCAGCATTTTCAGCCCAGCATTTACTCATGATTACTCTTAATTATTTAACTGTTTAAATAGGTATATTCTTCCTCTGGAAGAAGTGTTGCTTTGAGGGAGCAAATAATTTAGATTCTAATTACATAATGGTATCTACCCATGAAGAGCATTCCACTGATTGGCAGCTGCACTGACGTTCCTAAATTGCTTGAGCTCAATTGAGGTTTCTTATCTGCATCTAAAAACTTGTATCACCCACTCAGAGTTGTGGTAGAGTTTTCCTGTGTCCTACTTTAAACGTGTTGTGTGAGAGAAGGGAAGATGCTGGCGTTTGTTCAGGGAGATGGGAGTTCGTGACTATCACCAAATTGAAGGTAACACTCATGGTGAAGGACATAAAAAGTTTAAACCTCGTCTTATCAGAGCCTGTGCTCTACAGGAGCTGATTGGCCCAAGTGGAAAAGCTGTAGGCTTTCCATTTATTTCAGATATAGTCTATTTCAGCTCTCTGGTCCTGCCTTGCTATTAAAAGGATGCCTCTTAGGAAATTGTTAGAGAATGTTTATTTGTTCTGCCATCTAGTGTCCATCTCTAGAAATACAAGAGGCTTTTTTTCTTTTCCAGTCACAAGTTATTTATTGTTTGCCTTTTATGCCCTTAAAACACAGTTAGCAGTGCAGCATAAGCTTCATTTTTAGACTTTAGCTACATCTCTGGTAGTAATAAATGATATGCAGCACCTTCTGCTATTCAGAAATTTGGGGAATATGAGGGAAAAGCGTATCTCATCATGTGTGTATGGTGGTTTGGAGAGAAAGAAAGAAAGAAAAATGCATGAGAAAGTTTTGCCAGACATGTACTTGCAGACCTGTACATTATACAAATGCTTTATCTGAAGCAGTACACTGGAGAGTACTGGTGCTAATAAGGATTCATAGACCAGAACCCTAATTCCTTAATATATATTATAATTACATTTCCCATATAAGAAAATGCAAGTCTTTTAGCTGTTGAACTTCTGGTATAAAAGCAAACAGTCCGGCATGTGTGAACATGTCTGTGTGCCTACCTACTGTGACCATGCTTGTCATAAAAACCCCTTGGTTAGACAGCAGTTGTCCCCAGGCCACCAGGAGAGACCCAGCACACTCCATAGAGCATCACCAGACACCACAGCAGGCTTTGAAAGGGGATCACGCAGCCTGAGCTGTTCCTTGTGCTGGGCATGACTTGTGTGTCTAAGAATGTGTTGGAAATGGCTATTGCTGCCCAGGCACCTCTGCAATACAAAGTTGTCCCTGTAGTACATCATATGGTCACGGTCCTATCCGAGCATCTTTGGCTTAGCAAAGCTGGGGGCTCAATTCCCCATTCATGTAAACTGTTTTCTGGATTGCAGCCACAGGAGGAAGGAGATGCTGGTTTGTTTTAGGGCAGTTCCTTTGCCTTTGGAAGATCACAGGTTTCAGAGGGATTTCCGTCTTTTTCTACTGCTGTTTAACAAATATTGAGATCTTGTATGAGCCTCTGAATTTCTAGGATGTAACTTGCACTGCGAGTAAAGGAAGGAGAGTGCTGGAGTCCCTTGAGTTTCCTGGATGAAATTGAGTGAAATTCCAGCTGTGGTCCTCCACAACAACATTCTGAAATGACTGGCTCTGGTGGGAAACTCAGCGGCTCTATCCTGCGGCTGTGCCTCAGGTCAGAGCTCTCCCTAGAGTCACCAGGAGCTTTGCACTGATGAGACACTCTCTCTGGGTACCAGGAAAGCCCTAGGACAGCTGCTACACGTGTTCTCTGTGCCCCACAGCCTTTCCGTGGCCATCTATGGACCTGCTTCATTGCTGATGCCGGGCTCCTTTGCTTTCGGGAATTGCATTTTGCTGTATTGTTACCAGCAGGGTTTGCTAGTGCAGCACCTGAAAGCAGAACAGCTGGCACGTGGGGGTGTTCCTGTAGTTTTGCCTTGTTTCCTGGGCGCTTCTTCCTTGAAATGCACTCTGAGCATATCCATGAAGTTGTGGAAAAAGAGGTGAGCGATGCAGTGAACAAGTTTGTTAATAGAACAGAATATTCTGAGCTCCATGAGGATCGTGGAGCCCAATCCTTGGCTTTGCACAGCACCACCCAAAATCCAAACCTTATGTTTGAGAGCAGTGTCCAACTGCTCCTTGAGCTCCAGCACTTGTGGCTGTGCTACACAGGTTTCCATGTCAATATCCTTAAATTGTTTGCCTGTGCTTGTGACAGGCTTGTATTGATTTAGGTTAATTTGGTTTCCCAAAAAGGGTTGTGCTGATTGCTCTAAATGGATTAAATAGTGATTTTAGTTAAACTGATGGTTGGATGGTGTGTAGACAGGGCCTGGAGCTTTGTAAGCTAATGACTTGGCAGTAGTACAACAAGTTTTTTTTTTAGACACCTGAGTCCAAGCTGTTGTTTTAAATATAGGACTGTAAGTGTTACTGTTCTAGAAATTGTTCCCAAGCATAAGAATTTTCCAGTAGATCAGTTTCCTGGCACATCTCTTTACCAACTCATGCTTTTCTGATAAAAATTTGACAAGCACTCTTAATATAAATGGATTTGGGATTAAATTCAAATGAATAACATGGAAAAAAATTTTTTTGCAAGGTTCCTTAATTTTTGTCTACTTTTCCAGCCTGCAATTTTTTTTCTCCCACATTTCTGGCAATGAAGAAAAAAAGTTGTATTCATTTTTATAAAAATTCAGATATTTTGAAGAAAAATGTGAATGTGATCACCTCCTGCCAACACCAGCAAATCTTTCTCCCAGGTGAGACCTGATAGGAGGGGTCTAGGAGCAGCCACCATTTAACTTTTCACTCAAGAAAGTACAAACAGGTTGCACCTCACCTTGTGAGGTTATGCCTTTCAAGCCCACATCATCTCAGTTTGAAGAAAACCTTGCATCTGCATAAAGAGAAAGGAGTACAGGAGGACGGAAAAGCTGAGGTCTGCCTACAGGACTGTGATCGCCTATTGAGCTTATGTATCCTCTCTGGTTTGCATCGGGTGGTGACTGATTTCCTTCTAAACACCTTCAAAGCTGCCCTGGGCTCATACCACTAGCCCTGTCCTTGAGGGATACCACACCCTGGACCATGGTTCTCCCTGGGCTGTGAATCATAAGATAAAAACTCAGATCTGAATGGCCAGCTTTGCAACAGAGGGGTACAAAGCTCACAGTCAACAAAACAATATCCTACAGAATCCTCCTTCATAATTTGCTGAGCCTCTTCCATGGAACAATTAGTGGATGCTCTTGTTTGGAACTCCATGACTCACTCCTGTTCTTCAGTCGTGGTTTGTGGTCACTCAAGTCACTCAGTGCACCATGGGGAAACAGGCAATTGTGAGAATTTCCTCCCATTCTGTGCTATGTGACACCACAGCTCCATATGTTCATGGGCTCTGTGTTCATGTCCTGGATGTGTGGGCTCACCCCTCAGGCAGCACTTTATGGCCTCAGTGATCAGCAAGATTTGTCAGAAAGGAAACGCATTTCACAGCATGTTACAGTACTTTGTAATCTATCTGCAGGCATAATTCTTTTGTCATTGAGCTGTAACTCTTACATCGTGGCTCGGTTCCAGTAGAATTTTATTTCTACCTGTGTATCTTTGTGTATGCATGTGTGTGCCTGTGCCTGTGCGCTCTTGTAGAAGCTCAAGTAGAAATAGTAAACACCATTAAAGAGGTTACACTAGCTCATGCCTCCCACATTCTTTGCTGTTAGCCATACTCAGATTTGCCAGTCGGCAATGAACTGCTAGGAACTAGTAGGTGATCTTAGCCATTCTGCATCACCTAAACATCTTTGTAACTTTCCAAGTATGTGGTGGATGTGAAGGACTCTTAACAACTAAAGTTCCAGGGATTTTTCCAGGGATATTTCCATGGATATTTCCAGCAATTCCCAGCATCCAAAGAATACATGGAGGCTTCTGTGAGCTCACCTTGCCTTGATCATGCTGTGATCACTTTGGTAGCAGATCAGGTAAAAAGCCTTCAGTAATTTGCAAACTTTTGCAGATCTAAGAGAGAATGAAAACAAAACTGTGGTGTACTGCTGGTATCAAGCATCAGAGACCTTGCTTGATGTCCATCAAACAGTGTCATGGGCTTGTCACGATGGGCAGATCATTTCATTCTGGCTGCTGTCTTCCAGGTATTGCTCCCCTGTGAGGTTTGAGGCTTTTCCACGGAAAGCACAAATTTCTCACTTGTCAGCTTTTGATTTTCCCCTGCTCGATCCCCTGCTCCTACTCCTTGTTCTCTTGGTCTCTTTGCTGTTTCCCTTTCGTGGTTGCTTTCATTCTTACCACTCATCTTCATTTTGTTCCGTTTCTCCTCTTTCCCCTCTTTTCACTTCCCTTTTTCTTATTTTTCCCTCTGACTGCCTAACAGCACACACCACCTTCTCTCTTGCACATCATTTTCCAATGCACTTAACTGTGGCAACTCTTTTTTCATGTTCTAGAGTCATCTCCCTTAGTGTGTATCTCTTGGCTGAGGAATGCAATCTACCTGGGGAAAGAAGAGGGCCTCCAGAAGGTGCCTCAGCCCCTACAGGAGCTTGTGAAGACTCTGCTCTCTTGCCATGGTCTGCCAGTAACACAGACAAATCAGAATCAGATGTTTTGAACTGGGGGCCCAAAGTTAGAACAAGTTTCTTCCACTCAATCTTCTGCTTTAGACAGTGAGCTCCAAGCAGGGCATTTTCCCTCTGCCCAAGGTGCCCGCCTTGTGGTGAACATATGACATGTTCAGAGAAGCTGCAGCCTTGCTGGCAGAGCCTTGCAGCACCTTTCTTCCCCCATCATCCTGCTTCTGTGCTACAGACAGGGCATTCAGTAATGCATTCAGAAGACAAGGAAGCATTTTCAGTCCTGTTCCATTTTCGCTCTAAAAGTAGGCGTAGTGTAAGGAATAAGGAAATGAAAGTGAAAAGGGAAGAACAACTTTAATCCATAGCCAGGTGCTCTGAAAGCAGTCTTCTGTACTGTTTCAGCGGCTTTCACTCCACCAGTTCTCCTAGGGGCTGGCATCAACACTGTGAGTGGAGCTGTGCTTTGGCCTTTTCTGTAGCAAATCACACAGGAACTGTGAACTCCAAATACAGCCTTATTTCCACCCAGACGTTCATTCCTGGAGAGATTTTTCAGTTTGCTGTGATCAGACCCAGAAAATGCAAGAGGCGTTATGGCAACCCCCCCAGAGTTTCTGTGCAGGCACTCTGCTGAACATAGTGGCTGCAGACAAGCTGCTGCATGGTAAAGGTCTATTTTGCAGCCAAGACTCTGGTCCCACCACCTGCCTGTGAGATGTTCTCAATGGCTTTTCTATGATTTCTCCCCCAGTCTGGATCATTATTTTTGTTATATACTGGCCCAGCAATGCAAAGGTTTGTTGAAGTCACAAGCCTCCTTCCCTCTTCGTGCATCTCTGCCTTCCTATCATGGGGGATAAATATGGGGGACGCTGGAGGGACAGCTGCTCTCCAATGCAGGTCACTTCCCCAGGGCAGAAACACTCTGCACTGGCCCAGTGGGACCCTTATCCCCTCTCTTAGGTCACTGGTGAGGGAAAGCTGGGTCCATATCCATGTGTTCCTTGGCACAAATAGCTGTTGGGAGCAATTTCGTTCAGTTTCATCACTGACCATGAGAAATGATGGACCGTTGGTCTTGTATCTGACTCAGGGGCTGTCCTGGCAGTGCCTGTGTGACTCTCTTTCTCCCCACCATTGCCATCCTGTGCACAGCTGCCCCTGTGACTTTGATAATCAATTTTTTATTGGCTTGTTAAATAAAGAACTGGCACCGAGCCATTGGCAAGTTACAAAGCTGGCCAAATAATTGGAATAATAATTCACTCACATGGGAAGTGATCCGTTTAAAGGTGTTGTGTATTTCCTGGATGGAAATGAATCTCTTCTAAGGGTTTGGTTTAGATTAGTTCTCCATGCAGTTTACAGGAGCCCTATTATATTACCACTGATACATAAAATAGGCTCATAAATACAGTGATAGAACCGGACCTTGGCTGTGCTAGGAGATAGTGCTGTGCATTAATGTGTATTATAAATGTAAAGCTAGAAAACCTAACAAGCCCAGCTGGCAGACTTCCATGTATTATCTCAAAATAATTGCTTCCAGCCAGTAGACATTTTTTTGTACTGCAGAAGACAGGTTATTTATATTATATATTTAGCCTAAAACTGTAATAACATCCTCTGGCAAAAGTATTATCTGATGGCATCTGAAATGGAACCAGCTTTCCTATTTCCAGGCATTAAGAGATGACAATCTTTGAGTCCTCTCGTGGCATTTCCTGAATTTGTGAATAAAATGCGGATGATTTTTTAATATGTATCGTTTATTTCTTAAAAAGTAAAGATGTATTTCTGACAACCAAGGTTTCCCAGAATTGTTACATGTGGTTTGTACCGCTGACCATGGGGAATATTTCCTTTGTGATTCTGGTCAGGCTAAAACAACGGTAGTGCTGTCAGGGTTGCTGCTTGGTTTAGCACAGTCAGAAAAATACCTGTGAGCAGCAAGGGATGCAGAGGTCACAGAAAACATTGTGTTTCTTCCTGTTGCCTCAGACATATTTGGATGCTCGCTCTTTTGCCCACCGGTGCATTTTCAGGCAAACAGTAGTGAGGATGTGAAGTGTGAGAGAGATAGGATAAGAGGGGCTGATTCTAAACTAAAAGAGGGGAGATTCAGGTTAGATATTAAGCAGAAATTATGCACTCAGAAGGTTGTGAGGCACTGGCACAGGTTGTTTGAAGAAGAATCAGATAATAGATTTATTTGTATATCATTTAATTTTTTACTTTTTAGAAACTTTGTACTATGTATAAAATCAATATGTTAAATGTCATGAGACTTGGCGGACTGAAAAAATGTAAATGTCTCAGGAGGGCTGTTAAAGAACGGGTGCTACTATAGTGAAGTCTGTATAGAGCAGTATTAGACTTAGTGCTATTCAGCGTTTTTTTAGCAATCTGATCTAGCTGTTGGTGTCCCTGTTCATTGACGGGGAGTTGGACTAGATGACCTTTAAAAGTCCCTTCCAACTCAAACGATTCTGTGAGTTCTGTGAGTTTTTAATCTGTGAGTTAAGGAAAATAGGAAGTGGAAACAATTACCAGATGGCAAATAATGACAAGAACAAGAATCACACGGAGTTGCCAGGACTGCTCTGTAGGGAGCCCATCCCAACAAGACATGTCTCAGTACAGTTTTGAGATACCTAGCTAAATTAGGTACCTAAAAAGAAGAAATGCGGGTTATATTTGCAGGAGGTGAGTTTCAAAGAGTATACAGTGACTCTGAAATACTTAAGAAAGGTCAGAACAGAGAAGCAACTCAGTAGGACCTCCCAGTGTGATGGGGAATAAGGTGTTGACCATCTTTGGATACACAATTGGTGAGAAGTGGGCAGGGATCAAAAGCACTGTGTGAAACCATTTCTGGAATACATATCCTGCTGGAGTGACCCCATTTAAAAAGAGCACTGAAGGATTCTCTGCCAGCACATCAAAGAGTCACAGAAGTAAAGGCTCTTCATCAGCAGCTGTAGAGTTACTTAGTTGGAAGAGGAAGATAGCAGTCTTCATCACCTTGGGTATAAACACAGATACTGGAGTAAAACCCCAAGGAGGGACGTGATTGCCTGAAGTGTGCTCCCCTCCTCCTCTGGGCAGAGGGAAGGCATAGTAAATTCTCAGTGCCTTGCGCTGTCCTGTATCCAGACTCACAGCAAGGAACTGCCTGCATTCTCTGTACAACGACCCTCAGCCTTCCTCTGGCAGTGAGTTCCCCCAGCTGCTCTAATGGCAGAGCACCAAAAGAAGCCCAAACTCACAGTTATTGCCAATGTAGTCACATACACTCAGTGTATAACCTGCAGCTCCTGGTGTGAAGGTGGTTTCAGTGCAGATATACATGGATCAAGTGCTTCATGCTGGATTAGAAGCCAGACCGCACCAACCAGCTACAGACAAAATGCTTTACGTGTTCACACTTTTAATACTGTGTGCTTAATAAGTCATTCAAGTACTGCTACATATGTAAGATGTACTGGCAAATGAGGAAATCAAAGGAGCTTGGTGGTAAAGCTAATGTATTTGTGTGCTCTTTGTGTTGCATTTGAGGGTGCCTTGGGGACCCCTGTACAACCCAGGACACTGACTTCCCACCTCTCGAGTCTGAGAAATACTGATTCCCTCAGCATTCCCACCAGCATGCTCAGGCAGTTGCAGGAGAACATGCATGCAGCTACCCAGGTATGAGTGCATCATGGGTGCTCCCACATGGCCTCAGCCAGTCCCTATGCCCTGATGCTGGTACATGCTCCCATGAGAGAAACTCATGCCAGCTCTTTGTCTGTGTGAGAGAAATGAATTGGAGATGATCCAGCATTTGTGAGGCACAATAAAAAGGATAGTGGTGGAGAAAAACACACTTATTCTGCTTTTCAAAACACCAGTTTTGTTCCTTACTGAATTACTAAGAGTTCATTCTGTCTAGTCCACACTAGCATGAACAACACATGGCCAACACCCATTTTTGAAGCAACAGCAATATGAACTTGTTGGCTTTTTGGCTACTGATCAGGGCGTCTTCAGGGAAACTAACTCTTTTCTTGTTCTAATTTAAATTTACAGGAAAGCAGTGAAAATAGGCATTCATGCTTAACTTTTTGATTTGTCTACCCAGCAGATTAGGGCTTGAAACATTTCTAAGTTATCATTGATATATGACTCTTAATCCTGTAAATATTTTGAGCTGACTGGTAACAAGCTACCAGCTTTACTCTTGTTTTGAAGTCTGTCCCGACACCAGAAACAAATCAAATCAAAACAAAACAAAACAAAACAAAACAGCAACCCCATGCAGTTGAGCCACTGTCTTTGGAAAAAAATCAGAAAATGATGGCCTGAACCACTGATTGAGGACCTGGGGAAAGGACCCAGTCAGCTGCAGGAGCACAGGTGAAGGCAATTCAGCTATGTGACTGGAAGGGGTGGAGCCTGGCTGCACCTCTCTTAGATCTCATTTAAGGGCTGACTGACCACTAGGAAGGATCTGTGGTTGGAGATCCCTTCTTTATGGAGCTTTCCTCTTCATACTTGGAATCTTCTGGTATAGATGGGCAATCTTCTTCCCTTCCTTTATTGTGATTTTCTATTGTGCCAGTTCTTCCATCGTTACACCTTTGTTGCAATGTATTTCCTGTTGTCTAACTGCTACAACAAGCAAGCCATGTTTGGGCATGTGCCTCATCACCAAAGTTGAAACTGGTTCTTTTGGTCTGGAATATGAAAATGAAGTAAATGTGGAAGGAAGAGCCAACCTTCCCTGTGAAGGATGTTGCTGGGGAAAGATGAGGTGGCAGGCTGAGTGATGCAGTGAATGGATGACAAGGCAACAGCTCAGAGCTCTGGCTCTGGCAGGACCTAGCCATGGAAAGGCACTCTGTAGGTTCCTCCCTATGCAGAGCACAGCAGTGTGGAGATAAGGAAGCCACAGCTGTGGCACATCATTGCTGTCAGCTGCCGTTTTCCAGCCCCTGGCTGGCTCTGGTCATTGTCCTACCTTGCCCTGGGTCTGATGGTGAGATGCAGTGTCCCCAGCCTGCACTGACACCAGCCTTTGAAAGATGTCAGGTTTCTAAACTGTGAAGAAGATATGAGGATAAAAGAACAGCTTGAGAATGTCTGTAGCTGTGTGCTGTCTGATAGATATTGAGATGCCCTGTGTGAACCTAACTTAAAAAATTTGAGATGTCCTGATACTGGAAAGATCAAAATACATGGCTCTAGCATTTCTGGATTTTCTCATTTGTATGCTAGGTAAAAACCCTGTTTTTTTTTTTCTGCTTGATTTGCCTAAAATTTGCAAGTAGAGTTGGCTTGACTACGGCGGCATGTTTTGGTGAATGTTATTTACCACTGGAGTAGAAAAGCTCTCTGGTGTAACAATGAATGAATGAAAAATAAAAAAGAAAGATAAACATGAGAATAGGAAAAGGGGAGTTTGCAGGTGAGTTTTGAGATGAAACAGAGGTCATAAAGGACAGAGAGGGCTACAGGAATCCCATTCATGATGGCAGCAGGTGCATGTAAGAGTTCTCATAAACTGATGTCAATCTGGTGTGAAAGTACCATACAAACAAGCAGCCATGTGTAGATGATGAGAATCAGAGAGACTGAGACAAGGAATGGAAAGCAGAGAGGACAATTTTCAGCTGGCATGGGGTCTCAAGAAGTGGCTTGAGGAGGAAAGGGCACATGGGAGAGATTGTTAGGATTTGCCAGGATTTCTGGTGCAGTGAGTAGTGCTGTTGTTACACAATCACCTTCAATTGGAGAAAGGCTTTTGGTGAGAAAGATAAAAGGTTTAAACTCACGCCTCTTCTCAGTGTGCTGTATAACAAATGCTTGCCAGCATAGAGCAGACAGTAGCATGGTGATGGGGAGGAAGGCGCAGCTGGGGAGGAGTGAGGGGCGGGGAGGGGGGGGGGTGGGGGAGGGAACAGGCACGGCTGTTTTTCCTGGCAGCTGTGCCTTGCATATACCAGCTCACTGGAAACCTGAAATGGAGAAGCAGCCAGACACTCCAACTAGCTCCTGTGTAATCTAAAATAGAAGATAGCCATGCAGTACACACCAATAAATAAGCTCTGCTGAGCAATTTCGTACAACATCTATCTCACTTTAAACACCAGAACACCATCTGTAAGTTATTAGGTCTTAACTGTAGGTGGAAGGTTTCTTTTGTAAGATCTCGTCTGGTCACTCGGGTCAGACATTCCATGAAGGATGCAATTTGAAAAGCATTAAAAACAGAAATTCTGTTCTCATGTGCTAATATGTGCTTCAGTTGTGTGTCTTCCTCCTGTGCCTTTTTCTCCAAGTATATTTCAGTCCTCTGTGAAATCTCCCTGCAGACCTCCCTCCAGGCCCTTCCTGACAGACTGGTGCTTGAGTAAGGATGGTTATCAGAAAGCAACTCTGTTCTTAATAAGGGGACAGATTCACATCCACTCTGCCTGACAAACACTGCTGATTATCTACCCAGCTAATTAATTATAGTCTGCTGTATTCTGTTATGGTGTAGAATTTGATTTCTTTGTTTAAATGTATGCGTTATGTGAGTAAGTATGCGATAAGACAAAGCCACTTCAAGCTGAAGCATTGAAGTTTTGGGTTAAACTTCAGCTTTTGGAGTAGGTTCAGACTTCCAGAGTAGGAAAACTGATTAAAAGGGTCTCCTATCTGAGGATGGATTACGATTCTTTAGAATATTAGCATATAGAACTGCTGCCTTCTGGTAGCTTTGGGCAGTTTAGCTTCTCTAGGACCTCTGCTGTTCAACATCAGAGTGGTTGAAGCAAGCCTGCTGATGGTACTGAGTCATCTGCTGCAGTATGAACAAGAGCTGACTGCAAAGAAGTGCAGAAGGAGCAGTCAAACAACAAGTGGTGCATAAGCTGAATTGCTGCCTTCCACTATGAACAATACCAACTTCCCATTTAAGGTGAAAAGCTATGATACAACCACTACCCCTGAGAAGGAAGCTGTGGGGTTAGCTACATATCAGAACATATCAGCCAAGTGTGTGTCAGGAGTCAGAGGAAAGCAAATCAAATGCTATGACCTTCTGGTAGTGGAACATGGAATATGGCAGGAAACACAAAGATAACACTGCTGTAGCAATCCATAGCTAACCTTATCTGGAAAAACACAAAGAAAAGGTTTAGAGATGGGCAACAATGGCAAAGATATGAAGCAGTTTCTGTATAAGGCAAGTCTGAATAACTCTGCACCATGTAGTGTGGAAAGGGGTCACAAGATGTGATAGCACATACAAAAGGCATGAGCAGTTGGACAAGTATGTTCCTTCCAGCATAAAAACCTGGCATCTGTAGAAGGAAGCCAGCCATAGCTGGGCCTGAAGCAAACGTCAGGAGCTAGTGCAATGCACAGTGCTGGAGACCTGGGGGAGTTTGCAATGAAGGGTGCTGAAGTGAGCTCCAAGGAAGGTTGGACAAGTAGCAGGGAGTCAGTGAGACCCAAACAAATCACTAACTAACAATGTGAATGGAGTAAGGAAACCCATAGGCTGACATTGGTCAGGGGGAGGGAGAGGCAAAAGAGGAAGTGCTATGTGCACTGGCCTCATTCCTGCTCTTGAGGCCACTGCCTTGGGCTCAAGTTGGAGGCGTGCTGTGCTGGATGAGCCCTTTATTTGCACCCGTGCAGCTGTTCTTTTATAACAAATTGATCTCTGAGTGATGGGAGCTAGTACTGATATAAGCTGACATCATCTGAATCAGCAACAGCACAGCACATTTGAAGAAAGGAGGATGTGTGTCTATTTTTGGCTTGCAAGGCACAGCTGCCCATTGTCTTCTCTCACAAGACAGGAAGGGCACAGCCTGGAGTATGAGGTTACATCTCTCTTAGCATGTCCTGTATTTCTTAATAAATGGACCAAAACCCAAGAACATTAGTAAGTTCTTAGCTGTTAAATAAATCAGGGCTTTTTTGTAGCAGCATCTCTGGATGTCATGAAAACTTCTCAGCATGAGAGGTGATGTTTTAATGTATAGAAGCACTATGCATATCTGAGAAGACATTTTTGAATTCTAGGATGGAGGACATCTTGAAAAACGCTTAATGTGAAATTAAAATTGAAGAATGGTTGATGTAGTGGATGTGATGATAGCTAAGGAGAGATTCAGGTCATATATCAGTGAAAATTTCTTCTCCCAAAGAGCGGTGAGGCAGTGGCACAGGCTGCCCAGGGAGGTGGTGGAGTCACTGTCCCTGAATGTGTTCAAGAAATGTGTAGATGTGGCACTGAGGGATGTGGTTAGTGGGCGTGGTGGGCATGGGCTGATAACTGGACTAAAAGATCTTAGTGTTTTTTTCCAAACCTAATGATTCTATGATTCTATAATTGAAGCAGGTAGTACTTGAGCAGACTTGATACAAAGCTGTTGTCGATAGACAGTCATGAGCTTCTATAAAGCTGATAATTATGGCTATCGAAAGATGTAAAATTACCAGTTTAGGAAAACCAGTGAAAGCAAAATAGGCATGTGCTAAGGAGGAGAAGATACCTCATAAATGAGAGAGCTCTAAAATTAACTACAACACAAAATGGGAGAGAGTTTTAGCAGAAATTTATGCTGTTGCTGTTAAATGTAACTTAAAGGGGAGAGCCTGAAAATGTACAGTGACCTCAGCAGAAAAAAAGTATATGAAATGTTGGGTTGTATATAAGGATGATAGCAGAACAAAACAAAATCGAGAAGTTGTGTTTGACTTTGATAGATCACAGTATTTAGTGAAGCCTTGCAAAAGTGATAGTGACAGGACAAGGGGGAATGGTTTTAAATTAAAAAATGAAAGATTTAGATTAGATATCAGGGGGAAATCTTTCGCTGTGAGGGCAGTGAGGCCCTGGCACAAATGCCCAGAGAAGTTGTGGGTGCCCCAACCCTGAAGGTGCTTGAGGCCAAGTTGGACGGGAGCCTGGCCAGCCTGAGCTGGAACAGGAGGTTGGTGCTGGGTGGGCTTTAAGTCCCTTTCACCCTAAGCTGTTCCGTGATTCTATGGAAAGTAATGGAAGCACTGCAGTCGTTGGTGCCGAGTTTGAACTACAGAAAGCCAATGAGCAGTGTGTTACCTTGTTGCATGCAAGCCTTGTTGAATTCAGCAACGATCTGGCAGGATGCGGGGATAGGGTAGGGCTCGAGAACAGTCACATGATGGCTGTAAGACTAAAAAAAAAATGTGCAATGTGGATGAATCCTACAGCAAATTATTTCCTGATGGCGTGCTCGGTGCTCAGCGCCCTCAGCAGTACCCCCATGTGAAATAGCGCGGGGCTTGCAGCAACCAGGGGGCACGGGGAGGAGGCCGAATGCCTCTGGGTGCGTGTAGAAGCAGCCCTTCAGCTTGCTGCAGTCGGGGCTTCGGGCCACAGCCCCCATCTTCCCCCTAGTCTAATCTAACGCCCGTGCGCTGCAAAGCCGGGGCTGCCCGCGGCTCGCAGGAGGCCGGCCCGGAGGAGGGGCAGCGGGTGCCGCCGGGCGGGCCGCGCCCCGTGGCTCCGAGCCGCCGGGGGTGTGGCCGGGGACGCCGCTTTCCGCCCCGCTCGACGCGCCCGGGGAGAGCCGCTTCGTCCCCCCGGGGGCGGGATGTGGCGCCCGCAGCCCCGTTCGGGCGGCACCGACAGGCGGCGCCGCGACGGTGGCAGCGGGAAGGAGGCGGCTGGCCCAGGTGAGCGGGGCCGGGGGCTGCGGGGCGGCACGGCGCCTGGGAGGGAGCCGGGAGGAGCCCCGTGAGCGCGACGGAGCCGTGATGGGGCCCGGGTCGTCCCGCAGCGGCTCTCTCCGCTGCCGGAGGGGTCTGGGCGCTGCGCCCGGCCCCTTCGAGTGGGATCCGAAGTTTGGGTGGGTCGGACGGCTTTGGGACGCTCGGTGCGGGCGGGCGGTGCGGAGGAATTAGATACAAAGACTCGTTGCTTGCTTCTTAGTTTCAAGCCCGCTTTGCTTTCTTAGTTTTCAGTCCCCGGAGGTTTTGTCTTGGCGAGGGTTCTCGCAGCGTTGCCTAGGAAACTTTGTTATAATGCTGAAATAATACTTTTTTTTCCCTTCTTGCTTTAACCCTAAAATTCCTATTATTCCCCCTCTGCTAGTGTGGAAGCAGTTACATTACTACATAAATGCGTGTGATTTGTACGTGTGTGTATATATATACATACATACATATGTTTGTGTATATAAGTGGATGTGTATGTGTACGTACATCTACATAACCATGTGCTGCGAGGGAAGTAGATGCACTCTTAGAAGTCAGCAGTCTGGTACCTCCAAACTTGGTTTAAAAAGGAAGCTGCCATTTTCATGAGAAAAAGGCAAGCTCATGTATCAGTCCGTGCATAAACGAACACTGAATGGCTGCGGCTGGCGGGGCAGGTGAGCTGCTCTCCCTCCATCATGCAGCTGGTAGCCTGAGCAGGAATCATCTCTGACAGTGGTGCTGGTGAAGGGCTGGAGCTGTGGGTAACACAAAAAAGTAACGTGCCCTTCTCAAGAGAGTTCAGGAGGGAAGGCACAGCACGCACCAGGCACATCAGCTGCCTTTCTGGCTTTTTTGGATACGCAGTACTCGGAAGCAAAACTTCCTGCAAACACTCCAGTCATCCTTGCCAACATATCAGTGGAGAGCAGCTCATTCATGTTTGGGTAATCCACGCTAATCTCTGTGTACAAGTGGTTGAGTAACTTTCTGCTGTGCTTCTGAATAGTGCTTTAAGAGCTCTGTGGTGAAGTGCCTTTAGCATAGAAGCTTTTCTATGTATATTACCGAGCATATACCGCCAAGTGCTGCTAGCAATTAAAGTAGAGTTTTGAAAGAGATGCACAAAGTACCTTGAGGTGCATTATCTCTGTTTTTGTCCTTTTATTTTTGTTCATTTACTTGCTAATTTGCAATTGGCCTTGCAATAACTCTTGAAAACGGGAGAAAAGTGCCTCTTTACTTAGTTTTGTTTAATTTCCAAGTATCTTTAGTTATCTTGTATTAGTGTTCTCTCATATTATTGCTGAAATCGAAGTTGTGGTTTCTTTTGGGAAGAGATGGACAGTGGTGTTACAGCCAAAGTTCTAGAGCATCATTTCCTATCAATAGGATTTTTAGGCACTTTGCAAACTAAGAAGGAGGGTTTTAAAATATGTGGTCAAAAAGAAAAATAGTTGAGTTTAGAGGTTTGTGATCCCTTAGAAATGGGACCGGGGATCTAAAGGACATGGTCTTAATATCAAATGTACAGAACATTTGTGAGTTCCATCTGTGTGTTTTTTCTTGCTTCCTGGTGCTATTAAACTTATCAATTTTCTGTATGGTTCTTTTAGATCGGTCAGTGAAAATAACCTAACATACACTGTACTTACATACACTTAGCAGCACAAAGCTCTGAAGTGTGGTCACAGGCAAGTGCTATATTGCCACTGGCTTTCTCCCTCTTTAAATTCAGATAAATCAGTCTTTGTTCTCTTCAGCAAAATGAAGTCAAAAAGTTTGGGCCTAAGACGCTGCTTCTGGAATTGTAGTGGGGTCGTGCAAGAAAGGAGGATTTATTAGCACCAGTATGAATTAATTGTAAGGAACAGAAGGACAGAAAGCACTGCAAACAATGTTTTGTACTCACAAAAGCACAGCACCCTAAAGGTTAATTCTGACTTAGTTCACAAATTAGGCACACTCGGGTAGGTTTTTTTTTTTTTTTTTACTCAGCATAACTTGGGCCTCCCGCAGCTCCTGATCCACCTGACCTCTCAATCGAGATCTACTGGAGTGTGTGGCACACCCTGAGTGCTCATCAGGAGTTATGATTCTTTCATTTCAGTGTTTGGTTTCCTTGAGCAAATGTTCTTCCCAATTAAGTGTCAGGCAGTCTGCAGCCTTTCCTGCTTTTGGACGTAATACATATTAACAACTCATGTGACAATAGCTTTTCTTACTTCTTTTGGAGGACCAGGCGCAAAGGTAAACGGGGAGGAACCTGTGGAGTTGCCGTAGAGATTTCCAAGTTCATCCTTAGCACTGTTGCGTCTCTTTCCAGACAGCAGCCCTTTCTTGCTGTGTCACTTGGATTAGGATTGAGTGTGTGGTACTCAATCCTACTCGGTGTTCTTGGAGGAAAACTGCCGCAAAGCCCTTATGTGTGAGGAATGAATGTGCCCTTTGTAAATCAGCAGTCACACAGGAAAAACTTGGCCCTCTGGTACTGAACAAAGGCTTCTGTGCCCATGTGAAGGTCTGTAGTACCCTTGTTTGGAGGTGTTTACTTAATTCAGCGTAACATTAACAGTTTAACAGTGCAATTTGTGCTCTGTTTTATCACTGCATTAACTGCTCACCTGAAAAGTGCTTTCAGGGAGAGATGTTTCTTTACCCAGTCTCCCAATCACAGATGCTATGTAACAGGAGCTGAGATTAACTGCTGATATTCTTTGTTTGCTAAATGTGAGTTTACCATATGAAAACTGAATCAGCAGTTGTCATATTTTATTGACTTATAAATGTGCAGTTATTTCCCTGTTCATTGATGCTGCAAATGTAAAATGGCTTAATGACTAATCTGAAGTCTACAGGCAGAGTGGTGAAATCATGTGCTTGCCTGAAGTACGGTTCCTTTGTTCAGCATGATTCCTTTGGTGCACGCAGAATTTGGATTCTGTCTCCCCTTTGTGTGATGTGCCACATCTGCGTGCTGTACAATAATGCCGTTTTTATCTCAGATCCTCCTTCACCTAACAGCCTCTTCCCAACACACGCATCTCTTATTATCTCAGTATGATATTTAATAACAGGAACACTGTTGTCTAATGAATCAAATTGGTGGTACTTTCTATTCTTTCCCACAACCTCCCCCCCCCCCCCCCTTACTTACCTACCTTTCTTTCTGTCTTACAAATAAGTTTGTTTGATGTCAGAGTAGTTTATCTCGTTTCTTGGCTCTTTTTGCCTTCTCTCAGTATGCTTATTTGTAGCAGCACCAAGTGCAAAAACATTTGGATTTTACATTGAAAAAGCAAATACTTTCTACATAAGCAGTTGTGTAATCAGGATTAGAGATGGAAAATGCATTTTCTTGATAGTACTTATCTATCTCCCTTCTTTTCAAAGATAGGTGTTACCTGCGTTTGTAGATAGTATCAAACTGTACACAAGTCAGAACTGGAACTGCAGATGAGCTAAGCAAGGTGTATATGCTAAGATGATAAAATCTTCATGTAAAAGAACTGTATGAGAGAAGTGTCTGCTTCAACCTAAGAATAGAATAAATGTCATATATGTGAAATTCTCTTCCACCTTTCCCTCCTATGCACAGTGGCAGAGGAATGGGATTTAGCGGGCTCTGGCTGAGAGGTTTCTTTGTTAGGGTCATCAGGGCAGGAAACCATTATAGAGGAAAATCTCTTAGTGGAGCAACTCTGAGGCAACCTGTGGAGTGAAAAGTCAAGAGGTTGATGGTGGGTATTGTAAAACTAAGTGAAAATGGAAGGGTTGGTATCCATGGACAAAACAGGAAATGGGAATTGCAATAATTAGATACTCTGAACTGTTCTGCAGGTCTCCGTATTAGTACAAGATGAGGCATGTGGCATTGGTGTAGCTTTTCAAAACCTTGCTAAATTCCATATGGTAATATTAATGCAAAGTAGAGTCAAATGGTAGGGTTGTTTTCAATGTGCCTGTGTATAATCAAGTTTGACAGTGGCTTCATGACCTTAGTGATTGATGGGGTGAGCAGGATAGTCCCTAGCTCAGCTCATTTAGCTGGCCCCACTTCTGGATTTATTGTTAGTCGTGCTTTGGGTCTAAAAAGTGTTTTGAGCATTCTTAGAGTCTTTTGTTTTAGTTTTGGAAGACTCTAAGGTCTCCAGAGAGCCTGGGAAGGGAAGGCCTGGGTTGCTAGGCTGAGGCGCTTCCTGTTGCAGACTGTCCGTAAAGACCTGGGGGATGTGGAGCAGTGAGCTGGACAGCTGCTTCAGAACTGGGGGTAGGCTCTTCCTGTTAATAGAAAAGTGCATTGCCCTCTGAGTCTGCACTGATGCTTTGAACTGTGATCTGTGGGAGCCGAGCTGTTGATCTGTGAGCCCTGCTCCTCTCATGAAAGTGAAGGCATGCCAGCCTCAGGAGAGTGGGACAGACAGTTGCTCGGTTTGGTGGTGTTTTGCACTTCCTGCCAGATCTCTTGCCTAGCAGAACAGTGCATTTCTGTTTGTTTAGAGCAGTGAAAATCCTGAGAAACCCTTGCTGAAACTGCGTGAGAAATCTCCTGGCTGCCGTCACGTGTAGTGCAACACCAGCACAGATGTTCCTCAGTGTGGTTTTGCTCCTTCATGTCAAACTCATTAATAATCAACAGGTATTGCATTTCCTTTCCCTGGGAAATCTGAACTTGGTTGTGCTGAGACTGCTGCTGTAGTATTCACATATTTGTGGTCTGCCTGAGTCCTGTATGGACTTGGCTGGGAGACGGGCTGCTCAGCTAATGAGCAGTGGGAAAGGCTGCTTGCAGGCTTCCTGAGCAAATGAGGACAGGAGAAGGAAAATCATCTTTGTCAGGTGGTCTCAGTTTGCTGCAAGGTGAGCAGAGGCTAACTTTCACTTCTCACTTTGTATGTGGTGAGCACTAGTAGTTGTGTATCTGCTCTTTCAGCAGGAAGCAGGGGATTTTCCTGATTATGTTGCCAGTTTTGACAATAGCAAAATTTTCCATGAGATTGTCTGCTCTGAAACCAAGTGAAAAACCATTTCACATCAGCTGAGAGGTGTTCTCTATGTGTCCTTAGTGCATAATTCATAAGATGCTTACTTCCTTAGAACTGTGTTTTTTGGTTTTTCTTGTGTGTGGTAGGACTGTGGGTTTATAATCAGTGCTACCATTCCGGAAAAGACAATCTATGGAACTTCTCATCACTCTTTGTGAATTGTGCTGGTGCCCTGTTCTTGTTGGTTCCTTTTGTTATCTCTTGTGGAATGGATGGTAAGGTTTTTAATCATTGCTGAGTACTATAGGCTGTGTATATTGATGCCATTCACTTTCTGAATTGATTATTATCATTTAAAGATAACTTACCCTTGTTCTGACTCTGTGATAAATGTGCACAGCCATGTTTCTGGTGAGCATGGAGTAGCACTGGAGTCCTAGGTGAGAGCTTGCACTTCTCAAATAGGTTTGCACACACTTGTTATGTGTGTACTTGCTTTCTGTGTTGCCAGGTCTTAGTGAAACTGTGTGCTTTGTGCATTAAATTGGAAGTCTGTGACCATACCAAATGTACAGTAGCTGTGTTTTTAATATTGAAAAGCCAGCATGAATGTTCTGTGCACTCATGTGAGAGGTGCCTCTAGCAGATGGTACCCTCTTGTCTTTCAGTTGAAAAGCAGCCTAGAAAAAGGTATCAGAATAATTTTTTTTTTATAGCAAGCTGAATAATGCCTTGAGAGAAATGCTTTCCAGTGATTGTACAGCCAATAAAGAAGCCTTGGAAATAAACATTTTTGTGAAATAACTGCAGTAGATCAAAGTGACATTTAAGTGATGCTCGTGAGCATCATTTAATCACCAGCTAACTACTAAAGGTCTGCTGCTTTGGAACAATAGGAGTTTTTATACTATAATGCCTTATTGTGTCTATCTTGCTTATGGCACTGACTGTCACTGAAGCCTGTGATTTCTGTGTGTGTGTATGTATGTGTGTGTTGAATGCTATTTTTTTTTTTTATTTTTGAGAACCTATTTACTTCAAGTACTTAACTTTATTCTTAATATTGTTGATAGAAAGCCAGCTGTTTTCATCTTCCAGGATGTGCTGAAACTACTGTTTACAAACTTCCTTGTGATTTTAACTTCACTTCCTTTGTGAAGTTAGACCAGCTAAATTACGTTCGTTCTGAGTTGGATGTCTCGTCATGGATTGTATGCTTGAACTTCTGTTGTATGTAGAGAACACACAGTGAAATATTGTATATATATTTAAAGCTTGGTTGTATAGTGTGAGACTGCTTGAGTTGGAGGGCTAGCAAGTCTCTGGTCCTATACATAGCAGAGTTGGCTGAGGCTGGAGCAGGTTGCTCTGAGCTTCATCCTGCTGGGCCATGCATTGCTCCGAAGGCTGCACAACTGACTTGCCGTGGTCACTTCCTCCGCTGCTTGTCTTGCCTCGAGATGAAGGAGTTTTTATTCATACCCAGTCTGAAGCTCTCTTCTTTCCACTTTTCTCTGTTTCCTGCCTTTCCACGACATGTTGGTTTGGTTTTAACCTCACTGTATGTACCTAGCAGCTTGGGAACATCGTTGCTAGAAAATGGAATCAGACTTCACTTACAATCTAATTAAAAGTTTTAGAGTAGAATACTTAGCATTCTTTTATTTTTGCTTTCCTCCCTGTGGCATAAAATAGCAACTGTATTTGATGAAAATTGCTGCAAGTATATCCTTATACCCAAAGAGGGCATTCTAACCTTAAAGATGTCCTTATTTCTGTCTTCATGATTTCTCTGTTACAGAAGTCCTTGCTTATGACTCAGACTTTAAGGTAATATAAATTTAAGACATTTCATATGTTTTTGTTCAGTAACATGCTATGACATTTTTATTGTACAGAAATGAAAATCTATGCATCTTCTCAGTATCTCTCACAGCCTTGTTGTCACCTCTGTTTTTGTAGGCTGTTCTTGCAGCTCGCTCACTCATGTTTCTGCTCTCTAAGGGCTGGAGGGAGAGGATGACTTTAGGTTGCAGAGCTTTTGCAAATCACTTCAAAATCCTTTGAGTTGTCCCTTCTGTAGTCAGTAGAGGATTTAAAAGGCTTCCAGCTTAAAGGTGGAACTGTTTCACTTGGGAATTATAGGAGCCTATCAGTGAACCTATTCTTCCAATAAACTATCCTTCTGGACTGACTTGACATGGATATTTTATAAATAAATCTGCTCTCCTGTATCAGCTCTGTGGATTAATATAAACCAGTTGAGTTCAGAGCTCAAATTGCATTATAGGTAAGCTGAGGAGTTATTTAAATAGGATGCTTGTATTTCTTTCAAATTTGCAGTGAAAAGTTATGTTAAACCTGAGTTTTCCAATGAAATTCTCACTTAAAATAGCATAATTGGCAGGATCTGCCTTGGGGAGATCTGTGGCTCCAGTTTGAGTTTTGAGAACATTAAATGTTGTTTTTCACATCTCTAGTCTTTTCAGTAGAGAAAGGAATTCTAAAGGCGCAAAGCCTTATGTGTATTTTTATAATGACTTTTTTTTCCTATTGCTCATTTAGGAATCCTGTGTAAGTCATTAGCTCTTGTGGCGTGGCTCACTTGTAGTCTGTTTTAACCACAAACCAATGCATCAGATTACTGCTGTACCTCAGGACTGGGGGGGATCAAGTGTCTCCAAAAATGCCAAGCTTCTCCTGAGAGGGAGCAGCAGCAGTGCTGTCTGCTGCTTTCTAATAACAAGGATACTGTGTGCAAAAGTGCTGTGCAACAAAAGTACTCTGCCCACTGGGTGGGACTGGCCACTGCCAGTTACCTGGTGGGGGACTCCGACAACCCTAGATTCTGAATTCATCTTTTTTAAAGCTTGCAGTAGATTAAAGAAAAAGCGTTGAAAATCATTACGTGCATGACCTATGGTAAGTCTGGAAGATGGTTTGAATGATACTCAAATTGTGGGGTTTTTTTTTTTTTTTTCCTTTGGCTAAGCATTTTGATGTTCAAGATGATCTTTTCAGGTGTGTGTGCTTAGCACCATGTGTTACAATCAACACTTTTTACCCCCTTTAAAATCCTAAGTTGAACTGAGAATATATTGACACGAAAGACCTTTTCATTAGCTTGCTCAAACCAAACTTCCTTTGTGTAGAGGATATTTTCCAAGGGTCAGTCTGAATGCTGGTTTTTTTTTTTTTTTTTTGGTGACTTAAAGTATTTTATCTAAGATTTCGTTTCATTTCAGTGTTATACAGGGCCTTTAGTGCCCAGAAAACATCTGCAAGCCATCTCATGAAAGGCCATGATTTCTTTGAAGAGAAGTACTGTTCTTTAACTTTCTTGGGTAACAAGAGCAGACAGGAAGGGTTCAACGAAAGGTGGAATAGCCTGTAGCCTCATACTTAGATAGGAATGCTTAGGGAAGGAGTTACAAATAAGTTGTGACAGAAGGTGGGGTTTTTTTATTAAACCTCTGGCAAAAATCTATGGTTTTGTTGAACATTAATAAATGTAACCTGTATTATTGGCCGAGGGAGAATGTCAGAGTAAATTGTGGCAAGTAATTGTTTTGATTTCCTAGATGTGAATAGCAGCAATTTACTGTCTTGAGAAAGAAGCTCTTAAAATAGTGTTTTCATAGAGATGATCTCCAATGGGATGAATGGAGCCATTGTACGCTTAAAGTGGAATAGAGTTTTTATGAAAGAGGTAACAGGAGCCCTTCGGACTTGCTTGTCCTTGCAGCCAAAATGCTGCACACCTTGAGGTGATCAAAGAAATCAGTGGGTACAGCTGATGTAGGATGGGACTGCTTTTAAATGGGATTGGAGAAGCCTGGAGACCTATTAGTTGTGCTAATGGGGCAAGTGAAGTAGAAGGGCTCTTCACTTGGGAAGGGATGGGGTGGTATGGAAGGGCTCAGAGTTCAGGAATGTTGTGCAGGAGGGATTTTTTTGCAGCATACTTGTTTGTTGTTGTGAGGGGTGTGCTGATAGAGGGGTTATGGCAGAGAGGAGAAACTGGAAAGGGCCAAAGAGCTGGTACTGAGCGATGGTGCAGGGAAATCTGTGTGACTCTGATTGCTTGGGAGCTTTGTGGAAGGCCATCACTCTGGACTGTATAGTGTGTAAGTGTGAACTGTGCAGTGTTAGGTCAGATCCAGGTTTGGGAAAGTTTCTGGTTCAAATGTCTTTCATGCTTGCTATAAGAGGAATGAGCAGATTTGTGGGAACTAATTGGGGATTAAGAAGAGAAATGCAATGGAAGCTGGTGAAAAGGGAGGCTGGGTTTGGTGGGAGCAGTGGAAAAATTGTAGATAGCATTGGTATTGACAAAGTCAGATGAAGGCACAAGTGAAAGAATCAAAGCAGAGCTGTCAGCGTTGATCACATCTCCCCCCTCAGCAGGGGGTCTGGCTGACTGCCACCTGACCGTATGCACTAATCCTCATTTGCTTCCAGCAGTCCTGACTTTGCAATTTGTGTGAAGGCAGGATTTCAGGTCTGCTGAGAAGCCTTGTTCTCTGGATGTGATGTGACATATGTGGGGTGGCTCTCAGCTCCTGACTAGTGGTGACTTTCCTGAGCAAGCAGTCATACAGAATGCATGTGTTGTTGCTGCAGAAGTCCTTTGCCCAGACAGTGCTCCCATGTTGTAATGGGAATCTCAGGTGATGAGAGTTTGCAGTACTAAGGTTAGCCTGTAGGGCCAGGGCTCTTGCCTGAGGGCTGCTCGCTGTCCAAGGCTGCTGGGTGCCTTCTTGACTTGCTTGTACCCTTCTGCCCTTTCTTCTGAACACAAGGTTGAGTGCCATAGCGTTGCCCCATCTGCTAAAATATCTCTTTCCTACTTTTTACAGAAACGCTGTGAACATTTACCTTTGGACTTTGGTCATGGCTTTGTGGCATAGCTGTTTGGGACCACCAAGGAGACACTGCTTTGCTTGTCTGGGAAATATGGGCTTACTGCTAGGAAATGCATGTTGGAACATGTTTGCTTAAATGAAAGAGGATCTTGGTAACAGCTGTAACAGTGTCTAAACATTGGACTTGTCACTGTACAAAGCTTTGACTGCTTTTCATGGTTTCAATGTGGCTTTTTTTTTGGTGGGGTATTACTTCTCTTTTTTTTCTGTTACAGTTTTCTTCCTTAAACGTGAACTGCTGTTGATATCATACTAATGGCAACATAAATTAGTTGTATGTTGTCAGAGTGGGAGAGAAGGTGTAATTTTTCCTGTAACTCAGTGGATTTTTCTTTATACAGAGAAACTATATTCTTTCGTGAGGGATATTTATGTATTTATTTGAGATACCTGATTGAAGGCTGAGCATCTTTTGTCTCACCCTGTTCAGAAGGAGCTGCGATTTCTCAGTTGTGTTGTATGCCTATGGTTGGTATTCTGCTGCAGATTCAGCAGTGTTAATTACAGTGCTTCTTCCATGGCTCGTTCTTAACACAATCCCAGATTTCACCTTCACTTTTTTTCCTCCACTCTGGATGAAAAGGATATAGCCAATATCTTCTTTTCTATGTTCTCAGACACAATAAAGAAAACTTCCAGCTTCCATTTTGTCTGCCTGCAGCCTCAAGTGAGTGAGGGTTGTAAAGGTCAAGCAGTATCCTTGTGGAAGTCCTTGGAAGGGATACTGCGTGCATCCTTCTCACCTACCAGCACTGGTCTCTCTTGGAACCCACACTTGACCCCTTGTTGGTTTCTAACATCTGTAATGTAGTATTGATGAACAACCTGCTGGCCTTTAGCTAGGACTTGTGTTAACAGGAGGACAGGAGAGCAGTGCTGTAATCTGTACCTAGTCATCCAGCTTCATCTCACCATTCAGAGTGGCTATTTCTTGTCAGTGCACAAAAGCCCAGTCTGCACAGCTGCTGTTGCAAAGAGTACTAGAGTGTGCAAGTTTTGTGGAAGCAGAAAGCATGGCAGGGATTTGTGCTAAATCCTGAGATTATATTCTGAGGGGAGCAGGGTGAGGAAATGTTGCTGTGTGTTCACGTGCTTCCTTCCCACTGCAGCTGAGCTCTATGTCCCACATATTGCTATTACTGTGAAAATCAACTGTGTATACAGACTGCAGTATCTTATGCACAGGCTGCATCCTGGTGGTGCTGTGTGTTCTGTGTGATGTTTTTGCTCAGCTATCCTGATGTCTGAAACTTCCCTTCACTTCCATTGTTGTCTAGATGGCTCCGACATTGGGTTCTGACAGCCTGGCTGGGGCTGGGAGGGAAACTTCCTGCAGCAGGCAGGGGAGGAGCGTTTGCCCTGGGACTTCGATATTAAATTGTGAAGTTAAAAGTATACTGACTCTTCACCCTTGACAATATAGGAACTGCCACGTTGTTTTATTTTCATTATATGTGATGACTACTGAGCTGTTAAGAGCAAATTACTTTCTATTTCAGTAAACTCAATTCTGCTTTCATACTGGCTGTGCATCAGATGCTTAATTTGGAACCTGCTTTCTCTTGGTGAAATTAAAAATTCAAATCTCCAAGCTGGAGCACTCAAACTGTGCTTGAATTAGAAATTGACTGCTGTCAATGTGCTCTCACACTTCGCTCTCTCCCTCACCCCGATGCGTTTTATATTAGAGTCTTGCTGTGGCTGATCTGACGGAGCAGAAGTAGTGGGAATCTGCACTATCACTCAGTAGACAGAGTGATGAAAGAGAAGTGTGGTGTGTTAAATAGACCATTCTTGAGAAGGACTGCTGTGTACCAATTTGATAATTATACACATGTTTGGTGAAATACTTTTATGGGATACGACTGCAAACCATTAAGCATTGTCGACAAATTAATTAAGGACCTGGGCAAACTTAAATTTCTTCTTGCGGACTTCGCAAGAAATCCTTGCTTCCTTATTTCTGTGTCATGTTGAAAGGTTTCCAGATCCTGGCTAAAAGAACAAAAGTATTCTCTCCCTTTGAGACATTAGCATGAGCTGCCTCTACAGACTGTTGCACCAAAATTGCAAATGTGGTTTTTTTTTCCCTGAAAGGAAAACAACAAATATAAAAATAATAATAAAAAAGCACACCAACCAACCAAAAAAAGAACAAAACCAAAATTGCAACAAACCAAAAAACTCCACAGCACCTCTGCAAACTTGCAACTTCTGTGTCGTTCTGCCTTTTGAAAAAGTGGGAAAGCTACTCTCAAACATTTAGCTAAAAGTAAAAATAATGTTGGCAGGCTTGAAACAGATTGGGGCTGGGTATTTCTGGGAAAGTGCTTTCTGTTACTGCCTGTGCTGAAGGCACCTAGTGCTGGTACTTGTGTTCCCAGACCCAGTTGCGCCTTTACCTGTGTTGGTCATCCGTGGGGTGGGCTGTTAAAAGTACTGCAAAGCTGAAGTGGGCTATGCTGTGACTGGGGAGGCTTGGCAGGTAACTGCTGTGCTGTGTGGCCGTGTATGTGACTTGGGCAGTTCCAGCTAGCCTAGGGCTATGGCAGTGAGTTGGAGCGTGAGCGAGCTGCATAAAGAAGTTTGGAGACTGGCTGGGCTGAGGCTTTCAACCAGAGATGAATTTATTTATTTTGCTTGTGACATTTTAACAGTAGCTGACTGCCTGAAAACAGAGAAGTAACAAAGCAGGAACATCACTTTTGAGAAAAGGACAGATGTAAGTTTTTAGAGGTATTCTGCTATGTAAATGGTCCTGCTTTGCTGAGGCAGCAAGGTGTCACTTGGTTGCTCCTTAGTGTATTCAGCCACTTGTTCTACTCACCAACAAAATGAGTTTCCTTGTAGCACTGCAGTAGTGAGGTTATGAGGGGTAATTCACGTTTTAACTTGGAAAAATGCAATTTTCTATGATAGCCAAGCATTGGATCGCCAGCCATAGGATGTTGATTAGTTATCAAATAGACCTCCGCAGTGCAACTGCGTGCTTTCACAGACTAGGCAGTTATTGCCTTTTTAAATTTAAAAGGGTCAGAAATGCATATTTCTGTTTTTTTTTTTTCTTTTCATATCCAAGTGAATAGATGAGGCACTTGCTTGAGGAAAAAAGCCTGCTTGTATGCATTGTCAACGCACTGCTGAAGAGTGATGGATGCAGACGTGTACTTGCATTTTAAAGTGTTGGCAATATAAAGCACTGTGGTATGTGATTAAGGAAAGAGGTGTTTCTCTTATGCTTCTATGGCTAAATAAGTGTTTGTTACTAACACTGGGAGTGTTATGATATTTAAGAGCATACATCTTCATAGATCTTGTATTTTTTCCTTAGAGTTAACAAGGCAAAAGCAGGTTTAAAACACCTTTAGGAGAAGAAAAAACCTGATAGGCGTATTAAAGCTGGTATCAACTAGTGAGATCATTACTCTAGAGAGAAGTGTTGCAATTTCCTCAAATGGCTTAGGATGAGTTGTTACATTCAAGCCACTTACCTCCTTAATATAACAACTCAATGATGTGCATTATGGGAGTGTATCAATAAAAATAATTTTATTGAAACACTGGCTAAGGAAGACCACTCTTGCATCTAAAATGTCTTTGAAGTATTTTTAATGAAGAATAACAACTAATAAACACTTAATGACTTCAGAGTATATTTCATACATGACATGTTGGAAATTTAGCAGCTGAATAACTGATCTCAGCATGTGATCTTAGAAATTGCAGGAGCTTTTGGTGAGGGAATAATTTTTATGCAGCTCAGCCATTGCTCGCCTTCTATAGATGCACTTTGGGAAGTGCTGGATAAATCAAGGTATAGCTAACATTCAGTAATTAGGTTAAAAATCTGGATGAGACATTCACATTTCATTATTTATGAAAAGCTTATGTTCAAGGGTAACTTTGTTTGAAAGCACACTTGTGTAAAGAAACTGTAATGGCTTATTTTGAAACAGGCTGTGTTGAGACTGATGCCACCTTATTTTGAGAATTGTGGTATCTTTTGAAATTCACCAGACCAGTCAAAATTTAGCTAATTAGAAATCACAGCGTATTTTGTCATATTTTTGATAGAAGAACTGATCCATAATAATAGTTACTACAATGTTGGATTGATTAATCTTTGAGAAAGGTTAAGCTTGTGTATCTTTGTAAAGAATAAATATTTTCATCTCACTTTATGTACAGTTTAATGCAGGTTTTTAAGGCTTCTTCAACAGAAGTAGCACTATAGAGTTTGATTGGAGCAGTGCTTTGATGTCTGGCTTTGAATATGACCAAGTATTTTTCCTCAGGCACCATGGCTGCCACCCACCAATGTTCTATAGCTGAATTTGTTATTTTAATGGACATCAGCAGTGTAATGTAGGTGCAAACGACTGAGCTCTTCTTAAAACTACATGTGTAATTTCTCATTTATTTTCAGGGATAACTTAATGATCTCGCAGGCATTCTGAGTTACTGGACCAAAGTTAGGGCAGACAGATTTTGTGAAATATGGTGTTTCTGTACTTTCTTTAAAGCCCCAGTGGATTTTGTAAGAATTTTTCACATTCTCATGGCACTCTACCTATAGATGTAATTGGAGCATTTGGTCAGAAAGTGTGGATTTTGTGGCTGAAAATGGAGACTCATGATAGATAACTGTCCTGCTATGCGTTAGCATCAAGTTGAATGAAAAAGGATGTGCTGTTCCAACAGCAGTAAATGCTCTTTGGCTTCCCCTTTCCCTACTTCATCCTGCTGACTCAAACGAGACTTGAGCAGCATTGCTGCATGAGTTGCTTTGCAGTGTTGGAAAATGTTCATTCTGTGTTCTGGCTCTGAGTTGTTACTCATTGGGAAAGATTTGCTATGATGAAAGATTTGATCAAATCAAATAGATTCTTCTCTGAGCCTTCATAGTTAGGATTTGAAGCCACTTGCTCATGATAGAACATTTGATTGGAAAATATATGTTGCATCTTCTAGAATTATAACAGGCATTTTAAGAGCTGATTTGTAGTATTACAATTAGAAGACCTATGTGTTTTTTTTTTGTTGTTGTTCCGAAGTATCTCATACAAGGCATAACATTGTAGTGTTATATAATTCTGAATCATCTTCCTTTGCTTTCATAGTGTTTCAAGGTGCAATTCTGATTTGGTAGTTACTTGGTAGTTACTTGCCAGAGTAAATAACTTATCTGCTATTTGAGGTGCTTGAAAGAAAACTGAGAGAATCCTGAGAAAAGTGAGACCTGTCACTTGAACAAGCCATCTGAATTGTTCCACTGTAGTTTCTTTGTCAGGTCATAAGATATACTGATGACATGAGGATGCTCCAAAAGTAATGCCTTCTGTTTACTTCTATGGAAACTGAAGCATCTACAAAGAGCACAATGACACTATTTGATAGAGCAAATTCTCAGCTGTAGAACAGTATTTTTCAACACAGTCACTACCAGTTGCTGTGCATTTTCACCAGCAATGAACAGAAGCCTGCTTGCCACGCTCTTCAAAATTTGTACCAGCAGAGGTGGCCCACTTTCACAGTCCTCACTGCTGAAACCCACTGCTTCCCTGTGCTCACATCCACTGTTTGGTCTCTGCAATTGTTCAGCAAGAACGGATGAAGATCAATGGGTACCACTTTTTCCACATCAAGGAATTCAATGTCACACCTGTGCTTCATCCACTCTTCCATGTCAGATGCCATTTTGTTACACTGCCCCTCTGCTGCCATCTGTCCCATGGCAACATTTTATGGAACAGTGATGGAAAGTTTCAACCCCTACCACCGTACCAACATCATCTGCCTCTTGTTCTAGGCCAACATCATGAAATAGGAGGCATTGCTTTCAGAGCAGACCTTGTAGTTTAGAAGGCTAACAGACTGTTTAATTAAATTTCAGATATGTGATGATAAACAACCAAAGTGATTCTGAACTTCACATCAAGGGATATAATAGAAGGATGAAGGGTGTGAAAACAGTATGGCCAAAGCCCTAGAAATGTCCTATCTGGATTTCATAATGGCTGAGTGTACAGAGGTGTTCTCTAGCTGGTGACTGGGCTCTGCCTGCAGTTTTCTTTTCCTTCTCTTTCCTCTGAGCAAGATAGGCCTTGGGGCCTGCTGGAATGTGCCTTGTGGAGCTCTTTAGTTTTTGCCTCTTGTGTGGGTCTAGTCAGCAGCTCAGGCTGCCTCAGTAGACCTCTGCTGGGCTATGGATGTAATCTTGGTGCCATTTTGGCTGCTGTGCAGTAGCCAGGTGAGGGGCTTGTGCTGGTGGGCTTGCGAGAAGGCAGATCTGGAGTCCACAAAGGAACTGGTTGGCAAACCTTGGACTAGAAAGATACTTGTTCGAGGAGGCATGTGCAGGTGTGGGGCTTCCTACCGTGTGGACTTATTCAGGATAATGAAGTCATACCAGTTGTACTAAAATTGCTTTTAGAATTGCATCTAGGTAGTACAGTACAAATATTTAACAATTTAAACTTAACTTACATTAGAATAGTTTAAATGTGGTGTTTGAAGAGCTGTAATTATCTATTTGCCCTAGAAATTCATGGTGATTTGCTGTGATCAATTTTAAATTGGTCATAATTCAACCATGAACTTCTATTTTTATCAGACAAGGCCTGCGGCTGGCCTTTGTAAACTGTGATAAAATATATCCAGTCTTAGTATGACTTCTTTTGTGTGATGGATTTCTTCTGCTGAAGGCCAATTTTGACCATTATTTTGCATATAAAATAATTAAATTCTGAAGAACACTCTGTTCAATTTTTGTTCCCTTACATCAAGAATAGTTTCTATTTGTTATAATTTCTATTAGATTACTCCCAGTAGAGCATTTTCACTGTCTTTTTATGTTAGACGGGTTGATGGACTCTATGACTTTCTTTATTTCTGACTTCTGGAAGGTTTTTTTCCTCTAACAAGAGAGAGTGTGAGACAGCTGGGCTACCCTAGTTTATGCAATAGGAAGCAAAATACAGAAACAACTGCAGTTCCATAGTGAGCTGCTGGTATTGTAATATGTGGAACATGTTCAGGTTGCTTTCATTGAAGGTTACTTGGAGAAGACATAGTGAATGCTGAAAAAAGTCTGTTGGGAAAATTCAGGTTGAGTGCTTATATGTTTGTATACTGTGTCCTTCTGATGAGGTATGCTTTAGGCTTCTGTTAGGAGTTGCTGAGGTATTCAGAGTATGTGCAAGTCTGTCAATATAAAAATCGACAAAAGGTTGTGATTGGAGGTGAATATTTAATGCATTTTGCAGGGGGGGGAAAGCAAAAATTGCCTTTTGGAATACCACTATGCCTGTGATCAGAATAATTCTGGTACCTGGGGTTCTGGCAGTGGATTCTGTTTCAATGAATAGAAGGCAGCTAATCCGGGGCATAATTCAGCTAGTCACTAAGTTCCTTTGAAGTGCTAGTCTTGCAAATAAGCCATTTCAGTATGTTTTTGTGATACAAAATGGGTAACAGGCAGAGCTGATATTCCCCTGATTGTGTGCAAGATAGAAGAATGGAATACATTTCGAAAAGTGGTAAATCCTTAAGAAGCTGGGAGTAGTCCTCTTTATCTTTGCCTCTTGGCATAGCAGACTTATTTATATATATATAAATATATATATATATATGTATTTAAAATGGAGATAGCAAAAATAGAGTGCTACATTTTGATCTTTCTCTTTCAGTGATTTTTTTTTTTTTTTTTATCTTGATTCTTTCTATTGCACTCTGAAAGCAGCTAATCTGTGTTTTCATCTATATGTATTGAATATACATGGGGAAATTTAGCTGTTGAGTATAAGACCTTTTTACATAACATTGCATTAATGTTAGCAATCTTATGGTGGTGTTAGTTTTCTCAGACTGAGAGTCCTGCATTCAAAACTTTAACGCTTATTATTTGGGTGGCAGGTAAAACAGAATCACAGAATCACAGAATTGTAGAGGTTGGAAGGGACCTCCAGAGATCATCGAGTCCAACCCCCCTGCCAAAGCAGGTTCCCTACAGCAGGTGAAAACAGTAAATGAAGATCTATAAAATATCTCACTAGAATAACAGATACGCAGCCATAGATTTTTAAAGAGCTGCAGCTGTTCTGGAAGCTGAATTTGAAATGCTTGTATTAATAAAACACCAGAGAACTAGGCATGAGCAGTAACAAGTTATGTGAAAAATTTTCTAGTGTTGTTCCCTTTTTTTTGATGCAGATTTGGTCTTATGTGATCGTATGTCTTTTCAGACATTGTTCTGTATCAGTGAGACTAAGTAAGTTCTGTGCTGTGAGTGATCTGAGAATGAGAAATAGCAGAGCACAGCTACAGACTGGAAGGCCACGGATTCACTGTTTGTGGGTTTGTGTCCTGTTGTATCAGCGAGTTCACTTAAAAGCAGGTGCAAGAAAGTGAGTGAATGCACACAGTTCTCTGGTAACACCTTATCACGTCTGTCTGCAATACAGGCAGCGTCTTTGTTTTGTTAAAGTGGAAACTGATGCATTGTCTGAAATTGCTGAATGCTACAATATATTACCCTTAAGAAACTGCAGAAGTGCTTTACTGACTTAATTTTTTTTTTTTTTTTTTTTTTTTTTTTTACCCCCTCCAGATGGTCTGGAGCACTTGATACCTTCTGGCTCTCTTCGTAAAAAGAAACTGGCAAAAAGACCTGGATACATGAGGCCAGAGGCTCAGCGACAGCTCCAATTTCAGTCCCTGGGTGCCTGCAAGTCCTTCAGTCCAGAGGAGTTCAAGCATGACAAGAGGCACTGTGAACAGCTGGAGGACTTCTCTCTCTGCAGAGAACAGAAAAATAACGTTGAGTTCTTATGCTGTAGTTCAATTGCAAGTAGTGCTGTAGTTCTTGCTGATGGGGTAACAGCTTTGGGCACTACTGTAAATATGCCAGGAAGTTGCGAAAATTTTTCGTGTTCCAAGAATCCATGGTCAGAAAACATAGCATCAATTTACCCTGCTGAAACAACAAGCAAAGTTGTTTCTGTAGTAAGTGATACACGGCAGACGAACTGTGGAACTGAAGTGGGTGAGCCCCTAAAGATACATGTGTTGGATCAGGCAGAAGTGAATAATAACTGTGAATATCAAAACAGGGACGTTGTTTCTTGTTCTGGTGGTCCACGTGATAGTTTTCGTTCGAGTTTCAGCTTCATACAGCTCTCTCTGAATTCAGCCTCTGGAGTAAGTGATGCTGAACTCAAGACAAGTGTTCTGCATCCCAGCAGTGCCAGAGATCTGCAGGAGCCAGGAGAGGCAACAAAAACTCAGGAGCACTCAGGGGCTTTATGTTGCTTCTCTAGGCTCAGTGAGGATTTGAAGCCTGAAATTGAGAACACAGTAAATGATAAACTTCAGGATTGTGAGACCTTCTCTCTCTCTGATACGGATGCAACACTGTCATATTCTACAGATTCCTCAGATGTGGCATCTGCTGGCTCCTCTGTTACCTCAGGCTATGAAAGTAGTTTTACTGTCAGTGACCAAAACTGGGATACTTTGATAAAAAGGTATGAACCAGCACTACTGGACTGCCAGCTTGGCAACTGGAGTACAATAAAGGTTTGTAATCTCGTTTCATCTTTGATTCCTCCTCTTGGCACCCAAAACATATATATTCGTAATGTCGATGTCTTAATTTGATGTGGGTATTGGGATGTTAACAGGTTTCATGGTACTTTTCCATAGAAGCTTTCAGTATCTGTCTGCATGATAAAAATGAAGGAACCTGTGTGTTTTGTTTTTAAAAGAACCAAAACAAGAGAAACCCAACAAAGTGATGATGTTGCAGTAATTGGCTCCTATGGCATACTGAGACTATGATCTTATTTCTACTGTCATACATCAACTTCTGAATTTAGCAAGGGCTGCTTTTGCAGGTGGCTTTCTTGACTGCAGATTACTGGAGTGTATGCAGAGCAAAATTTGAAGGTGGTAACATCTTTTTTCCTTGAAGCATCATGATTTAATGAAACAGAACTTTGTAATTGAAAATGTGTAAATTTAGCCAAAGATTTCTAGGGGAAAGGCATACGTGTGAGGGTAGCCTTCAAACTAATACACAATTGCACTCCGCTCAAGATGATAGATGGGGTTCCGTTCCTTGCTCTAATTCAGGCTGGTAATTAAATATTTTTTTTCCTTCCACCTTACAAGATTTATGGGCTGTTGATTAGAAGTCATTTTTTTGGATGTATGTGTGCGTATCCACATGTATACTTACCATGTATACAAGTAGCCTCATTCACTGTATTCTTTGTGGGAGGGGAGTGAGGAGACCTTAAAAAGGATCCATTATTCTTTTTATTGTACAGGAGGATTTTTTCTAATCTTTGATAGTTTTGGGGTGGCAGAGGAGCATCAGAAGAAAGCCATTACGAGCCTAGGTGCAACAAGGAGCCAAATTTTGGTTCTGTTGTGCACTCCGGAAGTGGTAATCTGGAGTTCAGTATGGACATGCTGGATCTCATGAATTTTAAAACTATTAAAATTCCTCTGAGTGTGGGTGCTTGCTGAGCCTCTCATCAGTGCCCTTAGTGCCCTGGAGCAATGCCTGGGATGTGTGTACCTTACATGTAGAAAGGTGCACCAGTTCTGCTCATGCTATCTGTGTTAACCCTAGAATGAAAAGCCTTCAGAAAGCAGGCTCTTGTGACTTCTTAGCACAGGCGTATCTATTGAGATGCACTGTGTTGTCTTTAGGCCTAAGGGAGTAGGGTGGCTGTTCCCTTCTATCTGGGTAAGGCAGTATGCTGAGAAACATTATTCTTACTTTTTTGTCTGTGTCATCTGACCTGAGTTTACAACACTCTCTGATCCCTGTTTTTCATGGGGATGCATGTAGGACTCAAACTAAGTTCTCTTGCACACTTATACAGACTCTACATGCATTGACATGGAGCAACTGTTTTAGCTTCAGGCCCGGAATGGCGATGTTCCCATAGTGTGGGATAACTTGGGAAATTAATTTTCTACAAATCTGGGAATGTATGACATAATAAAAATACAAAATGATTTTCTGTCTTTTTCAGTCTGCTACCAAATGTAGGCACAAAGAAACATTGCTATCTTTAATTTCTATATTCATTAATTCATTGAATGGAGAATTGGGGAATTGTGCCTTCAGATGTCTTTCCCTTGGTCCTGTGTGTTTAATTTGAAACACCTTCCTATTGCAATGATAATGAGCAACTTTCAAACTTTTCAGAAGGGAACAAAGACAACTGTAGTCAGAAAAAGGAGACAGTACCAAAGCTGTTAAAACTGTGCTTCTTCTGCACTCATTTTAATTAAAAAAAAAAAAAGAGGGTACTCATCACCTGGTACAGGTTTAGGATGTTCTGATCTGAAGCACCTCCTTCAGCAGTCAAGCTCCAAATGTCTTTCTAGCCTGCAAACAGGAGAACTTGATTGTCGCACCATCAGTCACTTAGCCATGGGCATGGCTGTACTGCGGTACCCAAGCAGATTTTAAATGACCTGCCATTGGGAGTGCATGATGGAATAAACAGTGCAAAAAGCAGCAATGCTCTATTCGCAGTGTAAATGGTTGTTATATATCATATATATGAAAAAAGTGTCATTTGAACCATTTCTACTGTAAGCTTCTTTAGAACTCTATAAAAATATGCCATAAAATACAGAAAACGATTTATGGTGAGGATTCAGTACTTCTTCAGTTCCTTCTACATGTTATATGTTCATCGCCAGCCTCAGAGAAAAAACACTGATGTTTCTGTATGTGAAAAACAATACTACTGAAAACAAAACAAAAACAACAGAAATTTTGAGGGTAAGGGACTATGTGCAGTGGTTTGGTTTTTTTCATTTGTTTTTCCTCTGGAGGGTCCTAGAGCCTGCTATTAATCTAGCTTTTTTTCCCCCTCCTGCCTATACCTTTTATATATGTTTTCTGACCAGTCCATTTCACTACTATATTTGTAAGAGATGCAATTAATTTACATGTCTTGCCGGATTTGCACTGACTGTGTTGATGTGACAACTGAATGGTTCTAGTAAGTTGTTACACAGCTGCACCTCTTTTTCTGTATGCTATTTAGAGTTTTAACTATAAAGATTTAAATACAAAAGTGCTTTAGGAAGGAGCAAAGTTTTTGTACATGCAGAATGCCTCAAGTATGAATTTTCTTGCTTTCCCAAGCACTTTCAGGCTTTGGGCTATGAGGATATATGTTGATTCTTTTTCTGGGTTTACCTTTCTCAGTGCTGATAATGGCTTGTTGGTACAGGTCGAGTGTAAATTTAAGTAAGAAAACACTTCTCAAATTTATGACTGTAACTGTGCTAGACTGTGATGGGAATGGGGCAATGAGGAAAGGACAGCATACCTTTAACCAAATTCTTGTTATATAATAAAAACTGTTAATATCCTTTGGATGCACACCTGCCCTTCTGAAATACTTTGGTAAAAGATGTAGATTCATTAGAGAGAAGCATTTTCTTTTGGAAGAAAACTGTACCCTAGTAAGAATGTCTTTGGTGTGTAAAGGCACTTTCTATGTGGTATAGGGTTTTTTTTCTCACCCCTCCCACTTGTAATATGGACATTTCTAAAAATGCAAATTTCAGTGTTTTCTAGATAAGCTTAAAATATATTTTAATTAAACTTCATTGATTGCAATTGAGCACAGTTCTCTCTGCCTTAATCTGAGTATTCTTGATCCAAAATATCCATTTCTCTTTTTGTTTGCATACTGAAATTCTGGATGTTGTCTGTGCAAAACTTGAATAGCCACAAAATTAAGTGGGCTAGAGAACAGAACACTGAGTTAGAATGGGATCAGAAGTAGACGCTAGGTTGACAGAATCCTATAATAATCCTTACTTGGAAAAGGGTGAAAAATATCCTATGATCACACAATCTGTTTTGCTTTTCAAGAAAAGCTGTTGATGTCCCTTGTAGATGTTTGGACCAAAGCCATTCTTGACTGAAGTGGCTGCAGCTGATTTCAGTAGGTCTGTCTACTTAACAAATGTGAGGTTTAATTCTCAAGGTCATTCTAGTGAGGTAATAGTAATTGTGTAGATTTGTATGATGTAGAGATTAATAGTGATTCTTACATGTAACTTCTATATAACTAACTTTTTTTTCTATGCACAGGTAAAATCCATGATATTACGGATTCAGAGGCTTCAGCAGAAAGCAATAGAAGCAGATGATTATGATAGAGGTGAGAGTTGCCCCCTCCTTCCTCCCCTGAATCGTGCTGCTTCCTCTCATTCCACTCCTCCCCCAGTTAATTTTATTTTGTATTTTTTACACTGCAGTGGTTAGGTATGGAAGAC
The DNA here is from genome assembly GCF_019232065.1 of Centrocercus urophasianus. Classification (NCBI taxonomy): domain Eukaryota; kingdom Metazoa; phylum Chordata; class Aves; order Galliformes; family Phasianidae; genus Centrocercus; species Centrocercus urophasianus. The sequence goes on from NW_024884142.1 coordinate 64,666,939, forward strand.
GAGTTCAATGAACTCTATTGTTCATTCTATAATGTGGCAGGAAACAAATTAAAGAGAGAAGTAGGTCAGCAGCAGGTAGCAACAGTTTTTATTTTCTTGAGCAACATCACCATGTGGGAAGGTTAAAATGCGAATAGCCACCATCTGGATCAGCTGTTTTGAAGCAGCATGACTTTAAAAAATACAGAAATGAATTAAAGCTTTGAAAAGAGAAAGGACAGGCCCTGGCTGCTGACAGGGTGTGATTTGTTGCTTGCCACATTTAGTCATGACACTACAGCAGAGCTCTAACACAGAAAAATGAGGTCAGTAGCTATAATAAAAGTGAATGATACTGTCCTGTGGGATTAACTTGATGTCCACTGAGTTGAATAAAAAGCACCTAAAGAATGATGATACATCTGGTGTCGAGTATCTATATTTGAGTAATGCTTTTCAAATGGATTGGCACTTCTGATAAGCTGTGTGTTAATAATTAGAGCATCCATTAACATCTCAGGTTTCTTATTATTTTCTGGTAAGGCAGTCTGTGTTCAGATAATCATATTTTGACAATCTTGAAGTTTCATCCTAGATGAAATTCTTCCCAGCAGATTTATCTTTGTTTGGAAAGTACTGCAAGTGTTTCAGTAAGCTGCATTGATAATTCAGAGAATGCAGGTGGAAAAATACAGTTTTACCCTTTCTCTTCGTATTTTTCCTCAGTTTTTTTTTGGGAATGGAGAGCAGACCAACTTGCAGCTTTCCTATCAAAATTAATGTTTTGAGCTGTGCAGTTTTTACCATGGGGTTTAAAAGACGTGGGAGGGAGGGAACATAACCAAGGTAACTCAAATGTGTTTTAACAGCGTCTGGGGAGTAGGTGGTTCTGCTGGCCTCTCAAAGCCTTGTCAGTATAGGAGACAAAAAAAAAAAAAGTCTGCTAGTCTCACAAGTCATTCTTCTAGTATGATGTTTCCCAAAGGGGAAAACCTTTAGCTATGTTATCAGCTGAGCATATTGTAGACATTCATTGGTTTAATCTCCGTCAAACTGAATAGATGTTATTGATATGTGTTTTAACTATGGTATGCTTACTATTCTTTATGTGCCTTTTGATTGAGTTTCTGGTAGGAGACTTTCTGACAGCTGTATACTAAGTGCATATGGTTCCTTCAGATTTTTAGCCAGAATTCACTGGGTACTCATCTAATTCAATTAAAAACAAACAAACAAACATATCAGGCTTAAGATCGGCGTGTGATGCCCTGTAGTTTTCTAGATTTGCACAGAGAATTCTTGGGTAGTCTCCCTGGTTGCTAGTTTGGTCTATTCAAAACAGGACCACTGTTATGTTATCCCCGATTTTTATCAACTACCCTTTCCATTTTCCACCCTGATTCTCACACGGGTAGCATGGAGGGCAATTGGCAGCCTTCTATTTATTTCCCTCAGGAAAATGGTTTGGATGAAAACTGATCTTGTTGATCAGAATAAAAGCTGGACCAGGACAAAGGCGAAGAGGAGTATCTGAGGGTAGAATTGTTCTCTTTTTGCTAAGGCTGGCTCATATGGGTGGAAAGCATTTGTTACGTTACGTGTCTAGATACTGAGGCACCTGAAAGATTTTGTGTTGGGCTCCTGCATCTCTGAGAAGTGGAACGTTATCTTTGATGCAGGTGCTCCTAGAAAATGCCATGTTACTATGTAAAATGAGACCGTGTATCCTTAATTTTCTCCTCAGTTTTCGAGTCCTTGACCTACTTTCTGTCTTATTGGTCTTAGCTCCTCTTCTAATATAACCATCAGCCGTTTTAATGTGTGTGAAACTACTTTTCATTATTATCCTGACACCTGAACTGACTTCTGAGTTTTTTCTCCTGTGGCAGATTATCTCCTGGGAAAGACATATATGGAGAAATTGTGGCTCTGCAAGAAGAGTTGGAGCTGTGACACTTCCTTCCTCTTCCTGAGCTTTCCACCTTTGTGCTTAGAACTAAAGAGCCCCTGCTCTTAGAAGAATACAAAGACTTGAGTGGTGTAAAAGTATAGTTTGAAAGCTTATTACAGAGCTTACAGGTTGGCCCGGTACCAATTTTAGTTCAGCTGAAATTTGAAATTAGTCTTCTTTAAATGGGCTTTTATTGCCAAATACTGCTATCAGGGAATGAAAGAGCTAAATGTGCACAGCTATGCATAATGCTACGTTGTGTGTTCCTGCAAACGTAGCATCTTGAAGTCAAATATCTGAATGACGTAAATGCTTTCCTGCTCTCCAGAGCTTTGGGAGAGTTGCCATAGTTTCTAGTAAATTTTGAATCTGAAGTGCAAATAAAATGTTGCACCTACAGAGAAGGAAAAGTGGTGCACTATTTTCTTTTCCCTTATGGTGCAAGAGACAGACTCAGAAATAACAGGAAGTTTCTCCCACTGCACAGCCATAAACAGATACCTTGTTGAAAACAGGTAGGAACTAAGGATATATCACCTATTTCTTGAAGGTGAGATGATATTTTTTTTGTGAGGGATGTTTAGAACCACAACCCTCCACTGTCTGTGGGAGTCATGAGAGCTTGTTTAAATGCTATAAACCTCAGCTTCCTCCCCTCAAGCTTAGGAGGAGCACAGCAGAAATGTCTTTGCCATTACTTGTTTGTGTTCTGTGCCTTCCTGAAGTCTTGCCGTGGTTAGAGGGTTTAATCAGTCATTCAAATAAGTGCAGTTTATTCCCATGCTTTCTGGCAGTGCTGTATGTTTTCACCCTGAAAGCAGCAGAGGCTCAGCTGGGGGCAGAGTCTTCCCTCCTGTCCCACATCTGCTCCTCTGCTGCAGGTCACCAAATCAGAGTGGTGCTATGAGACCTGCGGGATGCCACCAAACTCCTCTCTTCATGCTCACTGAATGTGTGTTGTTTAAACACAGACGTTTCTTGTGTCAAATACATATATAAAGAAATGAACATCATCCTCAGTCCTCACATAAATTTGATATGAGACATCAGGGTTTTTCTTGGTTTTTTTTTTTTTTTTTTTTTTTTTTTTTTTTCCTCACTCTGTGCCTCTGGGTGACTAAATATCTGGAAGTAGCTTAGTTGCTTCTGTATTTACTTGTGATCTCCTCTTGATGGCCACATTACTGTATATTTTCCAAGCAGGTACTATACCATGGGAACATGATAACAGCATTTTGCTTTGCATAGCATGCAGTAAAAATCAGTCTGTTCACCAAGGATCACTTGGAATGTTGTCATGGCTTATTATTTGTGATGGAACTTGGCAACTCCAAGGTTAAACATGTTGCTGAATGCAGGAGGAAAAAAAAGTATATTTTTGTATCTGTGGGAGCTGTGCTTGCAGTAGAAGCAAATGTATTTTGCTCAGTGCAAATCTTTTGCCTAAGCATTTTAAAGCCCTTTTCCTGTTCTTTCCTGTGGTTTCCCAACTTCCAAAGTTCACATGGTACAGATGGCAGAGGGGTTGGTGATACAGTGTCAAAGCTGAGACTAGCAGCTGAACTACAGTACTGGCTCATGTGCCCTGGTGTTATTTCAGGTATAAGTATACACACAACTATTCTGTTTTCGTTTTTAGGTTGGTCTTTCCAATTTTTTCTTTGTGTTTTGAAGAGGAAAAGTATTATTTTCGTTAAGTTTTATTTGTAATCGTTGGTTTAAAACATTTAAACCAATTTGACTTTCAAGCGGGTGACAGGTATCTTGCTTTTTTCTTTTTCATTTCTTTCTTTCTTTTTTTTTCTTTTTTCTTTTTTTGTTAATAGAACTATTTGTAGATGAAATTTTACTGTACTTGGAATAAGATGTTTTCTTGACAAGCAGTTTTCCTGATGGGACAGATAATGAATGCAAGTTAGCTTTGTAAGAATGAGGATCCTGGAGTTGCTTGGGTTGGAGGGACCTTAAAGACTATTCAGTCCCTACCCCCTGCTGTGGGCAGGGCTGCTGCCCACCAGATCAGGCTGCCCAGGACCACATCCAATCTGGCCTTGGATGTGTCCTATAGTTAGGATAGCATGTACTTCCAGAAGTAGAATCCTTAAACTTAGCTGCATATTGAAAAAAGCACGAATTGTAATGCTACTGATGAGGTAGAAGATGGTGGACACCTTGTTTGTTTGTTTGTTTTTTAATCTTACTGGAATAAAGTTTTTAAGGGGGTGGGGGAGAAGATGCTTTGCTCAAGCAAATAATCAGAATCAAATCTTCTTTGTATTAACTTGCTTATCCTGTCTTTGAAAGATTCATATAACCTCAGAAAAGGTTTTGGGTGATTATGGAAAGCAGGTGCTTGTGTGAAGTGTGCGAATAAATTAAACCTGATTTTCTATGCAACAGAATAGCAACCTCACAACTCTTCCATCTTGTCTGAGTTTCTTTGTTTAAGACACCAGTCTGAAAATGAAATTGTACGTTTTTTTTTTTTTTTTTTTAGAAATATCCATATCCATTTATTATTCGTCATGTCTGTTGTTCTTTTTTATTTCACAGAGTTGAAAAAAGAATTGAGTTAGTTACAGTTTAAAGGTGTGAAACTCCTTATCGTGCCGTCAGACAGCAGGAAAAACCCTGACTTTATGTTTAAACGTAGTGGTTATTACTAGAGGTGTAGCACACACATGGTCAGCAGCTTCTGGATGCACTTTGGATGAGTCCTCTCAGTTTAGCTCTGTTGCTCAGTGTCTGCCATGCCTCCCTGAGGCAGAACAGGATCTTGCTATTGGTTGGTTCATGCCCACACTTAAAGAAAACATGGGTGCATTTTCTATCTTTAATCCCTTAGTCAATATTGAAGAGGAATTTACTTTAGTAGCGCAATATCTGCAGCCCAAATGGTTTTTAGGAAGCAGCAGTATTTTATGGGTTTCTACTATGTCCTCTTTTAATTTGGCCAGTGTAGAAAGATTCAGCTACATTTTGGGCTTCTGGAAGCTGCCTGAGTACAAGAAAATTGCTGAAGTTTTGGCATGCCATGTGCTTGGAAGCTCTCTACTCCCAGCCATCTGCTGTCTAAAACTAACACCACAGGCTACCCCTCCTCTGATAGCAGGACTCTTTCTCAGTCCATGATGCAGCCAAGCTGTTCCCAGACAGCCTGGCTAGTCTTTTACAAACAAACAAGCAACAAAGAAATCAGAACAAAATAAGCAGTTATGTGTAATTGACTAGAGTACTTGCTGAACTGCAGTTTGAGGCGTGGAGTTCTGATGGGTGTAGCTCATGAGAAGTGTTGATATGCTATCTGGACAGTACCCACTGACTGAGTGACACGGCTTTCTCGCTACACAGCCCATCTGTTTACTTTTCACTTGCAAAAACATGTAGCCTTTTATATATATATTTATATATTCAGGACAGATTTATCTTTCCCTTCCTCTTTAGGAATATTAACTCCAAATAAGAAAGTTGTCATCCATTTGCAATGTGACTCTGGAGGCAGTAAGACTATTAATTCAACCAACAACTAGAAATTGATTTTGCTGCTCTTGTCTTACACTTCAGGTATATGCTTTTCAGGGGAGTGGAGCCTTCTATTTTCAATTATTGCCTGCTTAATAGATAACTGAATGTGGACAGAAACTGCTAGATGGCATGAGATGGCATGGTAGCACAATTTTCATGTAATTGGGGGTTAAATATGTGCTGAGTGGCTGTAGCTACAACTTGAAAGCTAATATGAAAGACTTTCAGTGCCAGTCCTCTATGTGGAGCTGATAACACTCATTGCTGATTGCTGGATGATATCTGGCTGAATTCCTTAAGATGCTTTTATTGGAGACCTCTATGAACCTTCCATTACTTGTCAAACTCATCTGCAAAGTGGGATTGCCTTGAATCAGTTAACTCCTCCTTTCTTCTGAGGTTTCCATTTGGTCCCTCCCCACTCGTGTCCCTAGACCAACTGACCATACTTGGGAGTACTCATAGCTGGGTAGGCATGTCTGACCTCCACATATTTCCTTGTGCTGCCTTTGGTGTGTGTGACTTTTTTGGACATTTCTTTCTTATCTGTCACCTATGGAAAGTGAGAGATGGCTAGAGTAGTAAAAAGTTCTTGTTGGCTTTTTTTTTTTTTTTTTTTAAAGTAATGATAGGGATAAGCACCAATGGAAAGGTAAAGACAGGAAATTTCAATTCCTATTGCTCTTGTGCAATAGCAAGCTTTGCAGAAAATGTTAAGAGACTGAAGGCTGCCAGTGGGAGTGTACAAAATGACCCTGTATGGGAATTGCTGAATCACACCCTGAACCTCTGATTGACCAGCTGACGCGAGCAATAAGTCAGCCCTGGGAGCACAGGTGAAGGTAATTCTCCTGTGCTACTGGAAGGGGTTGGAGCCTGGCTTCACGTCTCCTAGACCCCATTTAAGAGCTGACTACCACCGGGGAAGAATCTCTTTTGGAGATCCCTCCTCTTGGAGTCTTCTCAATGAGCCCAGGACAAGGGTAAGTTTTCCAACCATTCTTCTTTAGTGTGATAACTTGTTTATTTCTTGTATATTTCTTAATTATAACACCCGTATATTCACTGATTATACAGACCCCGTGTGCTGTGAGTTTTAAGCTTCTGCTGCAGATACCATCCTATCAGTCTAGTGTTAGTCAGAATTTCTGTTTGATTTTGACTTTTTTGAGGGAGTTGTATGGTGATTGGAACATCTCCAGGTGCAATGGGATTTTTAAGGCGTGAAGAATTAGATGAATTTGATGAATTGGATTTGTTTGATGTATGGCAAATTTGAACAGAAAGCAAAGTAATGTGATATCTGCATAACTCAGATATGATGTTGGGAACAAGTAGAAATGAAGATTTACAGCCTTTCCAATTAGGTTATTGCAGAATATACTGTTCCACAGTTATTTGTGGGTGTTAATTTATGCACCCCTCCAACACTGCCAAGTGCCTTCACTTCCTTACTAGTAGTAGCCCACTGGAGAAGTCCTGGGGAAAAGGCTTTGATTTTTGGATGGCTAGGCGCCGTGCTAGGGTTCATTAAACTTCCTGAGACATTGTCAGGGGCAGTAAAGAACAAGACCAGACTTAGTCTGGATATGCTATGGCAACATACAAAGCACCTGTTGTGTTGCAACAGAATGCTGGTGATGGTGGTGTAGAATAGAGCACTTGTAATAAAAGTCTGAAAAAAAGGGCCTTGTTACAAATAAATGAGTCTCCAGAGTTTCTTTCCCCCCCGACCTGCTGAGATATTTCTATGCTGTCCTAATATGTCCAACTCTAAAACCTTGACCTTGTAACAGATGCAGCTGAGTTAACATTGAGAATTACTAAATTATCTGAACTAGAAATGATCTTGTTTCCAAACTCTGCCTCTGCCTGAATAAGCACACTTTTGAAAGTGTGATGCAAATACTAACTGCTGTGTCCTGAAATGCTGGTGTGCAAGGCATGCTAAGTGAAAGCTCACAGAAGACAAAGGCTTGAATTTGGCATGCATAACAATATGAATTTAATACTTATTACTCTGTCTTTAATAATTTTTTTTTTTTTTTTTTTTTTTTTTTTTTTAATAACACTTTGTACTAGATCTAGGATTTCAGATGTGCAAGCTATGTGGGAAGTTTTTTGTTTTTTTTCCCCTCTCGTGTTGTGAGGCAGTTGGGTAAGATCAGTCTACGACTGTAGCCACAGGTGTTGATGAAGTTAAACTGCAGGGTGAAGGCCATTGTGACCTCCTGGACAAGAGAAATATTTTTAAGCATCTGATCATAACCTGGCAAACTATTGGACATGCCAGCTTTAGGAAGGGTTTTTGAATTCTCTAGTTGTCTAGCTGTCCAGTTAGCTGGATAAGCCTTGTTCAACTGATTTCATAGTGTTATAGTGAAATGCATTATAGGCATTGCTGTATAGATAATATTACTGTGATTTATGTGGGAATGAAACAGTTCTAGCTTCACATTATAAAATGGTAGACTTTGTGCCTACCGCTGAAATTTTAGGGTGAAAATATGGAAATTGCTTCTCTAATTATTCTCTAAATTATCAATGTGGTATGTTGTGAGTTTTAAGTGGGTTTGCAACTAGATGATCTTTAAGATCCCTTTTGAACTAAGCCATTTTATGATAAGGCATTTAAGCGCACATTATTAAGCACACGTAAGCTTTCATGTTCACAGTGGTTGCACAGGATGAGATGGCACGAGGGTAGTTAAATACAAATAGAGATGAACTGTATGAGATCTCTTCTGGTACAAGAACAAAGGGGCATACAATGATTCAGGTTCCAGACAAACCAAAGAAAATGATTCTATGGTGTGTACTGTCTAATGGTTCAGGTGTCTATTGCATGAAGTTCTCTTCATTAAGGCATGTTCTGGATGCAGAGTGACAGCAAGGGCAGGCTGGACTAAACAAGCAAGCAAACAACAACAAAAAACATGCTCTGGAAATCCCTGGAGCTGGAAAAATTCAGAAGCTGTGGAAATATTCAGGGGAACTATTGCATGTGTGCTTCCACCACAAGCAGCATTTTCTTCTGGTTACTGTTGGGGAAATTCTTAAGAATTAATACAATTTAACTTAAAGAAAAATGCACTATTCTTTTATAGACATGTTCATTTGGGCTGCTGGAAGTCTTCTGAAATTATAGGTGGAGGAGTTGCTAGCATGTGTTTCTGTGACTTTTTCATCTTCAGATTATAAAGGTGAATGTCAGCCATGCAGACTCACCAGCAATATGACACTTGTAGTACTTGTTATTGAAGCAAATTGTGGCTTTTGAGAATGACATATTAATAGGGATGTGACTATCAGGCAATTTCTTAAACTCTGCTTTATCATTTTTTGGACTAATTATTTTTACTTCCAAAACATTTTGTAATTTAAAAGAGGCGTGTATGATGCAAAACAAACTTGTAAGTGAATTTATCTAATGTTATCAAATACATATAAAAAAACTCATGTAGCTTTTGTAAAGGGACTATTAAATTGGTTCGCTATCCCAAAACAACAGAAAGCCATTAAAAAAGAGTAAGTTAAATTCTTGAAAAATGCAAGGCACCCCTCTATAACTATGTGCATGCCTACTCTGTTATCTACTGAAGATGCATTCCCAAATATTATGTCACTTACCAAAACATTTTTTTCCCTGAAAAATGTTAATGTAAGAAGGAGCTTATGAAATACAGATATATTTACAGGAATGGTATAGACAATGCAGCAGATGTGCGGAAAGAGGGTCATCAGATAGAGGAGAGGCTTACTTTCTGGAATGGATTGCTGTTCTGAGATAGTTGCCTTAACGGTGAGACTGAATGCTCAGCTTTACTTACAGTAGAAGACTTGCATAACGTAGGCGGAGCAGCTGCAAGCTTTAGGAATGGTTGCTTATGCCAAAAAGATGACATTTCTTTCAGCTGACCTTGCTGATGTTTACTCTGTGTCTCCATCTATTACATCATCATATATTTAGTCGTGAATTTGAATTGTGTGTATTCAAGTTGCTGTACACATTCCTCTCTCTGTTACTTTGGTTCTTGTAGGGAACAAATTGTTTTGTTGTCTGTTCATTACAGCCACTTCATCTGTGAGACCAATGGCAGTTAGTGGAACAGGTCATTAAATGATTGCTGCTGGCATGCTAAAATAAGCATAAGAGGCAGTTAGGGTCTTGCTGTACATGAAAAAACATATTCCAAAGAAAACAAATGATCTTGCAAGCCATTAAAGCAAACCTGAGGTTGATTTGAGAATTGAGGCCTTTCTTAGGAAAGAGAGGAGAGGGAACCTAACTTAGATCCACAGCTTTGTAAGCATGTCTGTACTGAAAAAGATGGCAGGATTTCAGTTTTTTGTGGGATTATGGGATGAAAGGAAATGCTATAGCCAGGAAGTGTGGTTTAGCAGTGCATTAAATCTGTGGAGTATAGTCCTAAATATGGCTAAGTTCCAGGTGGAAGCAGCATCTTATTTCCATCTTTTAATGACATCTAAATTACAACATTTCATATAGGCCTCAGGAATAGAAGGAAAGGAGGTGAGTTGTAGGAAATTATTAGCATGGTTGAATTTTCTGGAAGAGCTAAAGAGTTCAAAGAGCTTTAAGATCACAATAAATTGGACCTACAGAATTTGTAAAGGGCACGTGAATTCCTATTTGTTTGAGCTCAAGTATCTGAGGGTCTGTTTCTATGAAAAAAAAAAAAAGGCATTCAAATATTTTGCCAAAAAGGGTTTGTATTTTTTCCCCTCTTTGTTTTGACCATCATCTGCTCAGTCTCAAGGGCACAGGTGACTTCCACTGCTGTCATGCTCCAGTGTTAGTGGAATGACTTTTGGCTGCTCTGTGCTGGGCTCTTTTCACTCTGATTCCCCAGTGACAGCAAGAACTTTCTCAGCAGAATCTGTTGAAGTTATATGCCTCTTTTAATGATGACCATACAGAAATTCAGTGAGAGAAGGTCCCTGCTGCATACCATACTGCAGTGGACAGCCTACTAGTGGGATTTATTGCTCAAAAAATCCTTCTGTCAAATACCATTCAAGGGAAATCAATCTGAGAAAGAGTCAGGGCTGGTGAAGTGGAAGCAGAAAGCTCAATAGCACATTAATAATTCTTCTGAAGTGCTATTTTTTCACGTTAAAGAAAGTAGCTCTGGCTACTAAAGGATGCTAAGCTTATCCCAACCTTCTCCCAGTGCATACAAGCCATTAAGCCAAATACCATGTTTTGTTATCTACAGACAGCAGATTCTCCATGAGCTGCCATTTAAAGACAAAAATAATAACAGACCTTAGAGTGCACCAGTAATTAAAAGCAATGTGAAATACTATCTGTAAACATGGCACCCAAATTCATAACTTAGTGCAGGGGTGTAAGTTTGAAATATTTTAATTTTTTTCTTGTTGCTGGAGAAAACATTCACGAGCAAGAGTGGAAATTACCTAAATTGTCTCAGCTGAAGACAGGCTTTGACAGTTGGTTATGCTAGTGCCATCTGAGCAGGAAGGTTCAGGAGTTGTCTGCTTCTCAGGAATTAGGGGAGGAGGATCAAGAGTTTAAAATAATATAAGTTTCTGACAGGAACTGGTCTTTGTTTCCCCATTGTGTTCTATTTGTGCTATTACCAAACTTGTTCATTTTTTTCTATCACAAGGACTGTGTTTCATCTTCTTGTGTCATGTATGTGCAATTCTGCTCATTGTTTGAACATGATATTTTGTGCAAGATATGTTAGAGATGTTTCTCTCTTTCTTGCTTTCAAAATATTTAGGCTATACTTATTTGTAGGTGTTGTACTGAATGCTCTGTTCAGTCTGAACTTTTTTTGAGCAGACTTATGTGCTCAGCAAAGCTATTTCATTGCTATTCTCTCAGGGAAAAAAGCACTTTCTTTTTAAATTGAGCAACAAGAAGGTAAGACGGCATGTCTCTGAACAGCTCTCTAATGACTCCCCAGTGTAAGCAGGCAAGGTTATTTAGAAGCAGACCAGGTAGCAAAGCAGTGGAGCTGTATTTGACTCTTCCTTCTCTCATGGAATTCTTACTTGTTGAGCGCAAGTGGAAAAACATTGTCTGAAAAAAATGTGAAACTGAGCTTTTTTTTTTTTTTTTTTTTTTTTTTTTTTGCTTGTAAAGGTATCAAGAAAATTCTGCTTTTGATCAGATGAGGAGAAAAGTAAATCCAGTTCCTATCCAAGTCAGAGCTCGGTTATTTAATGGCTACAAGGAATGTAGGTTGTGTAATGGCCAGGGTTGTTTGTGAGGGATTCATGGCCTGCCTGGACTGCTGGACAAGCATCCCCTGGGTTACAGCTTTAAGGAAGCAAACTTGGACTCTGACTCCACAAGCTGGTGCAAGAGTTTCTTATGCTTCCATGTATGTTCCTGCAGAGAGTGTGCTATTAGTGATGTCAGGCCTTGTTTCCTTGCTTCCTTTGAGTGTAAGCAACAGCATCGTGTCTTTTTAGAGGCTGTCTGCCCTACATGCTGTGCCTGCTTTAATTTGTCTACATGCCCTTTCTTCATTGCTTTCATTTTATAGGGTATAATTGCTTAACAGAAACTTGCTTGTGAAGTGCCTCTAATTATCCTTCAGAATAAATGCTGTTAAGAGGAACTAATGAAGAAATGAAATGGTCGTCTACAAAATCAATTTTTATTTCAGAAGTTAGAAGGATTGGAAAATTAGTTCCCCTGAGAATCTTATTCTCTTTGCTCTTACAAACTTTCCCTTCCCAAAGAGTCAGTCTTTACTATATTTATGTTAGAAAATGTGAGCTCTTAGAGTTCTGCTCCAGAATTCTCTGCACGTGCTACTGTCATTTTGTGATTCTGCCCAAGTTACTTCTTTCCATAGCAAGTTTGTCAGGTCATTGGTTTGTCTACTTGTTCTAGTGCTGCAGCAGAGAGCCTAGACCTTGCAGAATTCTTAACCAAGATATGTGCTGTGGGCTTTTTCTTTTCCAGATCCCTCTTCCTACTTCCCTTTATGTAAGGCAGATTCCTGTGGGGCTCATATTTCTCTGTGTAGCAATGTCTGATCTAAAGAGTTATGTGGATGTTTGGTGGTTCTGATTTGTATGCTTGATGCCTGTTAGTTTTAGGCACATCTTCATTCTCATGCGTTTTTAAGATCTTAATTTCTTTCCCCTCACCATTACAAAGATATATTGTATGTCCACTTAAATTCACCGAGATATTTTTAATATTCATAATTTTTCTGTCTTTTGACTCGACAGTGCACATTTTTTCAAAGATTTCCTATACGTACCTAAAAGAAATATTACTAAATGCTATTTGTGGTGTAGAGTTTTTTTAAATACCTTGGGAAGGATACAGAAAGTATTTGCACAGCCCTGGTGGGCAGCCGGAAAGGCTACCTATGACAAAATATACTGCATAACCTTCAGAAAAATCAAGAAAACAGTGTGAAATATTAGATTTTTATTCAATTCTCATCTACAGGCCAATTGACTCTTGACAGTTGGAGTTCTTTAAAGTACAGAGCACAAACCTATCATCTCAGCTTCTGAGCGAGTGGGTGGAAGGTACTGGGGCCAGCTAGGGGTCACAGGTCTTTGATACAAAGAGGAGCAAAGCAACAGCACAAACCTGCTTGCAGAAGAGAGGCTCAGAGACACTGGTGTTGATATTCTGCTCAGCTAAGGTTAACTAACTGCCCAAGATTTCTACAGAAGGTAGGATGAAGCTGCAGCATTAGTTCTAGTCAGAGAGCTCTCCTTGCGAGCTCAGGTAGGTTCAAATAGTTTAAAGAATAACTTAATCACTCTCAGCTCCTGCTGAATTAATGACTATCCTACCTATCAGGAAGGAGGCCAATTTGACCTCCAATATCAGTTTGGAAAAGATTCTATAGATTTAGGAAATATTTAGCAGTGGTATGTCATGTTCGGTGTCTTTCTGTGTGTGCAGAGTATTTGTGTGGGCAGTGCTTTTGCTGTGTATGGCTTTTTCCTATAGGTATTTGTGTGGCTGCTTGCTTCATCACTGCCTGGTAACTTCCAAGCATAGGCAGCTTCTTGCTAGTGAAATGGGTGTGCGTAACAATAATGAAAAAGGGAACGTTAATTTCCAGGGTAAACCCAGTGGGAAATATGTATCAGTCAGAACATCTGTCCTCATGAACTTTTCACTTGGGCTTCTGCATGTGTTTGTTTAGAAATGTGTTACCTGGTACTTCACTCTGGCGAAAGGCTAGCAAGTGGTTTTTTCTTTACTGCCTTTGCTTTGACAGGGGTGAGTTGACCAGGTTCTTGCTGCGCAATTCAGCCCTAGTAGATGCTCTTTTAAAATGAAGGTTTCCAGTCTTCCAAACATGAGAACTGTACCTGGAAAAGAAGAGTACAGCCTGCATGTACAGGATGCTATGGTGAACTTCTGTGTCTGGAAGGCAAGAAACTCACTTTCCTGCTCTTCTGTGATTTTCTTCTTCTGCATTATGATATTAGGATCTTTCCTGGCAGTAACTTTTCCCTGTACTTCAGGAACATGCTTGGCATGTGCCTCTCGTTTCCTACTCTGAGTCCTTGCATCATCTTCTCCTGGGTTCTTGGTATGCATTCATTCAGCCAGCAGGCTCCGTTAGACTGTGCTGCTGTTGTCTCCTGCTGTGTAGGAATTAGATTTGCTTCTCAACTCGTAATTGTGGTCATCTGAGGGTGGTAGTTGATAGCTTCTGCAATGAACTGCACTGATAGTAGCTGTCCTCTGAGCTTCAGAGCTGGTATAAAAATAGTCAATCTGCCTCCTAGTAACCTGAAATTAAGGCATAGGCATGACGGCAGGTGCATCTTCCTTATCCTTCACTTAGTGAGTTAATTTTCACTAGACTGGAAAGCTATTGACCTTTTTACTACAGACGATGTTCTTCTGCCTTCCTTTATATTTGCCATAGCACCACAGGAACCTGAGGAACTATCAGGCTGGAGGCCAAGCCATTGTGCTCTTTGATGCTGGAGGGAGCTTCTCATGGTATATCTGTTTGCATCAGTTAAACTCCAGTGATTTGAATTTCCCTGGAAACTACTGAAAAGGATTTGGGTGATGGCAGCATGTTTCTATGTGATGTTTTTTCTATTAGCCAAGAATACCTTGGGTCAAATTCTGTAGGCTATTTTCAGTCCCTAACAAAGTTCCATGTCCCAGAAGTTTCAAGCCTTTACATATGATGGCAGAGTAAGAATAATAGGAAAAGGCATCACATGAATGGACTGTATTAAACTTTTTGGTTTTGTAGGCAAACAGTGAACAGAACTGTACCTCTACTTTGGTTTTTTTTGCCAGGAGTTTTGTCCTTGCCCTTGTCAGACATACCTATTTTGGATGAATGAAAGGATTTCTGTAGGTTTTTTTTTTTTTTTAAAAAAAAAAAAAAAAAAAAAAAAGCAAGCATTTACATTGAAATGTGTTGTTTTTTTTTTCCCACTTTATGTTTTTCCATGAGAATGGTGGAGGTTATGATAAATACCTGGCCTCAAGTACCCCTGTTTTAGATTTCCTCCCGCTTACTGCTACCTCCTAGCTGAATAGATCACATTCTGTCAGACTTTTCAGCTTTTGTGTTCTCTGCCATGCCTTTTAGTACCGGTGGGAACATTTGCATCTTCTTCATCACATCCACCACTGTTTCTTTTTTCCCCTTGTTTCTCTATTTCTAGTAATTCCATGAATTTACATTCTTCCTTTACTACCTTCCTTTACTTCTATCTTTACTACCTGTAGGAAATTTCCAGATGGCCTTCGCTACTGGGAGTGGAGCAGCAAGAAAAAGAAGTAATTTAAAGAGTCAGGTTAGGTAAAAATGATGAGTTATTTGAATTCCAAAGATAATTTTTTGAAGTGTGAATGTCTGAATTGGAGAAGACGTATTTTTGTTACTTGCATAAGATTTGCTTTGAGAATTTTGTGCTAATTCTCCTACCTAATAAGAGGGGAGGAAGAAGGTGAATATAAATTAGAATGATGATGGTGTAAATTTAGCTGCATCAGGAAGAACTTACGTGGAATTCATTTGAAAAAAGTATAAAAATGGCTTTTGATCTTCAGTGAAGCTCAGAAGGAGAGACGTAAAGCAAATGTACAGAGGGAAATATTCTGTAGAAGGTTTCTGAAAGAATTACATTCAGGCTTTGAAACTTTACACAAATTCTTTTTGTATTTTGATATACTTTTTCATGTATTTGACTCAACACCTATCACACCATGATTGTGGCTTCTGGTTAGATCTGTTTAAAAACACATTTTTTTGAGAAAGGTCTTGGAAACTTAGCATTCTGGAACTTCATTTGAAGGTTTGTTTCTCAAGACTCATGATAGCATAATTGCATTAACTATAGACTGTTACAGCCTTGTAATTTCTGGAACCTGCTGAAGAAATTGTTTGGATTTCCTGGCACTAGGAGCAGGTACAGCATTCCAGAGATTGGCAGACTGCCCCTGTATGCCTTTCTCTCCATCCTTAGAAATGTTGAAACAGCCAGTTGTCACTGCTGTAGGCAGGATCTTGCGCTAGATGGAAATGAGTCTGACCTAGTCTGTCATTGTTGTCATTTCAACAGTTTTTTATTCTTCTGCTGGTGTAATGCTCCCATGTTGTGTTGTATATACACACGTGCTGGGTTGTGCTTGGAAATGTATGAGATATGGTCTATGAACTTTTCGTTCCCTTATATATATATTTAAAAAAAAAAAAAAAAGGGAAAAACCAACCAACAAAAAATCTTTATTGATTTAGGCCCTTCTTATAACCATTCCAGGCTGTGCACCTGAAGATCCTACTGACATCTGAGGCTATAAGACTCCTTATGTTTAGCTTATTAAATATGGATTTTTAAGCCTTTACCTCTTCAGGTAGGAGAAAGCTGCCAAGGATGAATTTTCTTTTTATGATAATGCACTCATTTGATGAATTTTCCTGGTGAACATAAGTAAGGTTTTCCAGAAGGGAGGTGGTATTTTTGAACTTACTATAAAGCATCTATGTCTCAAGGAAGATTCTTCAAATACAGGGCTATGTTGACAGCAACACAACAATAAAATTCTTTTCTGTCTTCCTTGCTGAACAGCTAGAAAAAAAAAAATACTGTTGAAACTGATTTTGTTTTCCTCTGGTTGTGCTTTACTGCAGCTGTTTGCAACCTGAAGTTATGAAACTGCCATCATTCATAGTACTTGTTACTGAAGAAAGCTACAGTTGCATTATGGCTGTCTAAGGTCTTGATAGTGTTGCTATTGAGTTTCTTTGAATAACGAGTAGAATTTGACACGCTTAGGAAACATGCCAGAGGGTAAGGCAAACATCACTTCCATTCTTTCATGTGGCAACTGAAGTGGCAGCGAAGAGGTCTGTGAAGAATCCCACCCCATCCTTTGGCCTGCATCCAACCTTCACTTCACAGGAGAAATGAAAATCAATGAAAGGAGCTGCAAGTTACTGTACTATTCTTCTCTCCTTATTGTTTTTCTTTTTCTTTTTTTTTTCTTTTAAGTTAAGAGAAATACATTGAAAGAGAGGGATCTGGCTTTAACTGAAGAATAAAGCATGCACAGGGTGCACACAGCCTTTGCTAATATTCAGTAGGCATTGGGGAAGTCTAGCAAGATCTAGGTAACTTTGCAAGCACTGGGCCTCCAGGTTTGTCATAATCAGAGTGCTTACTGCATGCTGTGGTGAGAGAGATCCTTCGGGTTTTTGGCTTTAGAATCTGGAGTGTAATCTTCCTAGTAACTACAAAATTTCTTTCAGAATTGTCTTAATGTACAGGATCTGAATTTTATGCTGTAGTGTTCAATTTTTAAACTTTCATTAATAATGAAGACTGAGAGTATACTGAACTGTAAATGAACCACCTTTGGACTGATTAAGTGAGATGAGATGAACAAGTATGTTTTCCTTTCCCTTCTTTTCTGTCATTGTGCAGTGCAACCCAGGCATTGTCTGGAGATGAGGGTCGGGCATTAGCCTGTTGTTCAGCTTTACAACTATAGATGCAGTGTTTAATGGTATTTTAATGCACTATTTCGCATGTTATGACTTACGTATTCCCAAATAATACAGCTACACTTTTTTGGAGAAACAAACATTTTGGTGAGAGGGAATGAATTCTTATGCAGGGACAGGAGGATATAAGGGGGAAAAAAACCCACAACCTTTCAACTTCTTAAAACTTAAGACTATCTGATCATTTTTACTTGTGGATATTTTAACTTTAGGCAAGCTACTTTAATCTGCTTCAGACAAAATGCCCATAAAATGAGTACATCGCTTATCAGACCTCAGCAATCAGAATTTTAGTTGGACTTTAGCCCTTTGAAACCATATAATGATTGAAGCTTTAGGTTTGTAACACGTACTCAGATTTTAATTTGTAGATTTTTTACAGAAAAGTTGTCCTCAAGGAATTTTGTGTTCTACTTCTGTACTTGTGAAAGCTGTAGAAACTCTAGGTTAAGCTGTTCTCATTAGACTGTATCGGCCATAAGAAAACAATACTAATGTTAGTACATCACATCTTGGGAAAAAATGAAGGTTCTGAATATTTTTTTTTTCTTTTAAATCATGTAGATTGCAAGGTTATTTTCTGTCCTAGCAGTTATTGGATGGAGTGACCTTTACCAGCTTATGATATTGATGTAGTGGAAGGGACATTTTTCCACTTGACCTTTATAGAATGTGTCAGCTTGTCCTGTAGCAGAAAATGAGTTGCAATTGGCAGATTTGATGGAACACTGACTTGACAGGAGCTTATTGTTTGGAAGCAGATATGTGTTGAAATGTGCACCCTCTAGTAAATAACATGAGAAAAGCCATTCACATGTTCGCTGTCACTGGAGAATGCCATGCTTAGAAATGACCACTGCTAAATTGCAATCCAAACACTGATTAACTGAGATTCTAGCAAAACAATCATCAAAGAGTGATATTTCAGAGTCAAATGTGTTCTATTAACTCCGGTCATCAGTCAATTATATTTTTCTATATTTAACCTTGTATCTTAACACATTTGTCCTAAAAAGAAAGAGGAGTAAAATTCAGATAAATGGTTTTTAATATACAAAAAGACACTTTTTCTATACATTGAGTAATTATTATGTATATATAAATATATAAAATTACATTAATATAATACATATATATAGTATATAAAATAATTATATGTTCATTATATACAGTAAATATAATATATAATTATATATATTATATTCAGGTTCAGTTATAGCCACCCTCTCACAAACAGGTTCAGAAAGGGCAAGGAATTTGCCATTTTAATATGAATTAACATACAAAAGAAGGAGCATATATCTTGCTTATATATATAAGGAATATTTTTACATTAAAGAAATATTTTGTATTGAAGAAATATTAGATTAAATAAATATTTTTTTCAGATATGTTGTAGAAAGAGGGAAACAGTATAGAAAGAAACATAGCTACAAGCACATCTCAGGGTCAGAGTGAATGTAGCAAAGAGAACTGTGAAGGAAGCCATGATAACTCTGGCCCACTGCTCCAGATGGGAGAGTGCAGTACACAGCTTCTACTCAAATTTGGTGAAATAAAAGAGTAGGAAGATTATGCTTTTTGAGGAGAAAT
Organism: Centrocercus urophasianus; assembly: GCF_019232065.1. Lineage (NCBI taxonomy): Eukaryota > Metazoa > Chordata > Aves > Galliformes > Phasianidae > Centrocercus > Centrocercus urophasianus. Next base: position 64,686,007 of record NW_024884142.1, read on the forward strand.
CTGAAAACAAAGAACAGAAATGAGTTATTGCAGGTGTCTTCTTGTAGTTCTGGTCTCTCTTTCTGGCATAGTTGAAGGTTTTGATGTTTCCTGTATGTAGAGATGATTCCTCTTCAAAAACACGGAAGAAAAGGTTATAATGGAACAGGGATCTATCTGGAATTCTTTAAGTGATAAATTACCATGACTTTTGAAAACTACTGAGCAGGATTGATAAAAGAGCAGCAAATACCATCTGTCTTATTTACATGTTTTACCACAGTTCTTAAGCCATCCAGTTGAGGTAAGGAAAAAAGCAGCTGAATGGGTATGGAAGGGGGAATCTTCTATTGCATTTGCAGGAGGAATATGAAGAAGAAAAATAAAGTCAATAGAGGCTGATGTTTAGACATATCCATTCAATCCTTACTATTTCAAAGCCATGGTGTTCAAACAATACCAATGGCAGAAGATGCTGCTGGACAAAATCAAGGTGCAATGTCAGATGACAGTGTTTATTTTGCTATGGTAGAACAAATTCAGCATTTGTGTAAAACTACTGAGGTATTGTGGATATGTAGGTATGGTGTGAAATTCATATCAAAATTCACTACTGTAGCTGTAATTTAATTGTAATATTAATTTAATTAGTTGTAATACTAAGCAGTTATATTTACTTGTAACTCACTGAGAAGTTAGATATTAAGTGTTGTGAACCTGTGTGCTAATGAACTTATTTCTTACAGTGCTTCCATTTGTAGTTACTATGTGCTACAGGAAAGAATGGGCTTCAATGCATTTATTTTACATTCATGCAGGGAATATGTGGAGAGTTTGGTTGCAGAGATGAAGCAGAGCCTGCATCCTCCATGTTGCAGTTCCGGGCCCTACAAAATTACACTTGTAAGGTGCTCCTTCTTTTGTATGTGAATTCATATTAAAATGGCAAATTCCTTGCCCTTTCTGCAGCATCTGCTTTTCTGAACCTGCGTATGAGAGGTGGCTATAACTGAACCTCTGCCTGAGCTCTGTTGCCGGCAGGTGCTCCTGCGCTTGCCTCTGCTGGCCGAATTCCATCCATCTCTGCACCTCTTTCTCTTTTCCTCCTGGCTCTGGTTCTCACCTGGCTCTCAGTCAAGGCACGTACTGGTCTGGCAGCACACATTTCCAGCCAGGGAGGCTCTAGTGAGCAGGTGGAGAGGCTACTGGAGGCAGTGATTGGTGCGGTTGCCCTGGAACTGTTCTTCACTTGGATGGGACCTGCGTAGGGTGCAGCTGGGTGCCTGGCTACACTTTGGGGTCAGTGGGATGTTCTTTCATTCTTGACTGTGTTGCCAAATGGGGGCCTCAGCACAGTTATAGGACTGTGGGACTTGCATAAAATCCAGGACGGAAAGAAGGTCATAAATGTGGAAAGAGTAAGATGTGTGTAACAGGGAGGGAAATGGGCAGATGGAGACTTTTTTTTTTTTTGTTGGTTTGAAGGAAGGACTCAATACTCCCTTCTTTGAAAATAGGAAAGAGAGTCTGGATTTTACCTGTTTTCGAAATGAGAAGATTGGGAGATGATTCCAGGAAGTAAAGCTGTCTTTTATAGGGAGCAGAGTCCAGTAAAAGTGCAAGAAAAGCACCAACTTATGAGAAAAGGTCAAGTTATGAAAGGGATAATACAAGGTTTCTTATGCAAGAAGCATTTTATATTGTGTAATGATAGTAATCTTTTAATCTGAAGATCTCATGAAAGTGTTAATTAAGCTTAATGAGGCTCCTGCGGAGCACTTGTTAGAATATACATTTTTAAAGAGAGGGGACTCAGAAGCTGAAAGAAATGGTGCTATTTGTTTGATATGATGTAGCTGTTCTGCGGCAACCACACTCCTAAGAGAATACAGCGTGACTTCATGCAGCCTAACAGCCATGGACAGAACCCCTTCCATGAAATCATGCTGTATATCCCTACTGCTTGTTATTTTTCTTGAAAACATACGTATATGTAGATGCATAAAAAAGCCTCTGGACAAAGTGTTTCTAGATGATGTTTCTTGATCACACTCATAAGCCTGTAGCTATTCTTTAATTTTGTCTAAATGTATGCTTAGGATTTACAGGGTCCCATAATGTTTTGATTAGCATTCAGTTTTATCAGAGCCTTATGGGAAGCAGCAAAACAGAAAATGTATCTGTGTTGGTGAGATTTTGTATGTAAATTCTTTCCTTTTTTCGGTTCATCCTTTCTGATGCAGAGCAGACTGAGGAATCCCTTTTTGAGTTTCCTATGTGGAAATCAAACAACACTTAGCAGTTTGCTTCCTGTAATTCTCTTAAACTGCAGCTATTTCAGCACAAAATTCTACCAAAAATGTAATGAATGGGTGAGGATGGGAAGCAGAAAATTTTGCACACTGTTGTCCAACTGGACAACACCCTCAGACTTAGCGTTTGAATTTTAGGTGGTGCTGAGTGGAGCTGGGAGTTGGAACAGGTGATCCTAATGGGTCCCTTCCAACTTGGGATATTCTGATTTATTAATGATGATTTTGTGGTGGAAGTTCCAGTTTTTCAAAGTTTTGTTCCTCAGGTGCAGAACACAAAGCTACTGTTTTAAGGAAAGTGTGTTATATCTGTTCATCTTCATAATAGAAGTTTACAGGCTGTGTAAGGGGAAATAGCTCAGCAGACAGAAGTAATTTTTGGAATGAGAACCTGCTGAGCAGGAGTTTTTGTTTTAAGGTGGATCTCGGAGAGTAGCAGCCCTTGAAAGTGTACTGCTTCCAGTATGGAGTGTTATCCTTAGAGGGCCCTTTCCTGGTGGGCAGCTTGTCCACAGTAGTTGTGAAAACATAATCACTCAGCAATGTGTTGGATAAGAATCATTTTTATAAGATGTGGCTGAAGGCTGCTTGAAGCTGTTTGTCTTCCTTTGGGATTCTATTTTATCTGAGGGAAGATCTCACTTTGCTTCAGTGTGACAGTTCACGTCAAGAAGTAGGCACTGAGAGGGCTGTTGCATGTACATGTGGAATAGAGTGAATATTTCAGGGCAACATGATTGCACTGCAAGTCATTGCCTTCTGCCATATGACGCAGCTAGGAAGCTGCTGATGTGAAGTACAGTGTGATAGCAGGGGAAGTTTCCTGTGAGGTTTTTGCAATGAGATGTGCTTTTGTTACAGATCAGCTTGAGAACCCGTTTCAGTAGAGGGGCTTACTTTTCACACTGCTCTGAAACCCTCAAACTTACTGTAATTTTATCTTAAAAAAAATGTTGATGCCTTTATGGATGTTTTGTGAAATATTTAATGGTTTGAAAATTGGGGTTGCTTGGACAAAGTATACTTGAGGGAGTTTCCAGAAAAAAAAAAAAAGGGCTACAGCTTTTATGTTTGACTTTCTGTATTTCTTTCTCCTTTACAGTTGTTTGATTAAATTATAGTTGTCACTGCCCAAAATGATTTAAATTATTTCTGTTCTCTCTATGCATGCATTACTACCAAAGCAATCTTAGGAAAGTGATGTTGAATGATAGTAGTTAGGAAACAGTCAAGATTTCAGTATTAGCAAGCCAAAGAAACTGCACCTATATGTCATATCGCTAAATCACTTTATTTTCTCTGTTTTGTTCTGTGTTCCACTGAAGTTTAACTTTATTCTAACCTTCAATTGAAGTCTGAATGCAGTGAGGGAGATAGGGGGAGTTTTCAGGAAGATGTTTGTAAATCTGGCAGCAAATTTCTACATACAACAGGAATTAACAACAGAAATTAAGGAGGAACCCAGATTACTGTTGAAGAAAGGAGACTAAAGAAATGCTGGCTGAGATGGAGGATATGGCAAGGGAGAAGAATGAAGGGGCAGAGCAATAGAGAAGGGAGAAACTGAGGTAAGAGTGTTGCAGAGAAGAGGAAACTGGATTGCAAAACTGAGTTTAAAAGTTCTCTACTTCTATCTTTTGTAGAATATGGCTTTCTGGATGATGCAGAACAATGTGACTGCTGGGTGCTAAAACAGCAATAGAGGGTGGAAATTAGAAACGGGACTAGACAACTACACTGACATCTTTTAATAGTTCTTAAACAGCTTTTGATTTGGAGTCTACTGATGCAGAGCACTTGGAGAGTGTATCCGTTTAATACAAGATGAAGTTTTAATCCTTAAAGGGTATTGAGGACAAAGAAGAAACATTGAAACAAGAGATTATATATATATTTGAAATTATATGGACTGTTAGAATTGAGACTTGGAATATCGACCACTATTGTGGAGAACTCATGAAGGAGAAATTGGGAAGTGAGGGAGAAGAAAAAGAAAAAAGCAAAATTATGGCATCCAGGTACTCATTCATAATGAACAGTTGCTTTTTTGGTCAGCTCAACTTCCACAAACATTTCTTTGCCCTATCTCTCACTCTTCATTTGTAGAGCAAAACTTCAAGTTCATTTGCAGTTTCCCACTGCAGAGTAATCAGTTTGAGGTTGTGTGTGCATGTTTATATTTTCATTGTAGTCAGCTGTATGTGATATCCTTTCTATAAGAACATTTGATGGATTTTCATCAATGTGCCCTACTGCAGAAGGAAAATAGTCTAATCGCATTCTGATTTTGGTGCTGCTGACCCATAACTGGTAACTTAGCAGAACTGCAAGCCAGTATATTTCTGTAGATATCACAATTGTACAATGTAATGTACACCACATTTGAAAATCTGTGTTATTTTGTTTCAGACTACAACGTGAAGTAACAGTACATCATCTTGCTGGTGTCTCTTAGCCTAGAATGCGTTGTTTTGTTGTGCATTTTTAGTGTGGTTTTTAAAAATATGAAGATTAACCTTTGAAGAAAATTCCTTTTATTATCTACATGCTATTCTTACACTTCTAGCACATGCACGCACAAATCTTTCAGATGGTGTATTAGGATGGTATTCTTAATATGCTCAGGTTAGTTGATAACAAAGGAGCCTTTTCTTTGTCTGACAGCTGGAACACAGAGCTTTAGATCCACTATAAGTGCTTGAATAGAGCCTGGTGCAAAAAAAAAAAAAAAAAAAAAAAAAAAATCCCAACATAATCTGCCTATAGTTGCAACAAAGCCAATGTGAAGTTCATCAGACATTATTTCTTGCAGACTGTTTAGAATTTACTTTGTAGAAATGACCAGTGTCACTCAATATAACGCAATTTGCTGTAGAATATTGCCTTGTTTCTCTGTTAATTGACTTGTCTATACTCTAATTGACCAATGGCATTTATTCAGAGGCAGTTAAGGAAGGCAGACATTGGCTTAAAGATTCAAGAGTGAGGAAAGGGACAGAGTGGACTGGAGTTGAATCCTTCTCTATTCAAATTAAAATACTGCTGACAGTCATTTGTAGGCAGTGCTGATGGGAAACCTTTACCCATGTTCCTCCTCTTCCATCTCCAATAACAGAAGGAGCTGTACTGTAACCAAGGACCTTTCATTTCTGCCAGCTTCTTGATTTTGTGGGCTCTGTTTAAGAACATTCTATGCAGAGCAGAGACCTATCCCATTGTGCTAGATAGTCATGCCTCTTTTTTTAAATTCAGGTTTAGCCTGGAATCAGCTGTACATATTTCTCCTTATTTATGTACAATTTCATATATAGTGACAGTACTGTCAGTACTGCCTAGAAAATAATGTTGATATCAAATGAAGTGCACCAGCAATCAGCTTGTTTTTCCATTTAATGTATCTTTAACTGCTCTTGGATATTATTTTTACTGTTAAGTTACATTGGAAATGCAGAGTTCTTGGTGGTTCCAGTGGAAATTTAATGCTTACAAAAGAATATGAAAAGCAAGCACTGTTTATTTTGAGCTATGAATTCAATTAAAACAAAAATTATGTCTCTAGAAAGTGCTTGCGCATTGAAAAACTTATTGTGTTTGAGCGAACTTAACAATTGCAGCAAATCCAAAGATAATGACTGTATGGGCTAGATACTGCGTAGCATTGTACCATTATTTTAGTGCAATTAAAAAGATGAGTAAGGGGTTGTCATACAGAGGAAATTGTCCAATATTTTAGTAACTGTTACTCATGTCAGACACTTAAAAAAAAAAAAAAAAAAAAAAAAAGTAATTACTCCAGCATTTAGAAAATTATGGAAATGCCTACATTATGCTGCAATGCGAAATACTTATTAAACTCTTGCTATTAAAAATGTTGCTATTAAAAACACTTTTGAAATGTAGTGTTTTTCAAAAGTATCATATTAAGGGCAGTGGAGAATAAGCTACAGTTATTGTGAAAGTACTGTGCACCATTTTCATCCGTACTTTGTGACTTTGTCTTCGTCTTTCAGCTATCCTTTATTTTGCTGATTCTAACTTTACTGGTGTAGGACTCTTCCTGTTGTCTGAGCCTTGTACACTTGGCATACATTGATGTCTTCTCTGTGAGACAGCAGTGGCAAATAATAACTGTTTTGCTTGCAGGTTGGTTAAGCTACAGAAGTTTGTGATGTGAGTTTATCCAGATAGTCCTGACAGTCTAGAAAGTACAGCTGTAAGGATAAGTTAGCCTACATCACATTCTGGTGATAATGAGAAAGTATAACATTAGAAAGCAATATTTTTCTAATGCTGGCCAAGATACTTAAGAGGTTAATCACACAAATCAGTATTCTGATATTTCCAGCTGACTGCTTTCCCCTGTTCTTTGCCAGAGGCATGTCAGAGGACCTTTTCAGTTTTTGTGGCTTTTTGCTCTTCTTCAGGCTAAGTTGATACTAACTCAAAATCCACTGAGTCTTATGGCTTGTGCTCATAAATCACTGTTTGATTTAGCTCATGTTATTAAGAAATATTAAAACATTACTGATTTGCTAGGAGTTTACCAGTGATGTTTCTCCTCTAGAAAGGTGTATGGTATCTGCTGAGTCACGGCCTGAAACCCTGATTGAGCACCTGGGGAGGGGACCTGGTCAGCTGCAGGAGCACAGGTGAAGGCAATTCAGCTGTGTGACTGGAAGGGGTGGAGCCTGGCTGCATCTCTCTTAGACCTCATTTAAGGGCTGACTGACCACTGGGGAAGGATTTCTTTCTGGAAATCCCTTCTTTGTGGAATTTTCCCCTGTGAGCCTAAATCCTTGGAGAAAAGTGAGCAGTCCTTTTTCCTTCCCTTATAACATTTCTATTGTGTTAGTCTCTCTGTTATTACACCTCTTGTATCGCCTTTCCATTGTATTGATCTTTCTGATTGTTACAATTAGAAATGGGGACACTGCTCAAAGCTTAGGCTGAAAGTCTACACTAGCTTCTCACTTGTGTCCACCTGGCGAAAAGTTTTCTTATACAGCATAGGATTTTCTATGTTGAAGTGTTTTATGTATTTATTTATTTCAGTTTTAAAAGTTTTGCTTAAAACATTGTTGTATGACTGTGTTGCCTTGAATGTGGCACCTTAGACTTTATTCATTTTTGTGGAAGATCTTTCTTGAGCGTTCTGAGGAGAGGTCCCAGCAAGCCTGACTTCACATTCACCAGTGCCTGGGAGAGAAAAGGAGGGCAGATGTTAGTTGAACGGCAGATGGAGTGCAAAGAATCCATGGAAAACTATAGGGTGTGATAGGAGTGTGCAAAGATCTGGAAAGATTTGAAGCCACCAGCAGGGAAACAAAGGAAGACAGGAACACAGGCAAAGCAAGATTTTTCATGCTTGACTATCAGGCCGCTAGCTTTCTGAAGGTGGCAAAGGAAATTCCATAGCATATACATGGGGAATAATCCCACCTCTTAAAGACCTGGCCACTGAAGAACAGAAAGTAAAGCTGCCTGTCTGAAAGAAATGCAGGTCCTCCACTCTGTCTTTGGTGTTGCCCAGAGTCATTGGTCTTACAATAGAGAAATTTCTTTGTGGGTCATCCTGAGGCCTTTGTCCTTGGTTTCTGCTGGCCTTTCATTAGCTTTGCAAAAAAGGCAGAGGCGTGCAAGAACTGCTGTTGCTCACATTGTCACAGGTCTTCCACTACACTAGCAGGCCAGTAGGGTTGTAGATTTAGGGAAGTCGGCATCTGAGTTTCTTAGCCAGATGCTCTGCTTCTCACGCTTCCAAACTATGTTGTATTTATGGGACTTCTCCCACAAGGTAATAACAACACAGGACTATTTCTCTCCTCCTAGTGAAAACTCAAACTGAAGTGGCTCTGTCATGAGTGACACTGAATGGATTATTTCTGTCTCACAGTAATAATTCTTCTTTCCTTACCTCTAGTACGAAAGAGGAGAAGATTACTGATAATTCTTACATGAAAACTAACTAATTTTTTTCTGAAACTTCAAAGTCAGAAAGGGAAAAGAAAAGTCCTCAGGAATAGGAGGGATCAAAGTGTGCTCTTGTGAGAAGTACTTTGTCTTGAACGGGCATCCATTATGTGGACTGGAACCAAGACAAGGATGTTGGATAGAACAGCCATGACAAGAGGAGGAATACTGTATTATTTGAGGGAAGACCAACCAAACAAATGACAGTAACCATCACCACCAAGAAAAGGAGAAAATGTTTTCACTTATTTATTTGCAAGGCTTCTTCTAATGTCCTCACCCACCCGGAACAGTTTTTCTGACAAGTCTAGCTCTGCTTGCCAGTGTGCTATTTGCCGCAAGCTCTCCTGATGCATGCTTTGGTCTCTCTCTATTTCTGATGTCAGAGCTGCAATTCTCTGCCTCTGTTCCTTTCTAAACGTTGCTTCTCTGGCATTGATCTCCTCTAGCTTGCTTTGAGAAGCTGCCTGCATCGGAAGAAGACAGTGCAACTTGAAGGAACAGGAAGAGGCAGACAGTGCCACATCCATGTGTCCTTGCAGCCAGTTCCCATACCCAATGGAAACAAGATAGCCCTGCTCAGTGAAGGAGCCGTGCTTCATCCCTACCATCAACACTCAGGGAAGAAGTCAGAAATGACTAAATGTCATTTTTACAATGTTATTTTTACCTCAGAAAGAAACATACCTGCTCTTCTGCTGTTTTTACATGAAAGCTAGTATTGAGCCACCTCCAACTCTATAAGGAAGGGGATGAGGAAAAGGCTGCCTGTTTCTTATGCACCAAGATCACACGACACACACAGAGACACTTTCACACATCTCTCTTCAGCTCTCCAGCTTCCTTACAAGGAAGCCAGAGGCTGTGCACTAACAGAACTAAGTGTAAGAACTAAACGTGCAACAGAAAACTCCCAAAAGCAATGAGCGCAGCGACAACTCAACGCGGTGTGGATACAGATAGGCATGGCACATCAGTTTACCAGAGAAAAGAGGCTGGGCTCTTGCTTCGGCCCCATTTCTTTTGGAGCACTTTCTTCGTGCCACCTTCCACTCTGTGAGAATGGGCTACAGCCCGCTGCAGTGGCCTGTGGGCGATATTGGTGAACCAGGTCCTGCAGCGCCCGATTTGTCATTTCTAGCTGCAGCGAGTTCTGCTGTTCCATCTCCAGCTGTACGGAAAGTTCAAACACCTGCATGCAGTGGAAAAAAACAATCTCCCTTAATCAGAGAGCTCTAAAATCCCCACAACCTGGGGAACTCTTTCACATGTGTGTGTTGATGGTGCCCCTAGCGTAATGCACTAAGGCTGTAACTTTTGCCAAGGAAAAGAGGTGCGTTTTCTGTAAAGCAAGTACGACTTTCTAATCTTTGCTGAGAAGACTGCTGCAGTCTTGACCCTTCTTTCCAGAACGGCTCCAAAGGAAAGGCACTTGACTCCAACGGAATTATGCAACTCCCATGCCTGTGAAGTAATGCTCCTGCCACAGACCTCCCTGGAGACAGCTAGTAGGAGAGGTGGAGAACGGGATGCGTCCCAGCAGCAGTCAGTGCAAGTGGTTTGCACAACACCCATCTCCTGAGCTGAAATTGTTTATAGGGGAGGAAAGCAGCAGGTGCTGATATTTTCATCCTGAATTACGGTGGCACCAGTGGGCAGTGGACAAGAGGAGCGGTCCTGTTCTCTGCCGGTGCTTTCACCGCAAACCAGGCTGGCTCCTTTCCTTTTCGTTTGCACTCACCTGTGCTAATGTCCTCTCAGCGTGGAGGGAAAACGCGAGAGAGTACTTTTGTTTGTCACCAACGCTACTAACAGGGAACAAAGATCTCATTTTGCTGTTGAGAACTTGCAAACAGAGCTGCTGAACTCAGAGACGCTTTGTGAGGGCATGCCTTGTGGTGTCACAGTACTGCCACAACATCAGGAAAGGCATCAGAACATCAGCGAGTCTCGAAGGAGGACAAGCTGCTGCACTCTTCCTTCCCTGGATGCTGCTCCCAAGCCACTGCTTTGCCCTCAGCCTGAAAATGAGCTCCCCGAGAAGCTGCTTTGTTCTGTGAAGTGACAAGGGAGGAGGCAGCTGTTAAATAGTTCATTTCTTTATTTTCTTCAATTATTTTATGATAAAAAATTAAAGAAATTACAAGTTGCTTGTAATGCCTTTGTTTCTGATCACAGTGCAGGTCTTTGCATATCATATTTGAATACTAATTGGTATGTATGTTCTCCCACAAGTGATTTTGCAGGAGACTAATGTTAGTAATTGGGCTATAGACCTCTTGCTTACTAAGCTGTCATCCAGCTTCACCTCAGCCACGTATTCAGGCTTCCAATTACTCCTTACTTTGTAGCCTTTGTAGCATTTCTTCAGCTAATGTAAAGTCACCATCCAGAAAAATGAGATGTGCAATGTGAATATAAAAGTGTCTAAATTATTAATGTGCGGGAAAGTGAAGAGGATGTTATCTTGCATTCATAGTAGTAAAAAAAATAAAACAAATTTTAAAAAAATCGGTGTGGTATGTATTTATAGCATTCCTAATTCTATTTTGAAATTGTCTGTCATAGGATATTTTGAAGACCAAAAGCATAGATAGCTTCAAAAAAGGGAATTTTCTAGTGGATAGATGTTCATCCACTCATGATTTTTCCCTACTCTCTCAAGGTACTGGTCTAAAAGTAGTGCCTTGTTCAGGAAATCTTTTTTCCTGATAATCATCGTAGGTTCAGGAAGCAGCATTGAGGTAAGGGGACCCTTTGTGCTTCGCTTCTTAGTGTGCTTTCCTAAGACCTGCTCCTGTGTACAGGAGAAGGATGAGAGTCAGGATTGAGGAAAGAAGAATAGGTGAATTTTCAGAGTTCTGTAGTTCTTACAAAGCAGGTATCAAAATATTTTTGTTGCTGATTTTGCAAAAACATTCTGGTCATCTTGGAAGCTCTAAGTTTTATGAAAGTGAGTACTGGGAAGGTTATCTGGCTCTGGAAGCATCTAGCAGATAAGAAGGCAGCTTTAGAACTGCAAGGTGTGATTTCCTTGTGTAGGCTCTGTGCTAATCCTGTTTTAGGATCTTCAGACTGTGATGGAAATCTTAAACATTTATTACATGATGATAAATAGTTTTGATAAAGTGAAGCTACTCTTCTCCGTGGGAATAAAGAAAATGCATTAAAATATGTAAGAATTAAAATGGTAGCCAGATGTTCTTATGTGGACAATTAAGAATTAAGCAAATTGCTTCATTTGCCTTGAAGCTGTAACAAAGCATGATCCTTGGCGGCAATGCGTTTCTTGGACTGCTCTCTGTTTGACTGAAAACAGCAGTCAGTCAATGTCTTCCAGGCCTGTAGCCTGAGTTGGCTTTAAGTGGAATGGGATGTTTGATGCACATCAGGGGATAACCAGTAGGAAGGAGGGTAACTTAAAGATTGATTTCTGCACAGAGTAGAAACCTGTATCTCTAGGGCTGCATCAAGTCAGTAGCTAGTAACGTGATGAAATAAGAGAAAATTATGCTTTATTCCAAGTACTTGTCAGTATGTATTGATATACTGAAGTTCCTTCATTTTAGAACAAATATCTACAAATATGCTACTACTTCTAATAGAAGAATTGCTTTTTACACATAAACTGGTGTTAAATAACTTATTTTGTGGTGAAGCATGGGCTAGAAGACATCAAAAAAAGACATCAACATTAAACTTTTTCTATGTGATGTATATATTTGAGACTGTGTGGTTTCGTTCTGTGCTTCAGTTCATCAGTGAGCTTTGGAATTCTGTGGAGATCTTTTCTGTGTGCTTAAACTAATGCTTCCCTTTCCTGGAGGCATTCAAGGCCAGGCTGGATGGGGCTTTGAGCAACCTGGTGTAGAGGGAATTATCTCTGCCTGTAGAACGAGGTTTGAACTAGAATGTCTCTTAAAAATCCCTTGTAACCCAAACTATACTATGATTCTAAAATGAAGGTAAAGAAAAGTGGTGTTTTTGAGCCTGATAGCTCATGAGTAGCGAAGATTTTTTTTTTTGTCTGATTTTTGGCTAGAAGGTCCTGGAAAGTATGGTGGAAAGAGATCTCAGGAGAATATATTCAATTTTGCTGGCTTTGACCTTAACAACTGTGCCAAATCTACCCCTGAGATGCTTGATCTGGAAACAAAAGCTGATGGGAATTTCCTGGTTGCCCCAAGCAGCCAGTTTTAGTGCTTTACTGCCTCTATTTTTCCTGATGTCCATTGTTGCAATAGAGATTTGTTACTCAGAACCAAAGTTCTGAGTAAATGCATTTTATTAACTCTTTCTTTGCGTCTATCTGGTATGGAATAGGACTGAAAGTTTTTCCCCTCAGTCTTTATCTTCACTAGATAAAGGGTTTTTGAACTCTTTCATGTATCATGTTTGTTAGACAACTGATTATTTCTGTAACTTCTGCTTGATCTAGGTCTTTCGTGATCTGCAGCACTGAAAGCTAGCTAAGGTGAACTTTATTAGCTTGGTTCCCTTTTCAGCAATTGGGACTGAGATGCCCTAATGTCTCTATGCACCAAAAACATCAGCCAGATGAAACCTCAAGGAGAGGAGCCCAAAAGCAGAAGTTCTGCACTATTCAGATAGAAGGTGGTGGGGTTTCTTTGGACGTAACCTCTAATGATAGTGCTGAAAGGATAAACAGTCATTTAGTTCTGAAAGATGACAAGCAGATATGACCAGCAATAATACTTATAAAATACCAGTGGAACAAATTATTTAGAAACGCCTGTTAGTAGGAACTAATTGAGTTCTGTGTAACCTGGAATATACAGAGCAGGATGCAGCCAAGAATTAATGACAGAGATAATGAAGTGGCATATGGATTCCTTCAGCTGTTTTCATTCCCAGAATAGCCAATTTCAAGGACTAGGAAGGATGAATCAATGGATGCATAAACATAGCGTTAACATAATTATGTCAAAAAACAAGTTAAAGTATCATGGAATGAGTTTTGTCTCATGTAGTTCTTTGGTGCAAGTTTTCCAACTACTCACCCTGGGTACAGACAACACCAGCCTGCTGCCTCCTCCAGCTACGGAGTTCTATACTGTGAATATAAACCTGTGTTATTAACTGCCCATCTCTCAATTACAGTAGTACATTTGAATACTGTCACATGGATCTCTTAGAATGATTCTGTGTTTTCCTGCCTTGTAAAGATGCCAGTCCAAACATGAGCTAGCTTTTTTTTTTTTTTTGTTCTCCCTGGGCTGTCTTTTGTGACTTGCATCTGGACTTGAGTCTTTATATCTTCTATGAAGTCTGCTATTTTACTGTGATCTGTTGTGGATGAACACTTGGGAGGCTTCGCAATAGTAAATGCTGCTACCATGCTCTATGGGAATAGCAAAGCATGTCTTTGCATGTGTTCAAACTATTAAAGAGGGCTTCCACAACTCCCATTCAGGTAATGCAGGAAGTCCAGCAATGAATGATCTAAGTAAAAGGAGGTAGTTCTGCTCGTTTTGATGGTCAATACATGTTGGCCACCATTTACTCCTTACTTTTCTGATTATAATAGTGATATTTTTGATACCAGTGTTTGAAGTTCTATATGAGATGCGGAATATTCTTCTGGTCAAAATCTGGTCTGTTTTTATGGACTTAGGAATCTCACCTAAGTTCTTGTATCATAGAATGGCTTAGGTAGGAAGAGACCTTCAAGATCATCTGGTTCCTGCTATAGGCAGGAATACCTCCCACTGGACCACGTTGCTCAAAGCCCCATCCAGCCTGGCTTTGAATGCTTCCAGGGAGGGGGCAACCACAACCTCTCTGGGCAACCTGTCTCACCACCTTCACAGTAAAGAATTTCTTCCTTCACGTCTCAAGCCTGTCCAGATCTCTCTGGATAGCATCTCTTCCTTCTAACATGAAAGGTGAGAAGGGACCCATAAGTGAAAGTGAAAAGGCAAGAAGGCTTCACAGTGACTGAGAATGAGGGAGGTGAAGGGGGATAGTTAGAGACAGTTTATAGAAGTAAGAATGTAGAGCTTGTTAGAAAAATAAGGGATGGCAGACACTGGTCTGGAATAGTGAGGGGAAAAAAGGCCATGCCAATAAGGTTTGAGAATAACCCAGAGACCTCTGGCAGGGAGGTGATTAGATGTCCACAGGGCTAGAAGAAACCAGTTTGGGGGATGCCCCCCAACAGGTCAGAAGTTTACAGTGAGAAGGGTCAGAAGCCTTCGCGAGGAAAACAAGTCTTCATCCCATGACCCACAAGAGGGGAGGGTCTGCATGCTAATGAACTCTTGGGGCTGTAATGAATGTGTATCTAAATTCTGGAAAAACTACTGATTACGTATTAGTTTGGCCTGTATCTGTAGCACAATTTTTCCAGACAGTGTGCAAGTTAGGTAGATCTATCACCCTTGCATCCAGCATACATGTGTCACTGAATAAACCATACCTGCTTTGTAATCTTACTTGGGTTACAGAGTTTGATTCTGCATGTCAAGCGTGTAAACTGCACCATTCAGCTTGATGTCATTTGTAGATGTCCTGTGGAGTTGCTGATAAAGGAGGGTTTTGGACGTGTGCCAGAATGGAACAATCTTACCTACTTTGGCATCCAAGATCACCTGGTATTTCTTTTAAAATCTGACTGTTAGATGATTATATGCTACACACATAGTGTGAGTGCTTCTAGAGGTTGTTTCTGATCTTAAGACAGTAAATCTGTATGATGCTCTGCAATAGACATCCTGCTTTGGGTTGGCATTAACTTGGATGTTTGCTTATTACTTTTTTTTAATTTTTTTTTCTTCCTACCTGTAAGAAGCTACTAATATATCCTTGTCAAAACCGTTGTCTACTATTGTCTGCAATCAGTTGCTTGGTTGCCTCATCTGCTGTGACAGAGTCTCAGGGGAAGAAAGCTAACTCAAGGCGTTTCCACAAGGCTCAGGGCTTGTTCCACAATTAATTGTCCTACTTTCTGATTTGAATAATCTGGTTTAGGTAGTGCATGAGGAGCTACGTCAGCACGCATTGCTCCTTGCAGTCCTTTAGGCCATGTTCAAGCAATGCCTGGAATCTACAGTAACCTGGGAGATGACAGTCTTGGCTAGAGCATTCTGAAAGCATTTTCCACCTTAATAATAATAATAGCATGGGTTAAGCTATTTTGAACAATGTACTGGCCTAGGGAGAAAATCTAGTCTTGTTAGCATGTTGTATGTCTTAATTTTTCCCATCACCACCATAGCAGAAGGGATATCAAAACTAATGATGGATTATTGTGAAAATGGATCATTGTACTGAAGTAGCTAATGTAAACAACCCCTCTTCTAAAAACCTCTTTGAGAATAAAGAAGAAAATGAGCAGCAAAAAGCATTCATAAATGGGAGTTATTCTGGTAGTAACATGTATTGAAAATGTTAGAGGGAAAGGAATGCTTATCACACAAAAATTGTGGACAGTAATGTCACAAGGAAAGTACTGAGCTGTAAAGATTTTCCATTTGTGGACCAACTCAAAACTCTCTGATTTGATTAATGTATCATCAAAGGTGTTTCATCTTGTATCAGTGAGACTCCTTGGCTGTGGTTTTTTTTATCTATTTTTTTTTTTTGCCTAGTATACTTGCACCATATAAATAGAGGATAAATGTACCAGAAATAACTATCTGTGTTTGGAACCATTTTCCTTTCTTTTCTACACAGAGAAAGGAGACAAAGTCAAGACTAACTTATATAAGAAGTGACTCTAGGTCAATAAAGATACAGTAGAGTCAAAGCACTGCCATTTGTGTTTGATAAGCTAGATGTAATTCAGGAGAGCCTAGAGTGAGAGAATTGTTAAGATTTCTATAACTGCATGTGCATTTTCTGCTGAAATGTAATCTTGGGATTCGGGCAGTTCTGCAGTTCTTGATCTAGTAACAATGCTGTTTTTCAAAATTCAGACTTCAGCTGTGTAATTGCCATCTAAGATTGTTTTAAAATAGATCAGTGAAGAATGAGTTTGCATATAATTTAGTTTCAGAGTTATCTTAGGAAAAGAGTATGGATGATAACTTAGAGCTTTACCAAATTAAAACTCAATAAAATTGCTGAGAATCCTGCAATTTTGTCCTTGTCATAGAAGAAAGTCATTTAGCATCCTGATTATCTGATATTGACTGTTGTACTCTTAATACTTCATTCTGAAGGAAAAGAGACTGAAATATTTTATCAAAAGAGAAGAACTGTTTGTGATACAGATTTTACTTCTTATTGATCAATCTTCTTCAAGTAAAACCATCTTTTCTCACTTTTTTTTTCATTTCTTCTCTAGCTGAGAAATATAGACGGAAATTAGAAGAACTGGAGAAAGAAAAACATTCTTTAAAATTTCAACTTCCTTCTAGACATCCTTCAATTAGCAGTTTTTTGGATAGGTTTGTCACCCAAATTCAAGCAGTATTGTGTTGGGCTGCCGATGGGTAAGTTTATTGACTCCTTATATAAAATGACACTTCCGCTTTTCGTGAAGTATGGAACACAGTTTGTGATGAATTTTAATGCAAATTTGTAAGGACCTTCTGGCATGGAAATATGAAGCACATTTACGAAAAGTTGCTGTCTCCTCTTTTTTCCTATGTTTCATTTAGAATTGCTTTTAAAAAGGCTGATTATTGTGAACTGGTGAATCAAACTGAACTTTTCTCAATGATGTTGAGTGAGAATGGGATTGAATCCTGACCCAGCAACAGTGTAAGGCGGTTTGAGTAATGGCTCCTTATGGAGTTAATTCTGATGCTCCTTTTTCAAGCAATGAAAGAGCATTCAAATATCAAGTGAAAACAGGTTATTCTCCAAGATGTGTAGATCTTTGGGAGCTTCCTTTTATGCATCGCTTGTTAGGTGGCAGTAATGCACTCTGCACTGTACAAAGTCACAGAAATAACTTCTCAGCCTTCTCTTGAAGCAAGAACAGCTTCAAAGTCAGAGGGAATGTGAGATGCCTTGCATGACCCAAGGGAGGTAGTTAGCTTAGAAAGAAAAGGTTGTCTTTATTCCTAGATCTTTCTTCAGCTGTGCTACTGGTTACTGTTGTTAAAAGTAAGAGGATTATTCGTTTCCAGGTTTTGGAAGCTATTATCAAATAGCATAAATAAAAGAAGAAAAGCCTTTGATATTTTGGTAGCTTATACATATAAAGGCTGCAATGTTTGCTAGTTAGTAAATTTTGGTATATATAAATTTTTAATATATCTGAAATTAGTTAAAATCTCTACAGATTATTTCTCAGTAAATCCTATTATCTATTGAATTTTAAAGGTCTTTTTAGCCAATATGTGTAGAATTTAGTAATGAGAACTGTTTAACTCCACTCTCTATTTTCTTCTGCCTACTGTGCCCTTAACAAGATGTTTTACTATTACTTAAAGATTACTTTAAAGCATTTTGTCATTAAAATATTTTCCCTGTATGCATTAATTTATAACAATGTTTTTTACTTTAGAGGTGGGGTTGTTTTCTATGTCATGTGAATTGATTCAGTATAGCATCCCTGAAGTGTGGCCTGCTAATTTTTATTTAAAAAAAAAAAAAAAAAAAAAATTCTAAATATGTGAGTACATATATATGCTCCAAAAGTAATGCCTTCAAATTTGTTTTGTTGACTCATGGCGTCAGAAACAGATAGTGGTGATACGATAGTAGGGGCTGAACCTTCCTGCCAATATTCTGTTACATGTTGTTGCTGCATGACAGATGGCAGCAGAGGGGCAGGGCAGTCTGGCAAAGTAATGTCTGACATGGGAGTGCATGGGAAGCAAAAGCGTGGCATGAAATTCCTCCATGTGGAAAAAGTTGCACCCACTGACACCTTGATTGATGTTTGCTGAGTGTATGGAGACCAAACAGTGGGTGTGTGCACAGTCAGGTGGTTGGGTGGTGTGTTTCAGTGATGGTGACAGTGGTCATCTCTGCCATGTTCTGGACTCCCATGCAGATATTTGAGTGTGGCATACAGGCTTTTGTTTGTTGTTGGCAAAAGTGTATAGCTAATGAAGATGACTGTGGTGAAAAATAGTATTTTGTGGCTGAGAATTTGTTCTATCAAGTAGTGTTATTATGCTCTTTGTGTCAGAAATAAGTAGGAGGCATTACTTTTGGAGCACCCTATGTGCATTATATATTATGTATACAGTTATGGAAGTTTTTCTGTTCTCTTTCTGATGGCTTTATCTGTAACTCTTCTCTTTGCAGAGGTGTGAGAGCATTGCCATTCTTGAGGGTCAGATGAATATCCTCTTACTCCTCACTTTTATGTCTGGAACACTCTCCTTTCTTTGAGCTTGACTGTTGTTGTGCACCTTTTATCTTTCTTGCTTGATTCGTAGCCTTTCACACCACTTTGTCTGCAGTCTGGCTGCTTTGTTGATAGAGCAAGCAAAACTTTGTCTTCCACAGGGGTGAAGAATGGTTTAAAGTTTAACGTTCCAACAGTTTTTTTTTTTTTTTTTATAAAATACAGCTGGAAAACACTACCACTTCCTCAAGGAAAATTGGTTGGCTTCATTCTTTGTTTTTTGTTTTGAATCAGAATAAAGCCACGATCTCCAAGGTTTCTTTTTTCATCTGGAAAATGAAGCAAATTAGACAGACTAGCCCCAGAAGACCAGAACATTATAGTTTTACAGTAACCAAGCCAATCTCATCTTTTTGCAAATGAAGAACCTTATAAATTTGAAGTTTATATGGCAAGTTTAATATATGAGACTGATATTCATGCCTTGGATTTGTTTTTTGTGATTAAGTTACAAGAACAATTTTTGGTAAATATGTTCACTGTCTGACACTGGGATATTGTGGGTGCATGGTAGGAGTCAGGTGTGGATAGGAGCAGTGCCGTGTTCATTTGATCACATAGGCTCAGTGAGATCAGGGAGATCTTGTTTCTGTTTCCTTAAAATCAAACAGACAGAAGTACAGGCAATTTCCCAGGGATACTAACGTTTGTTGATTTTGGAATATTTTCTAAATTTGGATCAGCTGCTCAGAATTTCTATTGCATTCAGTTTTCAGAAAGGTACAGATTTTTCTTTCTTTCTTTCTTTCTTTTTTGATACTCCTCAGAGTTGCTGAGAAGTGTTGTTGTTCAAAACCACAATGATCTGTAATGCTAGGCACAAATATGCAGAGATGGCTTAGAACCTCACACACAAGTGTTTACTTTGTCATTGTAGAAATGCAGGTACACAATCCTTATGTCAATTTTAAGTATTAATGTCATTTACAATAGAACATCTCCTTTCGCTTCCATAGGGAAGGGTGTAAAGCACGTGTGTGTTCTAATGATCCTGCAGGAGAGACACGAATTGCTTTTGCTCCATACTGTTAAGCAACTGTGCATGGAGATCATAATTGTGTGATTAGTCCTGCTTGCACCACTTCTGATGCATGTTTTGTGTGTGGCACGAATGCATCTTTTGCAAGATAACAGTATGAAATCATGCTTTAAAACCGTCCTTCATCTGAGACAGTTTTTTGTTTTTTTTTTAATTTTTAAACAAGATGTTGAAATGTATCATTATCTTTTATGTGGAAATGCATATGCTTATCTCTAGAGATGGACATGAACATGCAATTGGTCTTACAAGTGCGCATGCCTTTATGCAGAAACGTGTGACAGAATAGGTTTGCCTTGTTTGCAGGTGCATTTTGAGAGTATTATTATAAACTTGACGCTTCATGTAACACACTGATTACCTTGGGGTCCAATCATGCAAAGATTTACAGCTGAGGGTTGTACCAACCACTGTGAGGAATCCCACTGACTGCGATTTTGAAAGAACTCGCTGTGCAAGAGGAAAAATAAAATCTGGCACTGTGGAGCAAATGCTCCAGATGATCTCTAGTGTGGGTTCCAAAAGCTGACAGAAGCTGCAAGAAATGGCTTTGGCAAGTTTCTAAACTTCTGTCTAAAAGAGATTTCTCTCTGTATTGATAGAAATTACATGCCTTAGTTTTGTCTCTTTGAAGGCGGTGAAGGATAAATTTCTGAAAAGTGAAGTAGCTGGTGGAAGCCTCGAGCTACATAAGTTTTCCTTTTACTTTCTTCAGCGTGTTGTAAAAACAGTGTAAATGTTTGATATAATAAGGAAGATATGCCAAGGAGAATGTCTTGTTCTCTAACTGTGTAGATGTTTAAGATGTAATCGTTCTGGTGATGGAGTGTTACAGCTCTGAAGGTAACACGTAGTATTCTTGTCTCTTTAATCTTTGTGAAGGCAATACCCAGTGAGAAAACTGACTTTTAGCTTTTGTCTTTCCTCTCTGAAAAGGCATGGAAATGAAGAAACCCAACTTTGGCACGAAAACAGACATAAATTGTTGAGATCCACTTACCAGGAGAGGATACAGGTTTTGGCCATGAAACGAAATGACCTTTTGCAAGAAAAGAAATGTTTACAGGTAAAAGGACTGCCAAGTTATCTATAATAACCAGTGCTGTGTGGGGGAAAAGCTTGTAAGCTGCCACATAGAATTAAATAAACTTATTGTAGTATTTTGTTCAGTGCAGCAATTAAAGCCTTGGCTGTAGTCCATTTGATAATTCAAGTGATGATTGGAGATGGCAGCCATAGGAGTTGTGTTAATCTCATTAAGGAAAAGCAGAGCTGGAAGGCTCAGTGGCTTGTGTGCATGCTTTAATTTTTCCTGTTAGCCTTCTAAGTGTGCTCCTTATGTTCTAATTTGCCATTTTTAAATTTCACTAATCTTCAGAAGTTTTTATTTGAAGATGGGAAGAATTTTGGGGGAAGCAATCTGTGACCAATTTCTGGTTAGATTTGATTATCAATATGTGATTTGCCAGCTTTTGATCCTGAAAGGTGATCAAAATGTTTCAGTACAATGCAGCAGTCTGTACGGAGCACTTGTAATTTGCCAGTGATAGCTTTACACTGTCACATGATGTCATTGTTGTGGTAATGGTTGGTAATTGGTTGAATGTTTTAAGACAGGTTCTGTCCAATTGTAAATCTGCAAGCTTTTATGTATATTTTAGGTTTTTTTTCTCTGTCCTTCAAAAATCTGTTTACTATCTATTACAAGTCTTTGCTCCATCTCCTTTTAAACTTCAGTGATCACACTCAGCAGTTGGACATCTTAGCTTTATTTCTGTGCTCTTTCTTTCCCTGAAATATCATTAATTTTGTTTTCCTCCTTTTTGAATCCAACAGCACAATGAACTGTGTATACACATGAATACATGAGTACGCATATATGTGTACATGTTTACATGTACATGTACATATACATATATCTGTACATGTGTATACATATAAAGAAGAAATGGAAAAACATCTTAGATGACCATTGCAAACTCTTTTGATCAAGTCATCATTGTTTAGATTTATTTCCTCAATCATCAAGAGTGGGTGTAGTTAGATTTAGCGGTGTCCAGAAAACTAGTTTTTGTAATCCTCATTATCCATCTAGCCGTGTCAACATAATAAACTGAAAAATGATGTCCTGAAGACTTGATGCCAGGTAATGTTTTTGTGGTTGTTTTGGGTGTATTTCTATATAATGACGCTAGGGACAAATTAGCATGCCCGTTACAGGCATGCTATGAGGGCTTGTCAAAATGATTGTGAATTCTGCGTGCTGAAGAAATCTGACCAGTAATGGTTGGTGACTCCTGGCATTTCTTAAAAATTGATCTAGCCTAAAATCACACGTGATCTGATCTATTTATTAATTTTCCTCTGCCCTACTTTCCCTTTCCTTTTGCTGTCTCTTCTTCCATTTCTGCATACACATTCCTGGCTTCTAAAGTGCATGTCACAGTATCCAAAATTTACATTGTAATATTTCTACCGTGACCTATACTTTGCGGACAGCATGAGCTTGTACATGAAATCAGGAGCCTCACAATCAGTAGTGATTAGCTGTCATGTTAGAAATCTCAGTTTAAACTCAAATCCAAAAAGTAAACCTCTGGGTTATGTTTAGTGAGCTAAATATCATCTGTTGCTCCATGCTGAGACTTTAAGTCCTTTTTATCCATCCCTGGAGGCTGCCCCAGAGCACATTAAAGGCTCCTTGACATTTCTGGAAAAGAAAGAGAGAAAATTCCAGCTTGCAGGCTAAAATTTCCATTCTCCCAAGAATAAATGTATACTGTTCCTGAGCAGAATAGTTTTTTCTTTGTGAATGCTGATTCTGGTATCTGAGTTGTAAAAATGTTTCAGTATTAAAAGTGTATTTTTAAAACCAAATTCTGTTCATCTCCTGTTCTGTTCCCCTTTAGGCCGCATATTGCAGCGACTGCAATTACTACATTTTCAAAGAATATGAAGGTCTTTGTATTAAGTAGAGCTATTAAGATTTTGGCAGTATTCCCAATCCAGTAATACAGAGACAGAATTGTCCTTTGTGCACACTAAAAGCCTGATTTGAGACTCAGAGAAACAAAACTGATGCTTTTGGCCTGCTGACCTTTTTGTTCTTGACAAATGCCTGTGGGTTGAAATACAGGCCACTCTGTTTTCTTGTAGCTAAATCTAAAAGAATAAAAAGGAAGAAAACAATTGGTAAATGTAGTCCAGAGCATTAATATAAGTAGAATTCTTTGAGCCAGTTCAGTCTTTTAATGTGCAAGCATCTATTTCTTCTTGTTTTAAGTAATACTCACGGTGTCAGAGAGCTTGCTAGAGCAACAAACCTGAATACATTTGTTTATAAAGTGAATATTAGTGAACTGAACTTCCCTTAAAATACACTGAAAATGTTAAAAGAACCTGAAAGTCAGTTGTATAAGCATGCTATTTTTTTTCAGTAATTTCTTTTTTTTCTTTATTTCTGCTTTATATATTGTTGAAAATGGAAAATGCTTCTTGAGATAGATACAAAGAATAACATTTTATCTTCATTACTCAATATTTGGCTTCCAAAGCTTTTTACTCTGCACCATTGAAACCTTCTTCGGATGCAGATTCATTACTTTGTGAATGGGCTCTCCTTAAAACATTAATCAACATGGTATCTGAGTGATTCAAACCGAGTTAATTTTGTCTCTGCAATTGCCCTGGAGTGAAGAGATGTTTCTATTGCCATTTTACAGATAGAGAATTAAGTAGTGAATTATAATAAAAAGCTACATGGTACTTTTTAAAGTGAATTTTGTAATGCCTACTTACTTACCTGGAAAAGGTCCCTGAAAAAGGTCTTTTCTCTTTGATTGGTTTGAACATGGTAATGGGTTATTTGAGCTTTGATTTCTGTTGAGAGTCTCTGGGTAGCACTTCAAAGACTCTTCCTTTTGATTGTGTGGAAGATGGTGAACATTCAGTCTGTGACTGTGCATGCAGATAATAGATTAAGTGGCTTGCAGTTTCACAGAGAACATAAGAAATGTAGAAATAAAAGCAGATGCTCCAGTATGACATTCAACAACTTAGCAAATAGCTCTCCTTTGATTATTTTTTTTTTTTTTTTTCCTTAACTCGCTTTTCAAATCCTAGGATAAGTGAGCCAAGGGCCATATATTAAGTAATTTTAGTAACTAGACAACTCAGATTCCTTTATGAAGTGCTCCTTCCCTTGGTGCAAGCTGTCTCTTGGATTTCCAAGGAAAAAATGGAATGTTCTTTTGCAAGAAACACCACTACCATAAAATGTTTAATATTGAATGAGAAGTCTAGAGGAACCACTGCAGGGATATGCTGCAGTAGGATGGACAGGTTGTTGATCACTTGCCAGTCTGATGTAGGATTCTATGGCTGTGGTTGGACTGAGATTTTTTTTTTTTTTTTTTTTTTAAGTTTTTAACAAAAGTTTTTTTTAACTTAGAAAGTACTGTTGATTGGCAAAATATGCCTGTCACAGATGATTCTGTCATAGGAATCTGAAATACAGTGTTGAGAAGCATAGGGGGAGTTTCAGACTGTGCAATTGCTAGAGCTTCTAAGCACAATGGATGTAAGAAATTTTGCAAGTCAACAGAAGGCTGTCTACTCATCTAGTGTTGCATTAAATGGAACAACCTTAATTTATGCTATTTCTAAGATGTTTTCCTAGGAGCATGGCCATTTCTTTGATTTTGTTCATAGTAAACTGAGGTTTCTGTTCTATGCAGAAAGAAATTGAAGACCTCCGAGTGAGACTGTCTGTATTAGAAGAAAAAGATCAACAGCTACAGAGAGAAATTGAAGAACAGGATAGACTTATTCAGCCACAGGACTGTGAACTGACTACTTTGCTTGGATGTGTTTCTTTGAGAGAACTACAGGAAATAAGCAAGGCTGTGGATGACACTTTAGCATCCTCCTATCAAATTCCATTCAGTTTGGATCTACCAGGGACAATAAAGAGGTATTTAAATATCAATACATTATCACTGATGTAAAGTCTTGTACCTTTCCAGTGTGATGTAGAGTTCACTGTCAGTTGTTTTGTTAGTAATCATGCCTGCTAATTACCTGGATTTGGAAAGTAAAGAATTTCTAAGAACAGATATTGATGTTCTAATATATCCTTCCTTAGGAATGAGGACCTTGCAGTGATTTAAAGATTTTGTACTTTATATTTTTATGTAAAAGAGTCATCAACAGAAAGCATTTGATGATAGGTATTAACAAGTGATGGATTTGATTTGAATTGTTTTTTGGTAACTGGTGATATTTATTTCCTAGCTTGATAATGCAGTAATTGCAGCATATTTCTCAGTCTGAAAGTGTGCACCAGGCACCATCCAAATAAATGTTAGAGCTGTCTCTTGCTTCAATGAACTTCCAAAATAATAAAGACTGCTATGAAGAATGTTAGGCTCAGACATTGGATTTGAGGTAGTGGGGGAAGGGATAGGGCTTGAAGGCTTTTGAGACACCTACAGTTAAATGCAAAGCATATGATTCTTTTAGATGGAAATGTGGCTACTTTTAGTAACTTTTTTTTTTTTTTTTAAATAACCTCATCTTTATTTTTAAAAAGGCAATAGAAGAATTTCAGCACCTAAGCGTTATAGACAGTCAATGAAACGTCAGTGATGGAACTTGGAAATGTTATTTCTTCTGTGTCATCAGGACAAAATAGAATTCCTATTTCTCCTAACTTTCTTTCCTTCCAGATAAGCAGTAGTTGTGTTGCTTTCTCATCTGTTTTTCCTCTCTTTGCATTTATTGGATTTAGATTATTTGTATTAACATTCATGAGAAGCTGCTGCTCATGTGTGCTAATTTATACAGGTTTTTTCTTAAAGTCAGCAGAATGTCTCATAGAAGACATCCCTCTGTTTTGGAGGCTTGTTTAAAATTTTAAATTAGGTTATGGGAATCTTGAATTTAGTTTGTTTTAATGGTTGCTTATACTTATGTTTCAAAGATTGAGGAATTAAAGGTTTCAAACAGTCTGAGAACATATACTTTGATTTGAGTTTTCTCTTAGTTTTGGGTTTGCTTACAAAAGAATATTCAGGTTTATTTTTTTTCACTCACATTGCTGATGCAACATTTTAGTTGTGCTTACTCTTTAAGAAAATCTTTAATGATGTCTTAAATTAGTACTGGTTCAGGAGCAGCTTTCTCTGAGTTATTCACTCACCAGTGCCATAAATAACATATTCACTTGAAAGAAATCAGGCATTTGTCATTGGAAGTGAGTTCAGAACTTTAACAAAGATGTATGAATACTTTTTTTTTTGTTGTTCATTTCTGAATCAGCCCTAGAATGATTCTTTTTTGTTTTCATTTTGTTTGTTGATCAAATTTGGTTATCATGGGAGCTGATGATTCATAGAATCATAGGACAGGTTTTCCATAGTCATAGAATCATA
The DNA here is from genome assembly GCF_019232065.1 of Centrocercus urophasianus. Lineage (NCBI taxonomy): Eukaryota > Metazoa > Chordata > Aves > Galliformes > Phasianidae > Centrocercus > Centrocercus urophasianus. Next base: position 64,712,068 of record NW_024884142.1, read on the forward strand.
GAATGGCCTGGGTTGAAAAGGACCAGAATGATCATCTAGTTTCAACCCCTCTGTTGTGGGCAGGATTGCCAATCACTAGACAAGGCTGCCCAGAGCAACATCCAGCCTGGCCTCAAATGCTTCCAGGGATGGGGCATCCACAACCTCTCTGGGAAACCTGTTCCAATGTGTCCACCTCTGGGTGGAAAAACTTCCTCCTAGAATCTAACCTAAACCTCCTCTGTCTTAGTTTAAAACCATTTTCTTTTGTTCTATTGCTACCAACCAATCTAAACAATTGTTCCCCCTCCTGTTTATACACTCCAAGTATTGGAAGACCACAGTGAGATCTCCCCAGAGCCTTCTCCAAGCTAAACAAGCCAGTTCCCTCAACCTTTCCTCATAGGAGAGGTGCTCCAGCCTTCTAATCATTTTAGTGGCCCTCCTCTGAACCTTTTCCAAGAACTCTGCATCTTTCTTGTTCTGGGGACCCCAGGCCTGCACACAGTACTGCAGATGGCCTCTTCCCTTGCCTGTGTTTTTTCGATCTCTTAGTTTAAACCACTTGCTTCTTTAGGTACCTGAAATAATTCCAGGGCTGTTCTGTGTGATGGTCATGTATGTTTCCAGGATGGGTTCTCAGTCACTTTTTGCTTCCAGAGTAAAATATGTTTCCAGAAGTGATGAGAAAAGTAATATACTCCTGCATTGGTTTCAGCTAATAGTGTGATATCTGTGAAATATTACTCTTAAAGCGATGGGTGTCTTTTTAAATCCATGCAATCCATCATACCTTGGATACAGTGATCTTATATTTGCATCCAGTTATACTGTTTTTTTTTTTTTTTTTTTTCTTTATGTAAGATGAAAACATTGCAAATGCATAAGTCAGCTAGCATGTGTACAGTTCCAGTGGGCCCATGGAAGTCCTCCACATTGTCATAAAGTTATAGGGTAAATTCCTGCTGAAAGCAGGGCTACAATTTCAAAGTGAGATCATGTCCCTTAGGGCTCTATCTATCTTGGTTTTGAATATCTCCAAGGAAAAAGATCTTGCAGCCTCACTTCGTGTCCTATCTTTGACCACTCCACTGTGTACTCCTCTCCTACTGTATCTTGCCAGAATTTCTCTGGTTGCAACTTTCATTGACTTATCCTAGATCAGTATGTCTTGTGAAAGACAATATGTTAGGTAAGAGGTTGAAAACAAAACCAGTTCTGCATATTAGTTCTAAATTTCAGAGTCTTCTGATATTAAGTAGAAGTGTTCATTTTATTTTATGATCTATTATTTAAGAAAAAGTTTATTTTTTTCTGAAGTTTGGGCTACATATGTGAGAAATAAATAGACCTGTAATTAAAAACAGTGTTTATGTAGAAAGTCTGGTAGAAATACTGGTAGGCTGCTGACTGATGGCAAGTTTCTGGGTACCAGAATGAAAGATATTGTGCATTCTAGCTGTATTGTGCTAGTCAGTAAAGTAGTGCTGTAATGTGCTTTTGCATAATTATTTGTTGAGTTGCTTTCAGCACTAGGATAGCACAGGGCTGATATGAAGCATCTCTTAAGATAATATCTTCTATAATGAATCATGTTCAGTAGCTTGCATCTCACCACAAAAGTACAAATTATTTTGCTTTTCTTGGTCTAAATGTTATCAACTAGAAAGTTCTTAAAGCAAACTTAAGGGAAAGTGAGAGAACATCTTAAATGAAGAATAATTACCGAGATGGAATGTAACATTAGCTTGAGCATTGTTTCAAGCTTATTTTTCTTGTCAAGCATTGTTATTCTCAGGAAGATTAATAATCCTTTGTTTAGCTTTGTTTATCTTTTTTATGTGGTAGATTTTTTTTGAAAATTATAAGCCTTTGTCAGTAATTCTAACATGCTTAGAGTTTGAAGACTTGAGAAATGTTACATGCTTTACTCTGGGATCTTTCCTGAGGTCTAGTAGAGGCCCAGGTTAAAGCAGGGGCAGGTCATTTTCAGTCAAGCTAGCTAGTGATTTGACAGGGATTCTTATCCAGGTTGAGACCATAAAATATGGTTATTTTGCTCATCAAGACAGGATTAATTACCCTTGATAAACTAAAGGGCATAATCGTTATAAAATGAGGAAATTGCTCAGACTCCTTGCATGGGGTTCTGTGCTAGAAACGTTCAAAAAGTGGTAGGAGCAGCTGGTCTTTCGTGTGCTCTGACATTATTGTGTGTTACTCGAAGACTAGATACTGAAATCAGAGAAAAATAGTTCTGAGTGTTAAGTGTGAAGGACTTACTCCTGGTGATTGCAAAGATAAAAAAACAAACAACACAAGAAGTACAATTGCCATATCCTTCACTGACGAGGGGGCAGTTAAAAATATGTATTTCTGAAACTGTGTAGCTTGTATCTTCTCATTATAAGGTAAGACAATGTTAATTATTGGACTTATTCTCTACAGTGCCCATTCTTCCCTTTTTTTCACAATGGAATCTTGCTTCTATCTGTGGGGAAGTTTGCACTTCTGTTCATATTTAGGTTCACTGAGTATTTTTAGTTTTGATTTTACATTTATCTCCAGATATATATATGAACGCGCAGTATGTCATCCTTGAAATAAATTACACAGTTCCATATGGGCTATTGTCTAGGCAATGGATGCTGGTTGAAGAAAAGAAATTCAATTAAATATCTTTCAAAAATTTGAATCCTCCACCTCTTTTTCCGTCCCTCTTGAATGGAGCAATTTTTAATTGGTAGGAATATTTTCCACAGTGGGATCTTCTAAAGATATGAAAATTTTCTACTCTGTGTATTAGTTATTATAGGACTGTCTTGGCTGGTGGCACAAGGAACTGACCTAGAAGTTTTATGCAACAAGTTCAGTCTGTTTTAGTCACCTGGAGCTTATCTGAAAAGATTAATTCAAAGTGAAGTGGAAATGTTCAAGGGACTGAAAACCTTATTATGTGGAATGTACTCAGAGCATTCAGCAGCTTCAGTTTAGGCTAAAGCCTGGTGAAGCCAAGAAAGGTATTCTTTCTAGTGAAGATAGTTTTCTAGGGAAAAGCAGGGAGGAAAAAACTTGTATGTAGTTTCCCTTATTAAGTTAGGAAAAGTAGAAGCACCATTGAGAGCGATCTACTATCATTAGGACAGTTGGCATTATGCATGCTTTGTTGCTCTTCAAAATATATGTCTACTTGAAATTTCTAGTCATGTTAGTGGTTAGCAAGCTACGTGAAATTACTGAGGAAGTCTGAGTGTAGCCATGAGCACTCACATCAGCCTTTCCACAAAAATTGTGACTTTGCAGATTTGTATTTAGATGAAGCAAAACAAATGGTACCCTATCATTCCAAAAAGGTATGTATTTTTTTCAACAAAATGTGAATTTTGTCCAGAGAAGTCTTTTTTAAATGTATGATATAAGGTTTTCTTTGGCTATTTCTGAGAAAATGCATACGTATTAAAAATATCCTCTGAAAACAGAGGCATAGTGCAAACACAAAGAGCAAAGGGATGAAACGGATTTAGAATATCTAAACGTTTCTACTATTTGAGGAGAGAAATATATGAGAATATTTCTTAGTGTTTGGTGGGCCCCTATGTAGGATAGCAGAGAAGTTGTACTTGGAATGCCTGATACTCTGAGCCTTTATGTCTTGGAGTATTTTATTCTTTCTGGGATGATTTGAGCTTTTTTGTTATCTGCACTTTTTCTTGATTTTATTGATCTAGTGGTGCTCTGTTATAGGTAGAAAGTGATATTGGTAGATTGGTTGATAGAAGCAAACTCATCTCAACTTTCTTTTATATTCTTGAACATCTTGAGAGATTGCTATGCCATGATGTGAATCAGACCATGAAGACAGTTTAGTAGACCTCTAGGCATAATGTGTCATTTTGAGCTGCATTCTGGCCTCATTTGATGCTGGAGGACTTGGTTGGTCTGGGGACTGGGTACACATGGAGCTGTTTTAAGTTAGTTGCTGTTGCATTCTACTTCTGATGCAACTTGATTTAGTTGTCTGTCTTGAGCTGTCAGGTGGGCTGACAAAGCAGATAATTTCTGTAGTGGCCACTACAGCTAGGGTTTAATCACTGAGTAATGGGAGTAAAGAAGAGCAAGCTCTCGGACATCTCAGTAGTTGAATTAACTTAACTTTATGGGTCTGAAGAAATGGAAAAACAGATTGCATATGAATTACATCACATGAAGAAGCTCTGCGCAAAAAACTGTTCTTCCTGTTTTTTAACTTGTCCATCCATAAGCTTTGGACATGGGAGTCTTCAAGACTTCTGGCAGCTTCAGTTTCCCCTGCAGGCCTGCTTGTGTTGGCTTAATTTGTAACACTATCATTTTTCCATTGACGTGAAGACAATTCATGGGCCAATCTGAGTATTAGTTTACTAGTTTGACTTAAGGCCTTTCTAGTCATTCTGATTTTATTTTTTTTCTAAAGCTCAACATGGGAATGTAAGCCTCTTCTCCCTGACAGGAGAGGTTTCTGACTGCACTACGTTAGGTGAACCAAAATACAGTTATGAGGTTCTTAATACGTAACAGTGCTTTTACTGCTACTGCTATAACAGCTAGATATGATAAAGACATGGTGTCCTGTTTTAATTGTAGAATTTTTCTTCTGTAATGATCTGTTAATCCATCTTCTTCTGTAGATAAACTACAGACAGCTTCACAGAAACTATAGCAGTTTGCAGTTGAGATGCAGTGCCAGAGAAGATGTGTTCTGGTACTGTGAGAGGACCTTGCCCTTGGAAATTCCTCAGGCTTTTTCCCCTGAAAGAGTCTGAACCCACAACAAAATACCTCTGCCATGGTGTTTTAGGGTTTTTTTTGAGGAAACTCCAGATTTCAGGTCAAATATCAGATCTTAGCCTGAGTAATATTACAATTGCATCATTTTTAACCATGTTTCACAGCTGGGTTTGTGTTTTGAGGAAGAGGTTGTCACAGCTTCCTCAAAGAATTTTTCTGCAAGCTTTAGTGAGAGGCAAGGTTGCATCATGGGTGAGAGAAAAAGCCTCTCTCTTGCTCTGTGATCTAACTGGACTCTTGAATTTCTATTTCTAGATAGGTAGAAGCTTTCATCACTTTGTCTAGGGTTGATTTAATTCTCTTGTTCTCTGCTGAAGTTTGAAGTGCAGGACACTTGTGCATGTGGCTTTCTTTCTTTTTCATTTGTGGGAGAACCACTGGAAAAAACTTCATATTTTAACATGCAGATAATGTCTGTGCTTCAGCACATGAAATGAATTTGTTTCTTGTAAAGTTGCTAACAAAAGTCATCAGCCAAGTTTCTCAAAGTTAGAAGTTGTAGCAGGGGACTTTTTCACTGAGTTGCCTGTGTGTTGATGTCAGTTCTGAACTCACTTCCCTATTCCATGACTCTGCAGTTCAGTGACTTGGATCCCAGGGGTTGGAGCCCCTGTTGTAGGGAGGAGAAGGACTTCTGCAAAGTCTGCTTGTGCACAGCAGTCACTGACCATCCTTGGAAAGAGCAGGAGGAGCTGGAAATGCAGTAGGAAAAGGAAAAAGTCAGTCTTCCAACACTCAGAATAAAACAGTGCTAGAAAACTGAAATTACAATAAATGGAGGCAGATCTTTAACTTTCCAAAGCAGCAGAAAGATGAGTACCATTTGCTTGAGTACCCATGTGTGCTATGTAGTGAGGAATCTGTTTTCCCCTGCTGAGCATCTGGTTTCCCCTGCTTGCCTTAACATCATCCACTGGGATGCAGCAGCCCATAAAGCCCAGGTTACATGTGTGCTGATTCCTCTGGGTGCACGTGCATTTTAAAGACGCTTATTTCTCTTTAGGGAAAAATGACCAGCTGTCTCTGTCAGTATAGGATACTGCATTCATTTGTATGTAATAAATAGTTAACAACAGTCCATGGATAGACCATTTTAGCCGGTGAAATCCAGAGGATGTTATTCTTAAGGGAATATTTGCAGCTGCCCTGGTCATGGTCTAGTTTTTGCTGTTCTATGACACGCTGCAGAATGATGCAGTAGAAAAATGAGAATTTATTAACTTAACAGAAAATTTAAGGAGAATGTTGATGAGTAGCTGCTGCAGGGGAACCACTTGATGATGCCTTTGTTTTCCATCTGATACTCCTGTTTCAAGTAGCAGTTTGAGCAACAACTGCCACAACCACTCTGTGGCAGCAGCTGACTGTAATGGGAATACAGCAGTGTGCAAATGGCTGGTTGGAACAGATGGACAGCTTAGCTCTCAGAACGGTGTTTTATAAGGCCAGAAGGCTTCTCAATTCGTGACAATAAAAATTCAGTTTGGTAACTCAGATGCCAGCAACATCTAGCTGTTCTTATAGTACATTTTGCACGAATATGACTAAGATGTAGGTTTTTTTTTATTGTTTTTTTTTATTTTTTTTTTTTTTTAGAGTGATGAAGCCAAGTGCAGTCATCCTATGCTTCAACAGGAAAGCTTACTGATGAGCTGAGGTTGTACAAGCATAACAGGAAAGGGTAATTCTAGTACTGCCTCTTAACAAATAGCAAGTTTAGAAGCACGTGTATTGAAGTCACCACGTAAGACAACACCAAAAACGTACTGCTCTGCAGAACGATAGCTGGAAGGGCATTTGGAGCAAAATCAGCTCCCTGATGTTTCAGAGGTAGGTAGATAATTCTGGATTCTCATTCACATGTCTTGGAGAACTCACCTTGGAGAATATGGAAATGTGCAGAAGGTCCAATGTTCCTGTACCTTGAAGTATATCTCTTCATAATTTTTGTCTCAAATCAGATTGATTTTGAGATTGGAAGCTTTTCAAGGTGATACTTGACATTTTACTTCTTTTTCAGGTAGCTAGTCTTTATAACTGATACAAATTTCACTTTCACTATGAATGAAGCACAATTTTTCTCTCCTTCTGCTTACTGTCAAAGCCTGCCCCTCAGCAGCACTGACAGACAGAGAAATTGGATTCTTACCTATTCAGTTTGACAGAAATTCAGCTTTATTTTTGTCAGTGTTTAACTAGTTCTGTTGTCTTATAAATATTTTCCATGGTCTGCATATCTAAGGAAAAAGGAGTTACTTTGAAAAACTCAACATTTTATGTATCAAGTATGATTTTGCTTCCGAACCTGGAGATGAGCTACTGTGAAAGCCCCATTGTTTAAGTCCCATGGATCAGTGCAAGAAGTTGAAAAGGAACTTATGTGCTTGACTGAAATATTACTATGGTAATATCCAGATATATAAGCCAAATCATTATGAACAGATCACACGGAATGAAGATAAAATTGACATCCATTGTCTTACGTGATTATGCTCCAAATTTGGTGTGGAATAGACAAATATATGAAGTATATATTTCACCTTAGTATACTTAAAGTGACCTAGTTCTGCAAGCTATTAATTTGGCAGAAGTATAGAACTGACAACATCCCTGTAGGTCTTGTCCTGGTGAAAATCTTCACATGGTTTCTGTAATTGTGAATTTGTTGAATTTACCCAAGAAAATTTAGATTTTACTCAAGAAAACTTACGTATGTGTGTTTTCTTAGTTTTTCTTGTTCTTCAGTCCTAGTGGCAGGTATCTAACTTAAAGCAGCCTTGTGCTAAGTACAGTTTTCCTCAAAAGCTTTTTTTTTTTAATTTTGACTTCTCTCCAAAGTCTCTGGAAATATGTTCATTAAGAGAATTGTAGAAGTGCAAGAAAGTTATTTATTGTTTGAATTGATTTTTATACAGTGGATTTCTTCCTTGAAAGCCTGCTGACATCCCTAGACTTAAAATTTCTAGTAGATTTTTGCTTTGGTGTAGGCTGATGTTTACACCAAATGTTCCATGAGTAATGCTTCAGATTTTGTAAAGGACTGGACAAAGGCTTTTTTGAAGGTCAGCTACTGTTTACTGCTAAAAGCAAGATTACAAGTGTAAGGCTTGGAATGCGTGTTTTTATCTTCTAAGAAACTACAACTTTTTGTTACTTCATAATCTGAGGAGTCCTCCTCTTAGGAACTTCACATCAGAAAAGCCATTCTGTCTGCAGGTTTTATTGGGTTATTGATTGATTATCAGGCAGTCAAAGGCCAAATTCAAACATACTGCAAGTTGTTTAATAATCAATAAACGTAAGAGGAAGGGAATGCATATTCATATGAAGTGAAGTTCAGCCCATTGTGCTTTCTCATATGCATATAACTTGAATGTAATTTTATATTATTCTGATTGTACTTAGATTTATAGAAATGAAAGTGTGTGCTTTTTGCTGAAGGATATGGGGATAGTGAGTGAAATACCAGGACCTAGAAAAATCATTCAGGTAACAGCAGTATAAGGAAGAGTACTTGCTGTAAAGTGTACACTTTGTCTTTCAGTTTCTGCAGACTTAGCTCAAAAATGGTCCCTCACTCTCTTTATAAAAATAAAAATATCCAGTATAGAATTTACTTATTAATACTTGTACCCCATTTGTAATAAGTTCTTTTGTGCACTTATACAGACTACATTTTGACTACAGTTTTTTTGGTCAGTGTATATATATTTTATCATTAACACTGGAACTGTATCTGTTTAAGCTGTATATTTATGTATTTTGAACATAGAGATCAGCGTGACTTTGCCCATTTTCGTTCTTTGAATTCTTTCTTAGGAAGCCAAATATAACATACATACACAATAACCTCATATTTGAAGGGAAGTATACTAGCAAAGTGGAAGGAAAGAAATTCAGAAACATAGCTTCCTTTAGTAGAAAACCATTCTTCCCAGTATTGTACTATTCAGCCTTCCTCTGAACAAAGCTACTTCCAACTATCTGCAATTCCTGCATATAAATCACAGATTCTTGGAATGTTCTTTAAACAGATTTTGAACTGTTACAAAATGAAATTTAACATCCTTTGTGGTCATATCAGAAATCTCTGATTGAATGACCAAACCTCTTGATTTCCAGTCTTCCTTCTCTGTCAGTCTGGGCAGAGTGGTTTTTGCTATTTTTTTTTTTTTTTTTGTCTACCTGCTGTTCCTGATTATGAACGTCATCTCAGCAGTTTCCAGCTCTGTTATTACAAATCGACACACCCAATGCCTGTATTCCTTTATGGTCACTGAAATGAGATCCTCACAAGGCGTTAGTTTGTTTGAAGTGTTTGGACCTTACAATTTTTCCATCGACTACAGTTGTGTGCTACGCCAGCCTCAGATCCTGAATATACAACATTTCTACATCCTTGTGCAATTCTTCATCTTAAGTCTATGTTTTGCTAATATAGTACTTGTTTCACCATCCAAAAAGTGTAATTCCTTAGCTCCTGATTTCCTAGTCTGATGTGTATACAGAGAGACCCCTTGATGTAGCAAGTCTATGCTGTTTTTCTTATCTCTTTATTAGGAATTCTAATGTGTGTGAATCCATTGCAAACAATTTAAATAGCTTATACGGCTATTGTATATGACACATAGGGAAAATAGCAGATGATATATAAGTTGCCATCGGTTCTATGACTGTTAAAAGCCATTTTTCTCTTGCATTTAATCAGTTAAATTTGTATTAATTGAATTCCTGTCTTATTCTACTCCTTCCATCAGTCAGGTCAAGAACTTTGCATTCTCTATGATGGAGTTAGCTTATATTGGATTTGAGAAGTAACTTCTAAATGGCTCTTATAATAGATTGCAGAGGCTGTGAGAACAAGCAGTCAAATTCTTGATTATCTGTTCTACCAGAGAAGAATAGCAATGAATCAAAACTATGGCCGTTTTCTCAGGCAAGAATTAAGTGTTATTCCAAGGAGCTTTTTAATGCTGTTTTCACCAGTAGTCATAAGTAAAGCAACTTCTAAGCAGACAACCTACCCCTTTTAAACTGAAATATGATGCTCCGGGGTGCTGGTAAAAGAAAATACTGTTTCTGGTTCAAGTCACGTGTAACAGATCATGGCTGTTAAAACCCTTTGTTAGTGGAATGAATCGGTATTGACCGCTTGGTTTCTGCTGTGGGTCAGCTGGAGCATTAGCTTGTCAGTTAATTGGAAACTTGTGAGGGGCTTCTCCATGATGATGTTTGGTAGTAGAAGAGGAAAGCCTGGGAATAAGATTAATGATAAACCATTCTTGCTGGTAAAAGAAAACGCTGTTTTCTGTAAAAATTCTGGCTAGTTCATGCCCAGTTCTGATTATTGCTTGTGAATAATATGATGAGTTGATTTCTAAAAGGATAAGGAGTTCCTACAGTAGCACACTGATGGCTAACAAATAAATTCGAAGCAGGATACTACTGTGAAATTCATACAGTAAGTAATAAAGAAGATGGATGTGAGGGTTTGTATGAATGCTGTAAATGTAATAAAAAAACTTTAGATTTTGTGATCAATGCATAACAGTATCTTGAGTCAAAACTGGTTTATTGATGCTGTTGTTTTTTACTGATGTTGCTCAGATTAATGTAGAACTTTCTCAAAATTCTACTCTCACTGAAATAGCAGTTTGTAGTAGTTTATATTATTTTTCAGTGGCTTTAATAGATGATCATAAAAGAAATCAGAGGATAAAGGTGCCTTTTCTCACTCAAGTGCTAGACCTGAGTCCGTGTGGGTTTGCAAATTGTCAGTAAGGATTCTACAACTAGGCCATAGTTTGCAATGCTGTTTGAGACATGTGGCTTAAAAAGAAATAAAAAATTGATCTTGTTTCCTCTTAGCTATGTGAATTCTACAGAGGACTGAGACATCATATAAAGATGTGTGTGTGTGTGGGGGGGGATGTTCTTTGTGAGGAAAGTAAACAGCTGAGAGGAAATACATACTGAAGAGGTTTGTTAAATAGAGGTGCCATTTTTGCGTTGTAGTTCTTCTGGCTATAACTGCACTTTACGTTTTTATTATGTCTTGGATCTTTGGAGCTGAATTTTATAAGTCAGGTTGAGAACAACTGGGTCAGTCACCCATTACTCATTCAATTACACACTGCAGCCCTGCTGCTCCCAGCTGACATCTGTACACAAGGCATGGCTCTTTTCTACATAACCTGTCCAGCTCCAATGCTACTTGTATAGATGCTAAGTCCCTGGGAATTCCACAGTCTAAGAAGAGAAATGGTGTAAGAGTTTATTCCCCCCGGAGTGCCCAGGGGCAGGCAGGAGGCTGCTAATGGCATAATTTTGCATGTAATATTTTGTATTTTGCCCATATATCACCGTAGAAGAGGTTGCTTAGGGAGAAATTTGAGAATGCTATTTGGGAAATGTTGTTAAATCACTTTTGTGGAGGTAGCAAGTGTATTTCTGTTTGCTACTTTACACAGGCAATAGCTTACATTGTCATAAACTGTTTCTGAGTGGTCTGCTTCATGTGGAGCTGGGAGGGATCCTGGTGTGCTGTGGTGTTAATGAGGTGCTTGACCTTGCTGTTCTGTGGGCTGAAGGTGTGCGCTTTGCAAAGGAGGGTGTTAGAGAAAGCAATACAAATAGGTTCATCATTAACTCAATTAGATGATAATTGCACAGCTGGATTCTGCCTGAGTCCATCTCTCTTTCTATGCGAAGTGGGGCAGAGTGTTTCAGCCAGGCTCTGTGGATGCTCAGTAGCTGAATGCAAGTCCAACTGCACGTTTGCTGGAGTTTGGGCTGAGTGCTAACTTTTGATGCTGAGCCCAATAAGTGCTGTGCTTAGGAAATGAGAACCAACAAGTTATAGAAAGAAAAACTGAAACGCATGCAAGTAGGTAGCAGGGCTCACGTGTGTCTCAAAGTGAGCATTCAGTGTTAATGCTTGTTCTGATTGACAATGTCTTTGTGTTTCTCTCATCTGTTAAATGAACACAAAGGTGCCTTATCTTGCAAGGGTGTCACTAGAATAAATCCAATCATTTTTTTTTTTTTTTCTGAAATGTTTGGGTACTTCAGTGATGAACATTAATGAAAAGCTCAGAAATATGTGAAAGTTTCTTTATTCAGAATGAATATCACTCTTAGGTTGTAAAGGACAATTTTTATAATGCATTTAAAAGGAAGAATTGAAATATTGCTGAAGGGGGAGCAGTGTATGTGAATTGAGTGGTCTTATGGAAAAGAAAATAATGTCTGACAATAACTGAATGTTGTATAAAAATGTACACCTACAAAATAGGAGGGAGGGAATTATTGCAGTAGCAAAAAGTGTCTATACTCACTCCTGATGTTTTATTGGCCTAGTATTTGAACTTTGTTAAAAATGTAACTAGTGCCCTTGGTGCTTGTAAATAAATTCCCAAAGTTATGTCAACAAAATCCTAGTGTTAAATTTTGTGTATGGAAGAAAACCTTGAGTTTGTCTTCACTGTGTGGATTATGTCTCAAAATCTGAATTTCGAATCAATTTTATGCAAGCATTTTGCAGATTTTTTATTAAACAATGGAAGATGAGTAGCAGTATTTCGTATAAAATCAGCATGAGAACAAATGACTGCATTTGAATTTTCACTGGCAAACTAACTTCTAAGAGGATAGTTGACTGCAAACTGTATTAGAATTGCCTTTCTTGTTAGGTCTTTTCTTGGTAGCTTAACAAGGCACCAGTTCTAGACCCTGCTTTGACCTCACATAGAACAGTTACACAAGTAGTCATAATTGTGTTTTAGATGCTGAAATGTGTTTATTGTACAACTCATTAATGGAGACCTGTACTCTATAAATTGTTTTGCAAATTAAGGGACTTAATGGATAGAAGTTGGGTAGAAAAAATCTCAGTTAACCACCAACAATGTTGAAACCAAATTTACGGATTTTATTTGTTTTTGGCTCCTTGTACTGTTGTGAGTCACCTTAAAGCCTACGTATTTCATTTCATATAAAAATGTGTCTTGTGTAGCAGACCATGATGAGCAGAGAAGGTCAACTTTATTTTATTTTAATCCTTTCTAGCCTTCAGGAAAAAGAACAGTCGCTCAGCGTGTCCATTAAAGAAACTACTGCCAAAGTAAGTACCCATCAGCTATCAGTTATTCTTCAGAATATTTAGAGAATCGCCTAATACATTGCATTATAATTGTCTGTATTCTGTAAAGTTTGTTTTTTTGTGTTTCCTCTGAACAGCTTTTACTGTTAAATATTTTTAAACATACACCCTAAAAAAAGATAATTACATTTTGACGGGCCACAGAGATTATGCTTAAGGAAGCAGATGGAATCATCTATTGTTTCTTGCCTTATGTTTACAAGTGATCAGTCTTGTTGCTGGCCTCAATTTAGGAACAGACTCCTTAGTGCTTCATGAAAAGAAAGTGAACTCCACTCACAGATGAATGTTTTCACGCTTTTGCCTCTTACTTCCTAGCTGTCAGATTTGGCTGGTGTGAAGAAAGAATAGAAACAAAGTTCCTCTTTCCCCTGTATTTCACTAATAATAAACTAGCAATCTTTTTAAAACTGCAAAGAAATGTAATGTTATTTGTCATATGTTGGTTTTTAATTGGAGGTGTTACAACTTTCCTTTTAGTTTTTGTTTTTCTCATGGTCGTCTTTCCATGAAATACACTACTGTATTTTCCTTGTTATTGCAAAAGTGGCTCATTGCGCACCATAGCTTCCTTGCTCTGAGTACTCTAGGAAGGTTTATTTATTTCTAATTCTTGTAGAAATATATGGAGCATAAAGGGGAAAACATTTGTTATTCAATCATTAATTTTTCTGAAATACATTTTTTCTCTCATGTTAGTTCTCTAATCTCTCAAAAATTAATGAAATATTTATCCTATGTACTCTATTTTTCATAATCATTTTCCCAACACTTTTAGCATGCACTGTTAAAAAGACTGACTGCATCACTGCATCTGCATACTTCTCCTTCCCCTTCTCCTGCTTTGATTTATTTTTTTTTCCTCCTCTGTTCCATGCATATGACTATCTCTTGGGGACTATTAATATAGATCATTATAATACAGCACTCCTCTCTGTATTTTTTTAAAATGACTCCAAATAAAGTGTCAGGAAAAGGATTATAATTTACCTTTGGGCCATCCACTGAAATGAACAAGGGATTTGGTAGCTCAAATTGGTGTGTCAAGCTATTGGCAAGTTAAAACATATGTTATGCAGTTTGTCTTTTCTCCTAAAAATGTGTGCCTGTACATTTTGAAGGTTTTTTTTAACCTGAAGTTAAAATAAGAAGTTTAACCTGAAGTTTTGAATAAGAACTGAAACATTAGGTAGCAACTGAAAAGTGAACATGGAAGAATTCCACAACCTATTTTGTTTCTTTAAATATTCAGTAGGTAAAATATTACTTTAATTTCATTCCATTCTTGTGTGATGGCTTCTATTTATTAAAAACAGTAAATAGGAAGCAGGTAATCAGACTCCTCCAAATCACTTATTAAATTCAATTGTTCAAATCTCATCATATTTTCTTCTCAACCTTATCAGAGCTGCTCTTTTTAAACCTTTTCATTTTATGGGAAAAATACTACTTTGTGAAAGGCTTCTTCCTTCCCCCTGTACCACAAGTGTTTATGTGGCCTTTTCTGCCTCATCTGTGCTGTTTTCAGCTGGGGTTGCAGAAGGTAAGATCAGACTGTCAGGGAAGGCAGACTCCTTTATCTATAAATCCTTCATCTGTATTCTTCCTGCAGCCATTAATATCAGCTTTTACAAATGTGAAGATTGTGCTGTGTGAAGGTATCCAGGTGGACTCTTCTTTCTTTTCTGGTGGCATAAAGACAATTTCCACGTCTTTTCTAAAGCACTGTTGTAAAGAAATGTGAAAGCTACTCAAAATTCTTTTTCTTTTTTTCTTTGGGATGGTTAGAGGAAGAGTTAATTTCAGTGTTTTGGTCTATATCCTTGTTCCTGTTTCTGCCACTTGAGATTAACATCATATGCTGTCAAGACAGAAAGAATAAAAATGGGTAAATTTTGCTTCTTTTCAGATTGATTCCACGTAGCTTTTCTAAACAGCATTCCACATTTTTAATTACAACTATCTTCTGAAGTGCTGTTTATGTACCTAACCAAAGATCTGTAGGATTTATTCCAAAAAAAAGGGGCACTTTTTTTTTTTTTTTTAAGTCGACAGAAACTAAAACCAACCAACCAAACAACACTAAGGATTTTTAAGAGAAATACTTTAATATTAGGCTGTAAAGAAGCTCCCATTTGGTTTTAGGGAAGTTTTTTGTAACTGGAGCTCCTTGGTCCAATTACTGAGTCCTCAAACATGAGTACGGGCTATCTGAATAGGAGCACAATGATAGCATGTTCACCTGGAGCAAAGGAGGGTGTGAGCTTTGTGAATGCTCATCATTACTGTTAGCTAGGAAATAAATAAATAAACAATTTTTCCTCAGAGGCTGAAAAAGCTGCTGTAACAAATAATGGTAGTTGCTGTTAGGGTAAAATAATAATAATAAAAAAAAAAAGTTAAAGGAATTGGACCTCATAGATTAGAATTGATGTAAAATAGAAGCAGGGCTATTAGTTTAGAAGACGTTAAATTATTTGCCTCTTCCAGTCTTTCATTTAATTTTGTTGAACTATGCCATATGATAGCTCTGAAGATTAATGTTTTTCATTTATCTGCAGAATACATGTGATGTAGATACACGCAGAGGCTCAGTAATGTATTTATCTCATGTTCCAGAAGAATTATCTCTGAGTTAGAGTATCCTTCTTTCAGCCTTTAGTCCCTGCATTTGGTCCATTAATAAAAAGTGCAAGCAAGCTTCATTCTGACAGTAATGCTTACAAAGTGCACAGTGTTTACTAGAAACTGTTTAAACCTCCTCCCATCTTGTTTTGCATAATTGCCAAATGTCTGTTTAGTGGTAATGACTTTAAGTTACTACCAGCATGAGATGTATTCACACAGTTTTCCTAGAGCTGAAAGACTCCCAGTCTAATTGCAATTCACTGAGCCATTCAGTACCCCTAAAGAGAGAACACTGCTTAGAAGGAAGTCATTAAAAACTTTAAGATTTGTTTTGGAGATGAGAGACAGACATGGCCTTGGGTTCTATGTGCGCATTTATTCACCTCTGACAGTTTTGGGGTTATTTTAACATTTAAAGTAAATCAGTAGGCAGGTCACTGAGAAGGAAATATTGAAATAAAGTGAAATACCTGGAAACTGAAAAATTATAATTAATGCAAAAGTGACGTGTGTTTTTAAATTAATAAGAAGATTCTGAATTGTTTACAGACTTGGATGATTAGATCTGTTCATTCAGAAACTCCATGATCCATCCATAGTTAATGGATACTCTCAGCTAAAGTAAGAGGGTATTCACCATTTAGTAAGATTTACAATTAGTGCTGTATCTGAATTATTATCCTTCAATTATGCAAACAGGTAAGCCATGAGAGCTGTAAGGCTCCTAAAAAGCAGAATAAGAGCTGTGCTTTTGTTAATATGCATGGAATATACACATGCTTTGAGAAAAGAATATCAGGAAGAGCTGAGAAACATTCCTCTGGAGATTTCATTTCACATCTCATCTCTTCACAACTGCCCTGTCTCTTTCTTGATTATTGCTTTACCCTTGGTTCCAATGAATGCAATGTTTTCTCAAGTGTCAGCTACAATTCTGAGCAACTGCTTGATTTCTGCCTTCAGAACAAGAGTATTGGCCTTAACTAGGTGAGGGATTTTTGTTCATTTTTCTATTCTTCACAGTTGATGCGATACAGAGTAAAAATCAACGCTTTTGAATACGTAGTGGTTATATTATTTGTGTACAGTGTTTGAAGTCATTCTGAGGTGACAGTGTACACTTCAAGTATACAAACAATCGAGCTACCTTTCTTCTCATCTTTCTCTCTCTCTCTCCATATTTCTAATACTAGCCATGATTCATTGCTGAAAGATGTCCAGGTTGGTTGGTTGGTTGGTTTGTTTTATATAGTAGAACCTGAACCCAATTCAGCTGTGTCTTCTGGTGGTGAAATGAAGTGTTGAGCTGTTATTGCCTTTTCAGGAGCATGGCAGCTACTTTTTTTCTTTTTCATTAAGATATGTGGCAACAAGTTCTGTTTGAAAGTTATTGTGTATTCCGAGTTACGAGGTCTTAAACTCCAAACATTGGTTCATTTACATTCTACTCATTCCAAGCATCACTGCTAATTTTGAAAATGTACAGAGTTCATTGGCTGGCCTATCTTCTAAATACAGCCTCAATGCCTAGTGATAAAGCACGTCCTCTCCTATATGGATAGCCAATGTCACTACTCTTCTCTATTTTTTAAGAGAATGTGTGGTAAGCCTAGAAATTTTGATTCATCTTTGATACTTCTCTGAAGACATCACTTTTTATTAAGTTTCTTTGCCTTGCTGTAGGATGTTATGTCATGTCTATAAACCAAGAACTTTTGAAGCTCCATTTAAATTGCCTTATATTTGTACATGAATGAATTATATATCATGCCTGTCTGCCTCAATCTAGGTTTGCACGAGTCAGAAGCTCTGCAGTACTTTAAGGAAGAAAGTGAATGATATTGAGACGCAACTACCAGCTCTACTTGAGGCCAAAATGCTGGCTGTATCGGGTAAGTTTTAAATTCTAAGAAGGGCTGACGTTGATGAGTGGCACATTAGATCTTTATATAGCTGAACCATCTTGGGAAAAGTCATTGATCTACGCTCATATAGATCCCTTAGAGTCTTGGTAAGCATGGTAGAACCAGGCTGTGTCATGCCTTGCTTAAGGTACTTCAGGCCTCTCTCCACAGATGGGAACTACTTGTTAAGAGATTACTGTGTGGTAGACAGTAAATATGCAAAGAACATGATGTTTTTCCACTTTCCATAAATGACATTGGTAAATAATAAAGCTTTTTTTTTTATTACTTTATGATTCTTGGACTTTACAAGTTAAATACCTAGAGCTCTCAAGCTAAGGGTCATAATAAATTTATGACAAAGGTGCAATAATTACAAATATGGCTTTAAATGACCTTTTAAAATGGAATAAAATAATTGGCTACAACTACAATTCAGATCAGTAAACAACTAGTGTTCACAATGTAAAAGCCATTTGGTCATTGGAGCACTCATGCATGTTATTTACAACCAGTATAACATTAAGATGTCATTACAGAGTCTGACTTGTGACAATTTTATGTGACAGTTATTTGGGACTAATGCACTTTTTACTAAGGAAAGAAAGCAAAGCACAGCTATTTCTCTACACTGAATTACTTTCTATTGAAACTTTGTGCAGTGTCACATGATTTGTTTGTGAGAAGTGGATAATGTCAAATTTCAGCAAAATCCAGAAGGAAACTCAAGTTGAGATCTTGTGATAGTAATGAGTGTAGCCACTTTCTTTTGCATTCGTGACACCTTTCAGAGTAGAAACCCTATATTTTTTTCCTGTGTTCACCTACAAGGTAAGCTGAGCAATCGCCCTTCTCTGCCCCTTAGACCATTTGAGCCATTTCATGATTTTCTTGGGAATATAGTAGCCCAAAAACTGAATCTGCAACTGCTCCTTCTTGCCAGCAAGAAGTGGTTGGCCGGAAAAGATGTTCTTCAGTTTGAGACTTTAAGAGAGCAAATAAATACTGGAGTACTATTTCCAAAACATTTGTGACAATATTTTGTACTTATTAGCTCTTAAGAGAGGTTGATTGCTTCAGAGATGAATTCAAGAGTCAATTTAATGCTGATGCTTCTACAAAATGCTTTTTTACTACTGTGACCATAATACTGTGTATTTGCAAGATTTTTAAAAAATATTGGTACTATTTCTTTCTATGATAAGGAGCAATATTTCTTTTTTTCTTAATCTGAAAAACTCTTTATTCAGGGGAATTTTAATGACTAAGCATTACAATCTTAAATTGTTGTTAAGGTAAAATTCTTTAATTATCTTTCTGAGAATCTCAACAGGATTTGAGTGTTTTTTGCTATGTAAGTTCATCCCCAGCGTCTTCCAAGGCTGCGTTGAACAACTTTTGATATCGCCTTCCCATTCTGTCCAAAGTTTTTTATAGGAAACAATACCCACTAGTACCATGTTCTGAATTTGGTGCTACAAATTAAAACATATGAAGTCCATCTGAGTAAACAAATGCTATTTTACAATGTGAGTGATAGAACTAGGAGCCTTTTGGGATCTTCCATAACTGAAAAGCTCTGAGCACTATAACATAAACATATATTTTCATACGGTATAAATCTTTGTTTGACTACAGTATATGTAAAAGTAAATCCAAAAAAAGTGTGAAGTCCAACTGTGTTCTGGTGTAGTAGATGATGGAAAGCAACAATGATACTGAGAAGAGAAGATTTTTTGTTGTTTGGTGGCTTATTTACAGTGAGGTTGCAGGTGGAGACTTTTTCAAGAACACCTGGAAATTGGTTCTCAATCCTAGGCTTGCTGATGAAGAAACTGTCTGGACTCATATGCAAGGATTAGTTTGTCTGAACTGTATGCGAGTGTAAAATAAGAGGCACATTTATGATCAAAACCAGTTTCAGATAATCCCCATCTTAAATAGTGTCCTCTGACATCAATATGAGGGCTTTGACTTAATGTGTCTTTATCAAGACCTATTTGTTGTCTCCAAATCTAATCTGAATAGCTTTCATTTCTAGGTTATGCTGGGAGGCACAATTGCATAGACGTGCTGTACATTGTACCACTGTTCTTGGGTTTCTCTCTTGGAAAAAAATGTGGGATTTCAATTACAGCTTTGTAGAATGACCATGACTTTAAGTCTGTAAGTGAGCTGCTTTTTAGAAATGCTTAGAAGTGTAAAGCAGGAGAATGATGAAGCAGGTTATGTGCCTTAGATGTGTGTGCATGAAGAGAATGAAGAGAATTTAAAAGAAAAAAGATGAACTTCTGGCGTACCATCAAATGTGAATCAATATTGCAGAGATTTGGTAGAGGAAGCTGAGACGTGTAACTTCAGTTAGTTACAAATTATAGTGTATTGTGATAGGCAAGCAGAGGGAAAGATATTGCATTGCATAATAAATAAATAAAAGCAAAAATGTGACTTCTGAAGCTGGGGCAAAGATGTAAAACAATGTAATTTAATGCCCTTATGTGAGAATACTTGAACAATGTCTTGTTACCATTGTATCAGAAACAGAAGGTGACTGGGGCTCTTCAGGTCCAACTAGTAGTAGAGTTGAAAGCCTGGAGTTAAAAATAATGTGTGCTTGTTCCTAACAGGTAAGTAATGCTAAAATGGAAAGAAAGCATCAAAGATGATTAAGCAAGGTAGTGAGTTGTGATGAAGATAACTTCTTTGCAGGGTCAGGGAGGTAGGAAAAATGCGTACAAGTACAAGGGAAGCAAGTAATTTAGATCTCATTTTTGTAGCTGGAGGGAACTGGTCAGAAATCAAAGGTGAAAGGTAATTTTGTAACAGTGCTGCAATTTCTTTCACTTGTATTAAGAAATGGCTAATTATATTAGATGTAATGGCTCTCATTTTTGTTAAGGCAGAATAGTATGTAATGTATAATAGAATGACAAAAAAAAAAAAAAAAAGGTGCTCTGATGACTGGAAAGCTGAAAAGAGATTCTGAAGGAAAACAAACAAACAAAAAACCTAAAATAAAAACACTTTAGAGCACAAACTTCTAAAAATCAGAAAAGACAGGACGCAGGCAGTAGGAAAGAGGGTCAGGAAGAAATTATTTGGTAAATTCAGAAGAGGAAAGGGGAAGGAGATAAAATAGCTAGTGTGGGGTTTTTTTTGTTGTTGTTGGTTTTTTTGTTGTTGTTTTTCTTAAAAAGGCAAAAACAATGAGCAATGAATAATACAGAGAAAGCTGAAGTATTTAGGTCTTGTGTAGTCATGTGTCATGCATAAATGAATGGTATCTCTTAAGGCATAGTTAAGAAATAAGTCTCAACCTTAAAAATACTGGTCATCATTTAAGCAAGATATTGTATGTAAATATCCCCTGAAATGGTGGTACTAAATCATGAGAAGTGACAGAATCCTCAGTTGGGAAATACGCAGCTGTTTAAATCATAGAATCATTAAGGTTTGAAAAGACCTCTAAGATCATCCAGTCCAACTGTCCACCTACCACCAATATTGCCCACTAAACCATGTCCCTAAGTACTACATGTACCCTTTCCTTGAACACCTTCAGGGACAGTGACTCCACCACTTTCCTGGGCAGCCTGTTCCAAAATGCCTCACTGCTTTTTCTGTAAAGTGTTTTTTTTTCTAATATCTGATCCTGAATCTTCCCTGACAACTAGAGGTTTCCCTCTCCCCTTATGGCTGTTACCTGAGAGAAGAGGCTGACCTCCATCTTGCTACAACCTTCTTGCCGGTCACTGTAGAGAGAATAGGGTCCCCCGTGAGCCTTCTCTACTTCAGACTAAATGGACAGCCTTGGAATAGTACAAAATGCAATGGGAATTATTAATTGTGCAGTAACATTTAATTTTACTGGACATACTTTTCATTTAGTCTTGGAAACGTTAGGCAAGGATAAACATTATTTCTGCTTTTTTTTTTTTTTTTTTTTTTTTTTTAACCGTAGCAACTAGATCATTCAGTGAGATAATTTCCTTAAACATCAATACTAACAATCTGAGAACAACTGTTTTCTTTTGAGCAGATGTTGCATTGTCTTCATTTAACACAGCATTTCCCCCCAGGAACAAGTTAGTGTTAAAGGTTTTTGGAGCAGTGTCAAAGCAAGAAAGTAACTGAATGCAATTACATGCGATTGGGTTTCTGTATCCCCATAGTTAAGCTAGGTAAAATTAATGTTTTAATACTTATTTTCTTTTCAGAGCTTTCGTATGTGTGATGATGTGATGGTTTGGAATGTATGATATACACCTCAGCATTAAATAACTGCCTGAATAGCTTTGGAAAGTACTAATGTTCTATATGTACTGCACTTTCTATTGCAGTTACAGCGATTTACAGTTTTTGTGTATGTATACTAGAATATATGCAAATAATATAGCTGGTCTTGTTCTGGTAAAAAAAAAATACCAGCATAAATGCAATGTAAGCATAGCAATTCTGCCATTTTGTCGATCCAGTACCTTTGATTTTAAGACTGTGTAATAAAAGATTCTGTAAACCAGAATCAGATGACAGCAGAGATGATACCATGTATGTACAAGTTCTTCCTTGCTATTATTTCTTCTCTGAAAGAAGTGTAATACTAAATTCAGAGGAGAAACAGAAAAGAATTAATGCTCAGATTTTTGAAGGCTGTAGAATAAATACAGCAGACTAATGGCATTATGATGAGATTTCATAAGGAAACAAACAAACAAACAAAATCCTTATTATTGAATGCTCAAGAGCTATTTCTATCAATAGCTAAAATTCAGGTTATCTATATACGCAGCTCTTTAAATTCTGATTGGCATTTGCCTACTGTGATAGATAACTTTGAGTTAATACTCCTGAGATGCTAGTTAAGAATTTTTCTCCAGACATAACTGATAGAATCTATTATATTGCTCACTGTTCTGAAGTTAGTAGCTTTAGCTACTTTTATAAGTAACAAATACTCTTCATTGCATGAGATTTTACTGTTGATGTACACATTTATAAATAATTTTTGGTAAAATCTTTTGGTTTACCATTCAATAGTTGGATTGCTATTTTTTGTTGCCGTTGTTTTGCTTAATTTGATGAACAAATGAGGAAAAACACCTTAATTGTCAGTGCTTGAAAACCTGTGTGCAAATGTTATAGTAATTGCTTCTTATAAGAGCTCTTAACGTGTTTATAGAATGTCTGTCATCAGTTATAGGAAAAATATGACAGTACACAATACAGTGTTCATTCTGCTAGTATGGTGGGTGTATTTAGCACAAAATCTAGTGGGATCAAATAAACCTAAAACATTAAGAAAAATTCAGAAATTTGGTACGTAAGCAACTGTGAATATAACTGCAGAAATATTATTAAAATTTGTTTTTTACTCTAGGCTGTTTTGTATGAAATCAAATAATATGTGAGAGGGTGCATTTCTCATTTTTTCCTCAGTGAGAAATTAATTAAGAACGAGGAGAGTTGTAACCTAAAAAACATTTTTCAACATCATTTGATCTGTTTTCTATATGTGAATAAAGTAGATCGTTTGAGATATATTGCAATTTGTTCATATATACAAACATGTATACACATGCACACATACAATAGCTATATGATTTTTTTGCTCTCTTGAGGATGCGTGACAGTATGGGATCAGATAGCCA
Organism: Centrocercus urophasianus; assembly: GCF_019232065.1. NCBI lineage: Eukaryota > Metazoa > Chordata > Aves > Galliformes > Phasianidae > Centrocercus > Centrocercus urophasianus. The sequence goes on from NW_024884142.1 coordinate 64,735,215, forward strand.
GAACTAGTGGGTAGGTAAGAAAATGTGAATGAAAAATGGAAAGTGTTATGTACTTATCTATGAGATGCACATCATTAACTTTCCTTATGTCTGCAGATGCAAATTAGGTACAATCACAGAAATTAGAATGAGTGACTTCTTAAGTAGTTTGAAAAATATATATACTTTGATCTCTACCAGTAGGAGATTTTGTGTCATCATTTTATTATTATCTCAATCTCTATTTCATTAAATATCTGCAAATACATCGGAACAACTGGAAATGTTGTAGGATGATTTCCAGCAGTACAATGAAAAGTGCAGAAGTGTAGCTTCTAAACAATATGACATGTATACTAAACACAAAATTTAATGCTGGCATTGTTGTTTCTTTGACTACTTAGATGCTGATTTAGGTCAAGTTCTGAATGGCTTAAAGAGCACCGCATGCTACAGAGAGGACATGTCCTTTGGTCTATACTGACATCTACCAGCCTGACTGCCATTACCAAAACACGCAGATCCAAGGTTGAAAATGTGGATGCTTGTTTTCATTACTATATTGCTTTTTGTCACTTCGTGCAGGTTAAGTGTAGTCACCACGTTCTCAACAAGATGTTGACATATTCCCTGCCACGCTGCATACCGTTTTTATTGTTTTCTGCTCAAAGGCAGTAGTGCTCCAGTTTGTATATTTAAATTTTGAGAGGGACTGTTTGGGGACAGATGGAAAACTTATCTAGTGTTAGAGACAAGAATACCAAGGCCCCTTTGTACCTTCTTATATAGGCTTAAGTTTTTTGGTGAATTGGAGTTTTACAGAAACCTGGGTCTTGTCAGATGACAAAATTGCTTCTCTGCATTTAGCATCTTACTTTTGGCAGCGGACTGGATTGATGCCTCAGAAGCATATTGCAATTTGTTCTTCATCACAGAATCACAGAAACACCAAGGTTGGAAAAGATCTACGAGATCATCCAGTCCAGCCATCCAGCTATCAACAATAGTTCTTACTAAAATTCATGCTTGTATCACATCCTGCTCCAGCATACAGCGCTGTGTACTGGCATGCGTTCCCACAATTATCAGTTTATGCCCCATCCAAGAGTCTTGCTACAAGTTATGAACCTTCTGAAAAGCTTATTAACCTACTTACAAAAATAACACTAGTGAGCTCCAAAGCTAAGTCCTTAATGGTCACATAGACCTAAGAAAACTATGCTATTTGTCTTTTTATCTTACATCCTAATGAGATTGACAGGTTTTATTGACTTTCAGTGAAAAAGATAAGTTACAGTAGCTGAAACTCCAAAATGATATGTGACCAGACAGCAGAAAATCATTGCTTCTGTTTGAGCAGTCAGTCAGCCATGCAGAGACTTACTCTCTTTCTCTCCTGTTACTTAACCTGCTCTCCTTCGAAGAGAGGAATAATCTTTCTGGCAGTTCCTTTTCTGGATGGGCAGAGCTGTGAAGGGTCGATGTTCTTACCACATGGGAAGATCTCTGGGAAGGATGCAAGAAAACCTCTTGTGTGGTCTGTAGAAAGGGTTAGTGCTGTCCCTCCTACAAATTGTCCAGGAGAACATGATGAAAATCCCCTGAATTTCAGTGTAGGCACTTTTAGTACAAAAATCTAGGTGACTTGTTTCTTGGTTAGGTTGGTAAAAAGAGCATGATGATTTCATGAAGCCTTCTAAATAATGAAGAGTTGGTCTGAGCTGTTCCCCTATTCTCAGGTGTGTCTGTCTTCTCCTTTGACAGTGGTGTGGAGGAGAGGCAGAGGCAAGAGGGAGGGGAGATGAGCTGATCCTATGCTCATCTCTCCCAGTGCAGGCACCAGAGCATCAGAGGAACACTGTGGTCACTGGTCTCTATTGCTCTTTAAAACAGGTTACATCTCGGCGTTGCTGAATTACCAACTTCCAAATCTGAGTTTTCTCCTCAAGGCTTTTGTGCCTTTTCTCGCTGATAATTTTCACTTGAATCTTTGAATTGTTAATACTGATTTAATTTATTAATTTATTTGACCAATGATGAATTTCTGAGTCGCTGAGTCCGCTCTTTGGTGATTGATTATACCTGGTACAATAGGCTTTCCAAGGAAGAGAATTCCTCTTCTAAATGTATGTCTTGGGGTCTGTTGCCTACTTCTAAATGGATTATCTTATTTCATCTTTCAGAATCATATCAATCATTTCAGTAGCATTTGCTTCATAAACGTGTTAGCACATGTTATTACTTGACAAAAATAATTGCACAAATACACTGGCACTATCTCCAAAATCTTTTTATTCCCCCCATGTTTTTACTGTTTTTTCTTTGTGAGAAGCTGAATGATATTTATTTTCTTCAAGTTTTGTTCTGGTTGGAATTGTTTTGTATTCTCACGGCATGGAGGATTTTCAGGCTTGAATTCCAGTGCCTTTGATAAACAGCATGGTGGTGAATGCCCTAAGCTAAAACGTGAATTTTCAATTCTTTGTGTCATTAAAGGCACCATTAGTCTATGAAGGATTAGCATATAGGTAATGATAAATACAGACCAGTTTCTTTCCTACATGGGTCTGAATGTCTGGTACATACGCTTCAGTGTTATGCAAAAATTGTTCCTTTGCTTGTATTGTAATGAATATAGTTTCAGAAGGGGTGATACGTACCTCTCTGCATCAAGCATAAATAATGGAAAATATGAGTGTACTTTCTGGCATAAATATGAGAGACTTAGAGCAAAAAGACTGCATCATTAACTTTGTCCTATGTTTTGAGGACTTCAAAGGATATTTTTAGTCAATTTGTTACTGGCAAATATTATAAAATTAATGAGATGTTAGTTTGAGAGAAATATGTGGGCAATAATCTGCTTGATAAAGTAATATCTGATAATGTAATTACACATAGAGAAAAGATACGTGTGCTGAGTGCCATTTAGTTGTTGTATGTGGCCATACTAGTAGAATTTTCAGAAAAGAGGAAAACAATCTAAGTTAAATGTTGGATGCAATTTAGTTTCACAATGAATAGAAAGAATTATATGGCTACTTTTTTCCTGGATATACTTCTTCATTTTTCAATTTTTCCAGTGTTTTGCTTAATTTGGCTGGTGCTTTTTGTGCTCTCATCAAGCCAGTGGAGCTTATCTGATCTTACTGTCTGTAGGGATAGGGAGATGAACGATGCTCATAGAAATATGAGTTTTTCCAAGCAAAAGTGAATAATTTTGAATTTTATTATAATCCCAATTCCATGTGGTTCCTGGAAAGGAAATCCTTGCATTCCATTGAAACAGGCTGATCAGGGAGGTGATGATGCTACTGTTCCTGGAGTTGTTCAAGAAATGTGTGGATGGGGCACTGAAGGATATGGTTAGTGGACATGGTGGGGATGGGTTTGTGGTTGGACTAGATGATCTTAGAGGTCTTTTCCAAACTTTATGATTCTAAGAGCTGTGACTAACTTTTTCATTTGATATCAGCCAACTAGTTCTCCCAGTGGTATGGCTATGTAAAACTTTGAGTGCTTGATAAAGTAGCAGGTTTTTTGTTCACTTATGTTCACTTTTGTTCAGATGAAATATAATTATTTTACCAAAAGAAGAATTTTAACATTTTCATGTAAGTAAGCAGAATAAAATATTTTAATATGTCTGAAGATTATTTCTACAGCATCCAAAGTGACTTTGTCTCTTAAAAATCCCAGGAGGGCATGTCTTTTAATGCTAGCAGCTAGGGGTTGTGCATTAATTTTTAAATCAACCTTCTTATGGCATTTAGAAAACAGTTATTTTGGTTGCTGTGATTGAGGTCAGAAGCTCACTGATAATACTTACGTTGCCTGAGTTTGAATATGCTTTTCTGAAATTTCACTGCAGACTTTGACATCTCTGCTGTCAGGAGAAGCTGTATCAGGCAGTTTGGCTTCTGGGCATGTATCTGTTGCCATTTCCTCATAGCCTCAGTTTTGATATAAACTTTACCTCTGGGAATTAAGATCCATTTAATATGTATAAAACTTTCATATAAAATATCATACCTTTTTCCTTGCTGTCTTCTGAAATGTAAGAGAAGTTCCAGATTCTAATGAAAAAATTCTTGCCTTCATGTTTTATTAAGGCTGTTGTGCACTGATGCTTGGGATGAGTTCAGGAGAAATAAAGGCACACTGTTTAATTATTTGTCTTCTTGCCTTAGAAACATCTGAATACCTACTTTTTTTTCCTGGCAATTTTTTGTGGCGGTCATGCTTATCTTCTGCTGTGTTCCATCCATTTGGAAATGTGTGCATTAAGATATTATGTTTGCCCTCTTGTTTCTTCATAAATGCACTGGCTAACAGTAAGATCCTACTACTTGTAAATAGGAAAATAAATAACCTATAATTATTTAATTGTATAATTCCTTGTAACATAGAACTGGCAAACTGTCAGAGGAGCAGGAATTAGGGGTGTTTTGAAGAAGAAATGATTAATTTAAGCAAGGAGGGGTTTGCTGAAACTGTTGTATCTTCATGACTAAATAAACAACAGGAAAAAAGGGAGTTTTAGCAAGGTTTAATCTTTAGACCTGAGTGATTTGATACAGTCTTATCCAAAATTTTGAGAAGTGCAATCTTCTTTGGTATGTCTGTCTTCATATGACTACTTGAATTTTCATCAGTATCTTTCTTCAAGGACTTTCTTCAAGTTAATTGGTGAAAGTGTTTCTGTTCACTCTTCTGCTCTGGAGGAATGGAGCCACTCTCAGCATTTAGCCATAATTTGTGGTCTTCTGATATGTATAAGTACTTGCACCTTGTTTTTCCTACCATGTCCTGAGAGAACTAGCCAGCAGGGAAATGTTAAGTGGCAGATGTTACTAATGTGCGTACTCGAAACCAGTTGGGAATTGAACTTCTGATTCTGGATCACTGTCCAGAGGGCCTGAATACTTTTTGGAATTTCCAGAGCAAGGTAAGCAGGCAACATTCGAGGTGTTGTGCTACCTCTGAGGCTTAGGGACAGTCAGAAGCAGGGAGTCTTGACTTCAGTTATGTCCTCTCAGAATTTTCTTTTGAAATTCTTTACAGCAGTTGCTTACTACCTAACAAATGCACTGTGCTTCTTTGCTCAAAGAGGAATATTTCAGAGTTCAGCAGATTGATGGCAGCTGTTGTAGAAGTATGACAAGTTGAGGTGTTCTCCAAAACATGAAAATGGTCTGGCAGGTGACAGCACAGTAATCAGTATGTTTCAGTATGAATTTTCTAAAGTGTAGGCTTAAGGAATAAGTGTTATTCAAGAATCTTAACTTTCTATGACTTTAGGTATGCTGTAGTTATGACTTTTTTAATGTTAACATAATACATACTTGAAAAAAAGACTGGTTTGCTTTATTTCCCCCTATTTGTCCTCTCCCAATTTGGTCTTACTGCTGTTGGGAACGATAATTGGTTAATTTTCCTTGTTTGCTGTGTAACTTACTGATGTTACAAATGTCTCCTTTATTGTCTCTTTCCTCCCTCCCCCTGCTACCCCCCAAAAATATGCAGGAAGTAATTTTGGTACTGCTAAGGATCTGACAGAAGAAATAAGATCATTAACATCTGAGAAGAAAGAACTGGAAGGACTTCTCAGTGAGCTTCTAGTTTTGAGTGCCCGAAACATCCGGAAACTAGAGAGAATTAAAGATGATTACAACAAACTGAAGCAAGAGCTTGAACGTGGAGAGACTGCCTTTGGTAAGTAGTTCACAGGCTGTTAGAGCCTTTGCTCTGTCACACACATCTGGAAGTCTACTGGCTTTGATAAAACCGTCATGCATTTACAAAACATACAGATTTTCAGTAGAAAGATTGGCCAGAACTTAGATAAGCAATGTGCTAGATAAGTTTTCATCTGTTTGCTCTGGGGAAGAGTGAGCTCAGGGAGAGAGGGGATATCCTGGCAATATACTGCTTTTTGAGCTCAGTTTTAACCCAATTCTCAATAGTTTTTTTTTTTCTAAATCCCATCAGAATTATAGTGATGATGATAATGTGCATGAATTCACATACAGAAAAACATATGCAGTCTTTTATGTGCTGACAGTAGGTGGTGTTGGTTGTAATAACAGTGCAGCCTATTTAATAAATCTCTGGTAATGACTCTGAATGAATGAGGTGTGATAGGTACATGGTTCTGAAGGAAAGAGTTATTTTCTTAAACTCATGCTTGAAGTGGTTTTAAAGCTTATCAAATGCAGCTTGAATTCAAACACAAGGGCAGTGTGCTGAGGTGGCACTGTTACGATGGACTGGGAAAATTCTCTGTAATTACTGGGAAAACTGCTGACAAATTATCAAAATTAGCAAAGCCACTATTAGTCTTGGATTACCCTATCTTCTACTGTTCTCCTTCCTGAAGTTAGGCAGATAAAACAGGCTTGTTGTTTGGTTAAATGAATAGACTGAATAACTATTACTTGCAAATATACTTACTATAGATACCTCTAAATAGAAAAGTATAAATATGAGAGCTATTATGAAGCTTTAGAGACTTGAAATTTCTTTCCTTTTTCAGAATTTTATGAGCAGTAAGTTGGTTGAGAAGAGGAAGAATGTCTGCTTTTGAAGCACATGTAGACTCTTCATAGGGAATTGGACAGGCAGAGGTATCTTAAAAACAAAGTTTTTGTAAACAACTGAATACATCCAGGGCTGTAGTTTTTAAAAGAAAAATAGAAAAATAAACACGCACCTTAGATTAGAAATTGCTCTGCTAGAAACTAAATGGCCGTTTAAACAATTTTTTGATCTTTTTGGTTCCTGATAGTGTGTAATTACCTAAGCCATGTCATCCAAACCCACAGAAAGAAAACACATCAGACGGTGTTTCCTCATTGCCTAAAATTGCAAATCAGTTGAAGGGGGGGGAGTATTCTGACTTTCCAATCTGTCCATTGTGTTTCTCCTTTTGTTTCTCAGACAATTAAATCTCCTCTAATACATACACACTTCTCATTTGTGTTTTTCTTCAGCAACATTTCAAACAAAACCTCTGCAAGAGTATTGCTGAAGTAACAGAATTGTTGGCACTGAAGAGGCTCTATTTTTTTTTCCCCTTTGCATTTGTGTAACTGTAATGAGATTTCCTTTAGGTATGACCTCTACTGTCCTAAAATTAGTGAAAACAAATTGCGAAGCACTTCATGTTTACTGCTTGGATTGTTTTTTAATTTATTATAATTCTGTAGGCATAAAGAGAAATTTATTCCTTCGTAACATAACTGTACCAAGCACATAACGGTCAGAGATACATAAATTGAAATCTAAGATATTCTCATTTTCTTGTCCCTGATCTCCTTGCGTGTATTCCGAACTGTTTTCTTCTTAAAAATATGGAAATACTTCTAGGTTTGAAATTGGTAGCATGAAATTGGTACCACCATGTTTAACTGAATAACAGCATTCTGATACACTCTAGAAAATGTGAACAAATTATGTCTTAAAAATGACATCCACTTTTATGAACCAGTTGCTATTTTGTGTGGTACTTTTATGTTTAGAAAATAAAGCACGAAAATTTGGAATAGGATTTTATTGCCTTGGCATAATTAAAAGATGTAGTATACTATGATTGAGCAGGTTGTTGCTATAGCTGTTTCTCTATCTCTTGTTTGATTGAATGCCACACAATACTGCCTATGGTGGCTTTATCATGGATGAGGAAGCCCATACTGTTATGGGCTTATGGGATACATTAGGGTGAAAAGAGAGCTGCCAAATGCTGAGAAATACATGTTGCTTTTATACATGGTGTGTTATGTTCGGTTTTGCTGTGATCTGTGGCATTTTCTTTGTTATTTAAAATAACTGGAGAAAATTGAGTTTATTTTTCTGCACTGTGAAAGGTACAACTTGAGTGAGGGCTGAAGCACCTCTCCTATGAAGAAAGATTGAGGGAGTTGGACTTGTTTAGCTTGGAGAAGAGAAGGCTCTGGGGAGATCTCACTGTGGCCTTCCAGTACTTGAAAGAGGGATGGGGATGGATGTTTTACGTAGTCTAGTAATGATACAGCCAAGAGCAGAATGGATTGAAACTAAAAGAGGAGAGGTTTGGATTAGGTAATAGGCAGAAATTCTTTAATTGGTGGGTGGTGAAAAGCAGGAACAGGTTGCCCAGAGAATCTATGGATGCCCCATCACTGGAGCCATTCAAGGCCAAGTTGGATCGGGCCGTTGGCAACCTGATCTGGCAGCCCTTTCCTTTGTCTTTTCTACTAGCTCTCTGCTCAGAGTTCGTAGTTAACTTGAGGCAAAATTAACCATGCTAATTTAAATAGCAAAAATGAGCAAGACTAGCATGATTGATTCTTGATACACAGTTGAGATGTATCTGTGATTTGTCCTTGTGCAGAGTTGTGCTGTGCTTTGACCCAGCTCAACTTCTTATGAGGATAGCTGCCTATCAGTTAGAAGTAGGTTACTGAAATTAACACGTGGAAAGTAGTTCTAGTCTCAGGATTGTGGCATGGTTGAAGTTGGAAAGGATGCCAGCCGGTCCAAACCTCACTGCTCTAACAGGGCCACCAAGTTAACAGAGACCACCTCTATGTCTCTTAGTCTGTTATTTGTAGGCTTTGGTCTCGTTTAAATACATCAGTGGTTTTAAACATCTTTTGCTGTAGAAAAAAGATGCTTTGTTTTTCTCTTGAAAATGAAGTTAAGGTGGCAAGATCTGTTGTCACCTCAGTCTTGCTTTTCTCTTGTGTTCAGGCAATAACATTCTATTTACTCCCCTCCTTTGATTTGTAATTTCTTGAAACCTTCTGCACAGGTATTCCTACTCATAGTTATTCCTGTGTAATTTGGCACTTGAACTGTTATCTTTCATGCCTGTCAACTTCTTAAAACTTTTTTGAGATATCTTCTACTGAAAATAATACCACTTTGTCTGGGAAGCATTAGAAAACAACAACAAAGGAAATGCTGACGTGTGTATGTTTCTCTTGTGTATAAATTGGTCACCTGTTTTTTTTTTTTACTTCATTACTAATTGTTGATTTCTCACAATAATGCAGGTATAAGGAAGCAGACGTCAAGGGAAGAGACTTAATCACACAATAATCAGAGCTGGAATTTTAAATAGTACAGATCATTAGTATGCTAATGAATTTTCTCACTTTTTGCCAGCTGCCCAAGTATAAAAGATATTGCAGATGTAGTGCAGTGGCTCTCTGTGCTGAGAGCTGTCAGTGCTCCTTATAAAGGAGATTTGACAAAAATCCTTTCATAATTTTAGAGATGCTCAAAAATGTTTTTCTTATTGGACAGTAGAGGCATTAACAAGTAACATATTGATCTGTATTTTAAAATGAATAGTACTGATTTTCCCTTTCCTATAGTAAATTTCTTCCGAGGGAATCAGAAAGCTTCTATAAGTGGGATTAACTGTTGTTGCTGTTTTATAGTTATGAAAGCCAGACAAATGGGAGTTATGATGTTTTACCTGAAGTTTTGTTAAAACCAAGTTTTATGGTCTAATATTAGATATGGAAGTTGGTCTTGCCTGTGTCAGAGGTGTTGGAGCTTGATGATTCTTGAGGTCTCTTCTAAGCCAAGCCATTCTATTTTGAGTTGAATTAATCACTTTCATAAACGGATTTGAAATGATGCTTTATGTGAGCTTTGAATTTTTCTAGACCACAGAAATTTTTGTAGCTTAAGAGTGGTGATTCAAGATTTCCAGTGCTTTTATCAGAACTTTGCTGTTGACCAAACCTGCCTTTTAAAGTCCAAAGATTCAGTTATGGCAAGGAAGATAATTGCTCTACAGCTCAGAACAGCCATAACCACACTCCAAAAACGTGAAACATAATTACTTCCCTGTCCAGCAAACTGCTGGATTGTACTTAAATATCCTGGCTTGTGCTGATTGGCCTTTGTAAGTTAGGACTGGAAATGAAATCTACCCTCCTTGTCTCAATTTCCTCATTACCACTAGTGCCTCATTTGCTGAATTCTTTTTCTGTCTGCATTTACCCAATTTTTCAGGGAAAGAGTCTCCTGGTAAATAATGTATGTATTTCACAATCTAATTGCTAGGTTATGCTCGCCAATTCATCTTACGTAGGATTTCTATACTGAATTAATTTCTAAAGGAAATATAAAATAAAGACTATCGTGTACATCATAATCGCTTTTTAATAACTCCCACTTTATTTTTATTTTGTTTAGAATGTGATATTTTTATTTTTATTGCTGCACTCCCACTGAGGGTTTTATTGTCTAAGAAATTTCTGGTGTAAGTCTTAAAGCTCTTGCCAGCCTGCTTGTAGGCTGTTTAACACTATGTGGAAATGAACAAAATGAGAAGCTCAACCTTTCTGAGCTCTTTTTACATTGTATTTGCCAAATGCAGCATGAGTAATTGCATTCTGCTCATTGGTACTCTTTTTGCTATTTCATTTGAGAAATTGGTATTTACGTATTTGCTTAGGCTTCTACTGTTGTGTATATTACCAGCATTTAATTGATTATGAGTATGATTCTCATTTTCTTGTATCATCTGTCAGATTAAGTGTAGCTACATTCTTTATTTGGACTTAGAATTCTGTAATAGTAGGTAGAGGCCATGTTATGAATTGTTGTGCAACTTTAAGGATCGAGTCTGGACCGACAGTTTTCATTCCATTTCAGGCTTTCACAAAATCTATATAGAATAAGTGAAAATGTGTGTTGGTTGTTGTGTGTTTGAGTTTGTGTTTGCTTGTTTGTTTGTTTTTTTGAGTGAGTACTCCGAAAAATAATATTCAAGTAGTTTTAAAGGGTTGTTTGTTTGTTTTTTGTTACGGAATTACCTTTTTGACAAATGTTAAGTCTATAATTTAGTAGATAAAGAACATGTTCTGCTGGGCATTTCCTATAACCAAAATATAAAAAATACATATTTTTTATACATAATTTTTTGTTAGAGTTGGAAAGAACAGAAACTAGTCTGTTTTAGCATATTTCTTTACCATATAGCTTAAGTCGCTTGTCAACTGTGTTAATCATAATTGTGACTGTAAAGGTCTGCTTGCGTGGTGGTGTTCTTATGAATATGTGAAGTACTTCATTATTTGCACTTAGCGGATGGGGATTTCATTTATATGAATTCAATGAGGGTATTAAATTGAATCTGACTGTTCTATATGCTTAAATGCAGAAAACATAAAAACTGTGTTAATGCAACTTGAACTGTCATAGTCGCTTAATTCAAAGCCCACTGGTATCTGCAGGAGTCTTTTGATCAGGCCATTTCTATACCGAAGCTGAAAGGTTAGTGTCTCTTCTATTCCTTTCTTCTGAGATATGATGGAGTAAACTTTACTGAAATGTTATACCCATGCAGTATTTTCTTTGTAGACAGCAATACGACCTGATTACATAACATAAAAGAAACTCCTGAAATGTCCCAGTGTTGGTTCTGTGATCATGGAGAACTGAGTTTAAGAAATAGAACCTGTCTGAAGTTTTAGGCTGTCTCCCTTCATGGCAAATTATCTTTTAGTAGGATAATTAGTAAAGATGACAAGGTTTTCCAAGTTGCAGTGTCACAGAAATTTAGAGTGGCTCTTTTAGAATCACGGAAGTGTAATTTGATGGCGTAAAGTGCTACTGAACAACCCTCTGCTATAATAGAAGCTAGGAATCGAAACTGAGTAGGTAACTTTCAACTCTGTGTCGTTCAACATTCACACCTTAATGTGCTGCTGTGTGTATAAATAAGTGCAAAGTTCTGAGAGAGAATGCCTGATGACTTGTTCCTTTACATCTGAAATGCTGTTGCTCAGAGTATTGCTCTTTTGGGATAATGACAAATAATTCCTGGCTTGCCATCCATGTTCTAGATTTTTACCACTTCTTAACATAGTTCTGCTTTGCATGATTAAGTTGCATTGGAATAAATTTGAAGCAACACAGAAGAAGGAATTTGAAGTCATTTTAGTAGTGTGTGTCACCAGTTCTGATCAATTTCATTTGATTAAAGTTCTGCAACTGCATCTTCCCAAGATGCTGATGGGCTCAGATTTGAACTTTCACAATTTGGTTTCTGTTTATCTTCTTGTTTTGTGCAGATATTGCCTGCGTGTGTTTGGTCAGAACATGTTGGATGGGGTTACAAAATGAGTCTTATATCATTGAGTTTATCCTGAAACACTGACAGATTACAAGTATAAAGACGGTTCTTTATTTTGTACTGTGCATTTCAGTTTTGATTCTCAGTGTCTTGATCAGGAATTCGTTACGTTTTCTTGCACTGTTGACATTGCTCATGTTATGTTAATGTGGAATGGTATTTTCTGTTCCCAAAAATTCATTCTATAGCGTATTTGGCCTATTTTGTGGTTTAACACAGCATCACAATTGTTCGTTTCCCAATGTGATGAGAGGGAGAACTGGGGAGAAAAAAACAAAATAGAACTCTTGAGTTGAGATAAAAGTTACTTATTAAGATAGATAAGAGAATAATGGTTATGACAACATGTATATATGAACATATATAACAAGTAGTGCACAAGCAATTGCTCACCACTTCCTAATCAAAGACCAGCTAGCCCCAAGCAGCAGAAGAGAGTGAGATAATCTCCCACCCCCTTCAAAACTCCTTTCTCTTGATGTCATGCGGTATTGAACATCCCTTTGACCAGTGTAAATCAGCTGTCTTAGTTCTGTTCTCTCACAACTCCTTGGGCCCTTTGCTGAAAATGGCCTTGGCTCCGTACAGCGCTGCTTAGCAGGAGCTATATAAGCATCAGGGTGTCATCAACATTGTTTTTATCTTAGAACCGAGACGTAACATGATACCAAACACTATGAAAAAAACCAATTCTATCCCAGCCGAGGCTAAGCCTCATTTACTTTCTTTTGAGCATGGGTATGGAGATGGATAGGATACTTAAGGAACTGTGTCAGTTTGTTTTCAAGCAGCACTTCAGTGAAACCAGTCAGGCAGTCATTCTTCCATTAGTTTAAGCAGCCTGCAGATTGAATATGAAAATAGTACAGCATTTTACATTCAGTTTATGCTTTGGATTTTTGCTTTTTCTTTCTTTTTTTCTTTTTCTTTTTTCTTCTTTCTTTCTTCTTTTTTCTTTTTTCTTTTTTCTTTTTTCTTTTTTCTTTTTTCTTTTTTCTTTTTTCTTTTTTCTTTTTTCTTTTTTTCTTTTTTCTTTTTTCTTTTTTCTTTTTT
>NW_024884142.1:64748482-64751485 GCF_019232065.1 Centrocercus urophasianus
GCAGAAACAGAGAATTAAACTGTTGTTTACCTTTTTAGCTACAGATGTGCTTTTAGGATATATTTTGAATAAAAAGGTCTTGGCACACCAACATATTTTCACCCCAAAGTTTTCATTTACGAGCATTCATGGTATCCTTGAGATACTGCGCAAATCCGATTCCATGCCTTCATTAATATATGCAATTTGTGCATAAATCTAAAGATTTATACTTGCTTATGTTGGTGGTAAATTCATGTCAGTAACTACATGAAAAGTTTGATAATTTTCTGGTACGTTTCGTCTTTGTTTTGAAATAGACTGGCATTAGTCATGTGCAGCATCTAAGAGTATGAATATCTAAGCAAAAGAAACCCCTGGGATGTTATTCCATTGGAATGGAATTCAAGGTGTCCCTCTTATGAAATACATTTAGTTTCCCAGTTTTTGTTCTTAGTGATTGTCAGATAAAGATTAGTCTTTTTTTTTCTGTTTTGTTCTCATTGTTACTGTTTCAAGGATTTCTTTGGGAAGTTTGCAAACGCAGTAGTGAAAGTACAAGGTAAATGAAATCTTCTTTTATTATGATATTCTAGAATGATATCATCCTTGTCTGACTTCTCACTTAATGCTCACATGTTTAAAAAGAGTGAAATAACTATCTGCTGCATAGCATTACTTGAATCATACAGGGTTCTAAGCATGCTGCAGAATTTATATACATAGATAAATAGAAATAAAACCCAAACTGGAATGGTGGAAAATATTCCCTGAAAGATGGAGGAGGTATGATTTTGATTAAAAATACAATAGAAATATTAAAATTGTAATCCTTTATAGAACAGCTGGTTTTGTCCCCAAAATTATTTTGTTGCTACATGCACGTATTATTCTAAAGCATGCTATACAGTAAAAAAGCAAAAAATAAAAAACAAAACTTGCCCAATTCTCAGCTTTTACTAAGATATAAAAGTGATACAGAGATTATTTGTTCCCAGTATTATTCCAAGAGGACATATATTTATATTTCTTGTTTTTGTGCTTGCTTTTTTTTTTTTTTTTTAATTAAATATACTTCTACTAAATCCTAACTAATTACTGTGAGGTAATGTAAGCCTTACTACTCAGTGGAAAGCCTGTATCTCCTGTTCAGGAATTGAAATTTTTCATCCAAGAATTTTATTCCTGCCTCTGTCCTTGAAGATATAATCTGAGGTAAAAGAGAGAAAAGCAAGGAATCGCTAATATCTAGAGTCAAGAGATAGAGAGCCGGAGTTCTGCATCCATCAGGTTTGATTTCTGTTTTCCTGGTGCAGGAACAGAATATGCTTGCTTGTGGTTCAGTTGGTTTCTGATGTGGTTCCATGATAAAGAATGGAGGTAGTGACTGCTGCTTCTGCCATTACATTGTGAAATCTGTGGTCCATGGGCTCAACGCTTAAGCACAGGAGGTTATAGTAACAGCCTGTAGTATGAGACCAGGAATTTTGCCACCTATAATTACACAGAACCTGTGTTGCACAGGAGGTGCCAAGTGAGTACTATTATTTCTGATTACATGTCAAGTTACAGCTGATAGACTAAGAATACAGAAACCAGTTAATTCTTCGTGTAAGCAATGCATTTAACTGGATATTCTAAAGAATTTACATTTTCCCAGTTGTGTTCAAACTCTGCTTTATTTCTTTATATAAAAATATTGTTGTAGGCGGAATATAATTAAAACTACAAATGAAGCTAGCTGAAAAGAAGATTCAGTCATATTTGCAAAAGATATGTTTGGTTTGATGTGCATGTTGAAAGCTTGAGTAAAGATAAACAGTGTTTGTCAGGCTGCATAAGATTAAACAGTTCATTACCTGTTCGAATTATCAGCTGGAAGACATATTGTATAAATTGGACTACAACCTCTACATGCTTTTGCCTGGATTATACCTCTTATCATGTGAGGTGCATTGAAATATAATTAACATGAGCTGGAAATGACAGGCTGAATATATGTGTATTTCTGTGCAGATAATCCTATGACTAGATTAGCAGTACTGGTAACATTTTTCTCTGCTGTTCTTCCTTTCCTCCCAGTGTCTGTATTCTAAAACATTGTATAGGGAAAAGTTATCTATGTTCAATGCCTCAAAAAAGCAAATAGGCACCAACCACCTACCTTGTGTATTTAAATTAAGAATCTTTGAAAAATTTTAAGTTCTGAAGGGAAAAAAAGCAAGAATTGCTGATCTATTGTAATCTTGATATTGAAATATGGATTTGAAAGATAATTTTGAAAATACATGGAATCAGAAATTCTGGTACAATTGATATCAGTCAAAGGCTTGCCTCCAGTTTCTTCAGAGTTTAGTGTTTTACCTCAGGTGTCCTGCTGCATCAGAATTTACAGCATCCATCTGAGCTACCTGGATGCAGGTTCTGTTTCTGTCCATGTAGAAAAGAGCAAAACAGTCAGAAATTATAATTAGAAAATATTTCAGTTTTGTCATAAAAAAAATAATACGTCTTGCAGTTGGAAGGCCTCTCCTATTAAATAAACCTATTTTATTTTGTAGTCTTTAAGCTAAAATGTGATTGTTTTAGATCAGTGAACTTCAAGCCACTCGATTTTCACAAAGAGCTATTTCAGGACTTTGTTTCTTTGTATCTCTGTGACTTTCTGATTGTCTTAGCTGGCATTCAGTGATAGAATGAAGACGGTATTTTCAAAAATTAAAGAGAATTTGTAGGGGAGTTACAGGAGTTTAAAAGTTTGGGAGGCGGCCCGAAGTGATTTGTGTGTCTATTCAGTTCAATAAACAGAAGGCTGAGATCATTTGATGGAAGTCTGCAACTGCCTGCTCAAACTTAATGGGAAGATCTTTATGATTGTAGATGAAAATATAAGTGATAAGTGATGGCTAGCAATTGGAAATGACAACTTCAGTTTTAAAATGAGTCCATCTTTTAATGGAAAACAATTGGTTTGTCAGAGTTCTTCAAAAATTGTTGCAAATTTTCACACTGTTCTTTTATATA
>NW_024884142.1:64751600-64980604 GCF_019232065.1 Centrocercus urophasianus
CTTGCTTTCTGGAATTATTGTATTATCAGTATAATGATAACTGGATAACTCCGGATTTTTCAAGATGAATGGTATCCAATGCAGAACGTTAGTAACATTTTCTATCAATTCACTGTATTCTGCAGGTACTTCTTGTTCTCTTCCTTCTCCCTTTTTTCTTTCATTTTTAATTTACCAACTTCTGATGATTTTTTTCTCCCCCAGTCTTTGTATGGTTTATTTTGTCTGGCTTATTAAAATATTGAAGTCCAGTTCATTGGAGCTCCTATTTACACAGAACACAATTTCACACCTTTTCCAAAGCAGTGCACAATGTCCCAAGATCAGTCTCTATCTCTACCTGAGTTATTTATTCTTGAAGCTGCCATGTCCAAGACTTCTCTGACTTCTTTAATTCCTCAAAGGCACAGTGTGTAGGTGTTATCTCATTCTTATGCTGCTTGCGTTTTTCCTCTCATGGTGACCCCTGCTGAGGTCACTTACATAGCGTGTGAGTGGATTGGTTAGGGAAATGGAGACTGCAGGAAAACGCAGAACACTGTAAAAGTGCATAGCATTTTACAAGCTGTCTGCCTGACCTTGAAAACCAGTATTTGCTGGTCTAAATGGAAGATGTAATCACAGTTCTGCAGAGTACAGTATGAGGGCACCAAGATCTTTCCTGAGTTAGAATACTTTTTCACAACTCTGAAATGCTGAACTGTTAGTTCTGTTTCTATAGCATCCCCTGAAGTAGGGTACCAGGCATCTTTTGTGCCTTCCCAAGGAATATAAAGAAGTAAGAAATTCTGTATCTTCTAGAAGTCTTTTGGGTTTTGGGAGTTATTTTGAAAGTTCTGAACCCCTGGAGTCTGTCATCTTCAGCATTCCTATGTTTGTTTTGTGTGCTCTTTCTAAGCATTCTGTGAGACGTGTACTTTAATACTCTATCTTTAATAAATGCCATGCATCTTTACAGCAGGAAAAAAGCATTTTAGCCTCTAAAATCTGAGTATTATGTTAATAACTTATTTTTAATTGCTCTTCTCATCTTATTTGTATGCTCACCTTCATTGCCCAGATGGATGAAAAACATAACATGAGCCAGCAGTGTGCTCTTGCAGCTTGGAAATCAAATGGTATCCAGGGCTCCATCAGAAGAAGGGTGGTCAGCAGGGACAGGGAGGTGATTGTCCCCCTCTACTCTGCTCTTGTGAGGCCCCATCTGGAGTACTGTGTCCAGGTCTGGAGCCCCCAGTACAAGAAAGACAGAGAGCTGATGGAGAGGGTCACAAGAGCCACAGAGATGATCAGGGGTTTGGAACACCTCCCTATGAAGACAGGCTGAGGAAGCTGGGCTTGTTCAGCCTGGAGGAAAGAAGGCTGTGGGGTGACCTCAGTGCAGCCTTTCAGTACCTAAAGGGAGCCTACAAACAGGAGGGGAATCAGCTCTTTGAAAGGGTAGATAACAGCAGGACAAGGGGAGAAATGGTTTTAAGTTGAGGGAGAGGAGATTTAGAATGGACGTCAGGGGGAAATTCTTTACAGAAAGAGTGGTGAGGTGCTGGAACAGGCTGCCCGGAGAGGTTGTGGATGCCCCGTCCCCGGAGGTGCTCAAGGCCAGGTTGGATGGGGCCCTGGGCAGCCTGGTCTACCAATTAGGTATGGAGATTGGCGGCCCCGCCCATGGTAGGGAGGTTGGAGATTCATGATACTTGAGGTCCCTTCCAACCCTGGCCATTCTGTGATTCTGTGATT
Source organism: Centrocercus urophasianus (assembly GCF_019232065.1). Lineage (NCBI taxonomy): Eukaryota > Metazoa > Chordata > Aves > Galliformes > Phasianidae > Centrocercus > Centrocercus urophasianus. The sequence goes on from NW_024884142.1 coordinate 64,753,338, forward strand.
GTAATCCTTCACCATTTCATAGTCAGTTGACATGTACAGTTCATTTTATTATTTAATTTTCTCTCCTTTTTGTTTCACATCTTTTGGATTTTCTGGGATCTTTCTATTTGTATCTTGCTTGTGCAAACAAATTATCCCATTTCGGATAGCTCTTTTCTTTTTCTTCGTGCTGCAAATGGTTCCTGAAGTAAGCTGCACAGACAGGCTTTTGGTTCTAACTTCATTTTCTATTCTGTTTATTATTTTTATCAAGTTGTTTTCCCCAGTTCAACTGTGCTTTCCACATCTGATGCCTAATATTATTGTTTTTTAAGAAAACAAAACAAGCTGCTTCCCAGTTGCAAACAGTATGCAGTAAACTTAAGTTACAGAAAGATTCTTCATTCAACTTGCATGATTTGGGGACTTGCTAATTAGACTACAGATAGCACTAAAATGATCAATACTTGACAAGTATTTCTCCAGTCTACTAGTGTAAGAGAGTAAGCCAAACAGGCAGATATTTCTGTGCCTTTCTCTTGAGTACATGCCTTCTTTTTAGCCCACTGTAGAGCAAACGAAGGCAATGACAAATCCTTTATTTGAGAAATAGGTGCTATAGGAAAAGATATCGAAGAAGAATTAACTCATCCCTCCTGGTAACAGTTTGGAGAAAGGGATGAGCTGAGGAATGTGACCTCCCCCATTCGTACCATCACGCTGCAACAGAGAAGTATGGGGGGAAAGGGGACCCACGCAGACTCAGATGTCACGGGAAATATCACCGACACAGAAGGGGTGGTTCTAGACCACCCCCATGCCTGGTCCAGGCACTCATGTAGCTCACCCATTGGTTCAGGCTGTGACCTTGGAATTCCACTACACCCCCTAAATTTCTTTAGACTGTATTTTACTCCGTGCAGTCACCAGCAATGTACTGTTATAGTGGTGGAAATAAACACATCTGTTCCATTGGTAGGCAAGTTGAGTAATATTTTATTCTGCCAGGTCTCTTCCCTGTCCCAGAGTTAGAAAGGTGCCCTGTTGAAGTGCTTTCACTTAAAATATTGCTTTCCTATTCTACAGGGTGATTTGTTCTTATAAGCAGTAACTGGACTAGAGACAATCCAGCACAGGTCTTGGATGAACATACTCTGTTGTATGGTTTCCTTATCATGAACCTGCTTATTTCCTTACCATGCTTATTATCCCTGTTCAATGTGGTGTTCAAAGCATTTGTGGCTTGGTAGCTCTGCCATAGTTGTACCATTACACATTACAAACGTGTTTCTTTCAGTAGTGTTTTCCAAGTTGCCATCTGTTCTTTCAGTTGAAAAAGGCCCACGTTGGGCTGTGATGAAGTACTAAGCTCGTGAGGCACAATGTGATTATCCCACAGAGGAGTATTTCTGCTATGTTAAGCCTCAGTAAGCTCAAGCTGACTTGGCTATGGAATTATTCTCTTTCTTTATTTTCTCTATGGTGTTTTGCTACTGAGCAACAGAGCTTGTGATAAACTTGTATACCTGAGTTGTTTCTGTAAATTATATTAGCTTTGAAGTTGAAAAATGCAAGGAGATGTGTTTCTGGAAACAACCTACTTAAAAATTGTTTAATGAAGAACACTGAGATTTAGGAAGTAGAGATTCTTTAGGGAAAAGTTTAACTGTGAGTATTGTCTGCTTTTTATGTTATGAAGTAATAAGCACAGTAATAAGAGTTGCTGCCCAAAAATAACCATATAAGAATTTGGGTAGAAAGAGTTATCATAATCTTATAGTCAAAGGTCATTAGCACAGGGAAACTCATTTAGCTTTTGTTCCCCACTTGTATTGTAGATGATTGATTTCTTCACACATTATTTTCTTTATTTTGGCTCACTATGTGCAAGTGGCAGCAAACTCTTTAACTCTTCCCATCTTTGGCAAGGCTCCCTCTATGTACTGATAGTCTTGTATGTAGGTTTGAATAAGACATTCTTTGAACTAAAGATAAAGTTGATTTTATTAGACTGAAATATGTTCTTGCTTCCTCCTTTGCTGTGAGTTATTGCTTCAACAAACACAGGAAAATCTGATTTACTGTAAGAAGTTTTAACAGCAGAGTAGGTATGTGCGCTGTAAATTGCTTGGAAAACAGGTGCAAATTGCTAGAAGAGAGAAACTAGCTTTGAGTTAAACTGCTGTAGCATGCAGTAGAGACTATATCATCAACTATGCCAGCTTAACTAAGTATCACTGGCCTTATTCCAGATCTTGTATTACTATTTACCTTGTGCCACCTGTTGGAAATCTTAGATTCAGCTCAGCTTCCCAAAGCAGTGGTCTTCATTAACAGAGAGCACTGATGAAATGCTTCCCTATGCTGTCAGGGCACGATACAGGCCAATGTAATGCAAGTGTAGTAAATCAGTCCAGTAAGGAAGAAAAAGAATAGGGGCTGATTCTCCGTTTCTGAGAGGGCAGTTGTGATTTGTCTACTGCCAATAATTTGTTTATCATTTTGTCTAATAAACTGGAAATTGAAGAGAAAAAACAATGCCTTGAAGGAATAGTTTAAAAGTCTTTGAGAAGGAGAAAAGGATTCTCATCAAAACCAAGATGACATTTGAAGATGGGATTGTAGTTTGGAAGAAATTCTTCTGGTTAAGTAACCAAGTGAATTTATTTATTCCTTTATTTATTCTTAATGAAGAGGTAGGAGATCAGTGATCTGGAGGCTAGGGTGCTATCTGAGTGTGAGGGACTCCCTCATCTGGGTCTCAGAATCACAGAATCACAGAATCACCCGGGTTGGAAGGGACCTCAAGGATCATGTAGTTCCAACCCCCCTGCCTAGCAGGGCCACCAAACACACACATTCAGATCAGGTTGCCCAGGACCCCGTCCAACCTGGCCTTAAACACATCCAAGGACGGGGCATCCACAACCTCCCTGGGCAGCCCGTTCCAGGGCCTAACCACTCTCCTTGTAAAGAACTTCCCCCTAACATCCAACCTAAATCTTCCCTCCCTCAACTTGGATCCATTTCCCCTAGTCCTGCTGTTGTCAGCCCTTTTGAAGAGTTTACTCCCCTCGTGGGTGTAGGTTCCCTTCAGGTATTGAAGTATCTCCTGGCCTGCAGGGCAGAGACATGGCTGGGGGTGAGGAGGGTGGGGGGTGTTGTTGGTCCCTCTTCTCTGGAGCACAGCATTCAGCTGGAGAAAGTTGAACATGCTCTGGAGAAGGGACTGTGCTATCACCTCTGTGTCCTGATGATGAGCTTTCTTTTCCTGCATACTATAAAAGTCATCTCACTTTGTCATTCACTGCTTTTCCTAGCACAAATTGTCTCTGGAGCCATGGGAAGTTGTAATTATGCAATTTATATGATTTATCTCTTGCACTGAGTATCCACACTGCACTGCTGTTTCCATTACTTCTGAATTGGATCCATCTAAAAGTTTAATGTTCTCACAAATATAACATAAATATAATTACAGGTAGGATAACAGCATTGGCCAGTCTCATTTGGAGAAGAATTGTTTTCAATAAAAGGTATTTTCAAGAATGAACTGATTTAGAGAAAAGCCTCACTGAATTTGTTTGCTGTGAGCTGAAAGGTCACTATTTTTGTACTAAAGAGAGATGCCTTACTGGACAGTTTTTCAACACAAGAAGCAATCTCTGTTATGAAGGCTAAAATTTCACATCTAGCATTAAAAAAGGCTTTTTAACATTATGTATTTTCTGCATGATACCCTTTATGCTGCCTCTGAGTGTTCCTTTTGACCTTGGTGAAGAGCTGTAATTAATCTGCAATTAAAGTAACGACAGCCTTCAGAGGCCGGGAGGCTCCTTTGCTGTCCTCGCAGCACGAGAGGGCGATGTTGTCGCAACAGACGCGGCTGCCTGGGGCCAGCGGGACAGCTTCCAAAGGGAGCATCTTTGCACAACCTTATTTAGGCTCCTCGTCAACAGAATAGATACCAGCGCAGGGTGGGCCAGAATAAGATAGATCAATGCAATTGCACTACTTTTTAATAGCAAAATGTCCTCCTAAAGCCTGATTTAAGAATGTTTTTCTTGGTTTTGAATTATACTTTATTCTCTCTGGGTTGTTCTAGAATACCCATCTTGCTATAATATTCCAGATGGCTGTCGTCTTAACAACAGATAAGAATTAAGAATGGTAATAGGGGATTTTTTATTGAAATTCACTTCTTTATCTTTCATTACTTATTCACACTCTATTATGCCCTAGTGCAGTATTCAAAACACGTGATATTGTAACGGAAAAAATAACCATATAAAATTAGGATATTATGTCAGCCCCTTTTTGAATGGTAAATTTTTAAAGGAATAGTGCAGTGTGAAAGACCTGCAGCTGTTTCACGTAGTGGAAACATGAACTCAGTGTCATTCAGGTTTTTCATAGGCTGAGTTAATTCCAAAAGAGGAAAAGACCAACTGATACAGTTCAGTGGGTAAATGTGACAAGTAAGCATACTCACAGACTTCATGTGTACTGCTAAAATGATGGGTCTAGCTGAATCTTGTTGATCACACTAATAATAATCTCTAAAAATGATAATTGGAGCTATACATGGAGCATTGACACATTTGTATTTTGTTCTACTTCTGCTGCATAACAGAATAATGATATTCTGCGTTTCCTTTATAACTGTTCAAAAAAAGTACTTCAAAGTTTCAGTACAGAATGTGTAATAGGAAAAAAGTTGTAAAACTTCTGCTAAGTCTTTTGGTTTGTTGGAGCATCACAGAATGTTTTGATGAGGCGTCTGATTTCTGACTAACATTTCCTAAAGCAAAAGATGCAAAACAGATGGCAAATGCAGAGGGTTGGGAAGTGAAATATTCTTGAACAGGTCCATGTTTGACTTGTTTCAGAGCGATCTTGGACACCAATCTCTTCACAGAATGGAGTGGTGGAGGAATAGCAAGGTCACACTGAGCCCCTGACCCACCTTGCCTGTGAACCAGATTTCCTGGAGTGCATGGGGCCGTGTTCTTTGCTTAAAAACAGACACTTCAAGGGAATTATGTTTCTGAAGACCAGACAAGTCTGGGCATTGTCTGACCAAACTTCAGTACATCAGAATGCTTCTCTGAAACTGATTTATTATCCGTGATCAACACTGAAGATGCTGCAAAATGTAATGAAGCCAAATTTTACAGTGTCTATATGGCAATGTGTGATTGGGCTGCATAATTTTTGCTGTTTTCATAGTAGATGAATCTCTTCAAATATGAGCAAAGGGAGGAAACAAGGGAGTACGTTAGTGCTGTGGATTTTTTTCTGTGTAGCCATTATACAAAACTACGCTGAGTTTTACCAATAGAGATAGTGGAAATTTTCTATTGTTATTTGTGGATATGAACTTATCATTGAGTTTTTTTGACTGTAGCAGCTATGCTTAGTTTCAGTAGGGCAATCAGATGCTTGAAGTAACTGATAACAAAGGGCAAGCCCCTCTCTACCTTGATTTCTGTTTTGCTCTGAGGTGCATCTGCTTGTGGAAAAATTTCAGTTGCTGGTTAGCTAGTTAGTCCATATAAAATGAATTATTGATTGCTATTCATTTTCCTAAGCACACAAATAGGTAGTTCAGCTGTTCAGTGTATCTCATAATCTTTTACACCTTGGTGGAAATAGCACGTGAGAACTAGTACTGTCTTACAAGCATGGTACTTGCAGAGAAGCCTAAAAGAGAATTCAAGTCAGGATTTAATTGGAATAGCGAAACAGAAGGGGATATGCTTTAATGGTGAGAATGAATGCGCATATCTTGATGTGTACAATAGGAGATTTTGACTCCTGTGTTTTGTAGTCTGTTAAGATGATGTGCATTGTTAATGATTTTTAACAGTCCCCAAGTATCTCTCTCGACTACCTAAATACAGACTTTTTATTTTAGAATCTGCTATAAATGCAATTGTAGTTTTCATGAATGTTATTGATATCTTGATAAGCATATGTAATGGGACCTTTCAATATAATGTCAAAATCATATCTATAAAACTTAACGTATTGTCCTCCAGTTTAAACTAGAACTCAGTGATTATGGGCTAAAAATATCAGGACCTGTATCAAGAGGGAAACTAAAAAATATTAATAATTTGCCAACATAAAATATATGAAGGAAATACAGAATGAAAGAACCTGTTAAAAAAAAAAGGGGGGGGTGGAAGGAAACAGGATTCTTTTTACTTAACGTGTACTGCCTGACTATTTATGGAGCTCAACATAATTGCAGAACATGTATGTGTAGCTAAAAGCCCTGTTAGACTGGTTGAAAATTTATAAAACTCTCTTGAAGAGTGGAGTAAAAATGAGATGAAATGTGTTTTAAGGGGGGATATTATTATCTGTTAGGATCGATACAAATGTTGTGGATGAATTACTGTTTCAGAATATGATATGTTGAGTTATGCAGCCATTTTCCTTTCACTGCTATCACTTAGCCATTTGCTCAAAATAACAGGAAAATATGAATTTCGTGATTGGCCTTACTGAGATGATGATTTTTCCTACTATTTTATTTTTATTTTAAATGTGTTCATATTACTGATTCTAACGTATGAGAGCCAAGAAAACCTGCCTCTTACTTTGCTGTTGGGCTTCTTTCTTTTTGTTCTTCAAGTAGTATAGCTAGTATAAGATGAACTTGAACAGTTTTGGTGAATGCAGGTTCCTGAACCCTTTATATGCACAATTAATATGATAATTAAGGAAAAAATGAGAACAGCTGTTGAAAGCTAAGTTGTCATAGCTCAGTAATGCTTAGAATTATTGTGGAAGAGAATTTCAAAATGGTGGACAGGTCTGGATCAGCAATGTCCTTTGGACCCAAAGTGCTTTGAACCCAATGTCAGGAGTTGCTATTTGCACAGATTTGTTAACATGACATGAGAAGTCCTTGTGTACAAGAAAGGCAACTCATCAAGTCTTTTATCTGTCAAGTTTTGACTACAATTTCATGTTTTGATCTGTACAATTTGTTTGATGTATGCTGGGGACATATTTATGCCTTCCATACAGGGAAGCAATCTAGGTGGAAAGGAAGTAATTGAAACAGTTGTTCTTGAAAGTCCATGGCAAGTTTGGTGTACATGCACACATGCAACTAACCAAATGTGCCCCAAATGCCTACCCTGCTGTGTGGTAGTGAGTCTAGCATAATTTGGGACTGGACAAGGTCAGGAATATAAAGCCAAATTTGAATAATTGCATGTGGCTACTGGAAAAGGTGCATCGAAACCTTTGACTGTGTCCAAACTATTTTATCTGTTCAGAGTGCAGGTATCAATGCAGCAATACTATGAAAAGCTGTTTGTTTTTCAGAATTTGCTTCTACAGATTTGGCTGTCTCTAACTTGCTTTTCCCAAGGAAAATAAATGCTTCAGTAAAGTGTTTCTGGTGGTGTAGTTATGGACTTGTGATAAGCAGGAAGATTTCTGCCAGCGTTCTAGAAATCAAGGTTTGTTCTTGTGTATCATAGAAACATAGAATTATGATTCTAATAGGTTTGGGTTGAAAGGGACCTTTGAGATCACCTAGTTCCAACCCCCTGCTGTAGCATGGACGCTCCCACTATACCAAGTTGCTCAAAGCCCCGTTCAGCCAGGCTTTGATCACTTCTAGGGGAGAAGGGTGTTCACAACCTCTCTAGGTAACCTGTTCCAATTTCTCACCACACTCACAGTGAAGAATTTTTTCCTAATATCTAGTCTAAACCTACCATCTTCCAATTTAAAACCATTTCCCTCATCCTGTATCCACATGTTCTTATAAAAAGTCTCTCACCAGCTTTTCTGTAGATCCCCTTCAGGTTCTGGAAGGCTGCTATAAGGAGGCCTCACAGCCTTCTCCAGGCTGAAGAACACCAACTCTCTCATTCTCTCCCCATAACGGAGACAATCCAGACCTCTGATCATCTTCATGGCCCTCTTGACCTGCTCCAACAACTCCATATCCTTCTTGTGTTGGGGTCTCCATATTTTTATGTCAAATAGTTTTGATGTGAGCATGACTGAAAAGAATTTTTGAAAATCACTTTAAGAAAAAAATCAACCCCTAGTTACAATGCAACAAGCGGAGCACTTGGCTTTGGATTTATGTGAAGGCAGTGGGCATTTCTGGTGTCAGAGTGAAATGAAGGAATTGGGTTTGAATGGGTTGTCAACTTTAGAAGGTGAAATGAAAGCAAATTGGTCATCTCTTCAGAAAACACTTGGTAAACACATTATTGTTTTACAGCCTTGGTTTCAGATGAGTTTCCATTGTCAGGACGGTAATGTCAAGCAAAGTTCTGATAGATGCTGCTGTGAGGACAGCACTGTTTCATAGTTTTACAAACGGCTTAGCTTTGTGTGCACATATATAAATGTCATTCCAAGAGCTGTGTTACTACTTTTGCTGTCAGAAACAGATGAGATTAAAGCTATGAAACTCCTTACAGAGAATTCTGGATTTCAGAATATAATTAAACTTCTCCTCTTGAAAGATTTTATGACAAAAATACTTGTAGTGAAGGAGTTTATGGAGTGCCCAGTGCTTACTCCAATGACTAGTGTGTCTTATAAACTATCTGAGCAGGTAATGTAATACGTGTGTACAAAACGTTAAACTGCATAGTTATATTCAAGCTAAAAATGTTGGTTTGATCTTCACAATAAGTTTGAACGACTGCAAAATCTTGTGGAAAATGCTTATGCATTGGCTTTGCCCAGGAAATCCTGCTGAAACATTAAGTTGTTTTTTTTTCTTTGTCATTTTAGAAGGCAAACTATTTGAAGGTAGTGTGATCACTCAGATCTTGGAAGGGCTAACTTGTGTGTGAGGGTTCTCTGGGGCTGTCAAAAACAATAGTGTTAATGGGGGCTTAGTGTAGGCTCTGCATAGGACTCTTTGATCTTACTCTGTCTACTAACTCTCCTTAGTAGTTGCAGTTTTTGCAAGAATTGGCATATGCTAATCACAGTACAGATAGAATCTTTCTTTCATGCTGCTGGTCACTTGTGGAGGTTCCATCCCAGTGGGCTGCTAAACTCCACCGTACTTCTCTCTTGTTTTCTCTCCTCAAAGGCAGAGAAGGAGAAAATGTGATGAAAAAGGGCTTGGGTTAAGGATAAGTAGATTGTTCACCATTTACTGTTACAGGAAAACAGTCTGAATGTAGGAAGGTTAATGTAATTTATTGGCTATTACTTACAAATTAGAGCAGTGAGAACTAAAAGAAAGCTAAAAACATCTTTCCTCCATCCACCCTGTTCTACCTGGTGATACTGATTGATCCTTGGCTGAACATTAGCCAGCAGTGTGCCTGGGTGGCCAAGAAAGCCAATGGCATCCTGGCTTGCATCAGAAATGATGTTGCCAGCAGGAACAGTGATTGTCCCCCGGTATTCTGCTCTGGTGAGGCCGCACCTCGAGTACTGTGTCCAATTTTGTGCCCCTCACTACAAGAAAGACATTGAGGCCCTGGAGTGGGTTCAAAGAAGGGCAACAAAGCTGGTGAGAGGTCTGGAGCACAGGCATTATGAGGAGTGGCTGAAGGAGCTGGGATTGTTCAGTCTGGAGAAGAGGAGACTCAGGGGCAACCTTATTGCTCTCTATAACTACCTTAGAGGTTGTAGTGAGATAGAGGTTGGTCTCTTCTCTCATGTAACTAGTGATAGAACTAGAGGGAATAGCTTCAAGCTGCACCAGGGAGATTTAGGCTGGAAGTTAGGAAATACTACTTTTCTGAAAGAGTGGTCAGGCACTGGAATGGACTGCCCAGGGTGGTGGAGTCACCGATACTAGAGGTGTTCAAGGAATGTTTGGATTTTGTGTTGAGGGACATGGTTTAGTGAGAACTGTTGGTGATAGTGGATGGTTGGACTGGATGATATTTTAGGTCTATTCCAACCTTGGTGATTCTGCGATACCTCCTCCCCCTGAGCAGCACAGTGGTGCAGGGAGTGGGAGCTGCAATCAGTCTACAGTGCTTTTCCTCTGCTGCTCCTCCACAGCCCATCTCTGTCCTACCCCCGTGTGGGTCCCATCCATCCCATCCTTCCTAAACTGATTCCACATGTACTTTTCATAGGCTGCAGCTTCCAATGTAGCTCCAAAATGACTCCATGTACCACCCTTCAGCAGCCATCCCTGCAATTCTCTACCAAAACCTTGCCATGTAAACCTAGTATATCACTGCATCCTTCCTAGCACAAGATGACTGTGGTTTAGATTCTGTCCTGATATAAAATTGAGTTCATGTAAAATGTGGCTGTTGTACCTTGTTTTTTACAGGCAATTACAGTGTGATGGGAGTAGTGCTTTCCTTTTGGCTCCAAACCAGGGAGCTCTGAGATTGTTCAATTGCTTTACTTAATTATGGAAGTTCACGTGTTGAAAGCAACAAAATAACATTGGTCATCACAGGGAGAAAATGTTCAACTTTTCATAGCATTGAAAACCTTTTCCAGCTGTTACCACTTCTCTTTTCCCTCATCCATTCTCCTCCTTGGCATTTTTTTCCTGTTTTTTCCCCTAATAATCAGTCTACTCAGATACTAATCTTCTCTTGTGGGTCTTTAACTGACTGCTAAAGAAAAGAGCAAAGAATTGCTTTGGGAATCTCACAAGGATAGGCTTTCCAATGGAATTCCAATCAGATTTGGTTGATGGGATTTGTTGCAGTTGTGCCTTTGCTTGTTGCTGTGGTAGTGGTAAGCTGAATGTTCTTGGCTTCAGCACAGCTGGCATACAGTTAAGGCATCCTTTAAAAAAACAAAAAAAAAAAACAAAAAAAACCCAAACATTTAAAAAAAAACGTTTGGAAAAGAAATTCCAAAAGAAACCTCACAAAGATAACAGCAGTCTAAGTAAATATTTAAAATAATATTTGAAGAGTGGCTATACAATCCTTTTTTAGTCTAAATTACTTGGAAAATCAGCTACTGTCTAGTTTTGAGTGGCTGCTATGATGAATAACTGGATCAGCTGGAGGGCAACATAAAAGGTTTGATTGGATTTGACAGAACTAAATGTAAAGTTGAAGTTGCTCATGTTTAGCAGTTTGTTTTTTTTTTTTCCTGGCTGCCTCATAACCCCTGCAAATGGGACTACTATCTAGTATTGGAAAATATAATTAAAAAATACTTAACATCACATGAGATGACAAATACACTGTTATTCTTCTTTATTTAGAGCTCATTTCCCACCAGTATTACAAAACTATTTGTCACTGTGTTTGTCTTGCCTTTGGTTTTTATGAGTTTCGAAAAATGCATCTGACTGAGAGTGCTACTTGACAATTGAAATGGTGAAGATGGCAGCAACCTTTCTTAGGATGAATGTGTCTCTGGAGTCTCCCCTCACTTGGCTTTTCCTATGGGGTAAATCATCCAAAGTCCCATTGACTTGGACAAGAAATTAGGCTGTATAATGACATAACTGACATAAATGACAATAAAAGTAAGATAAACATCCCGCTTTAAATATATTACTTCATGCATATGTATTCAATTTTGGATCACTAATTATTTAACGAAAAATGAGTAAAAATATATTTTTCCATCTCAGTAAAGCTTCACAATTTGGAAAGAAAAAAAAAGAAGGAAAAAAAAACAGTTCCTACCAAAATCAAACTTTGATGAAGAAAATAATTTCTATGAATAAAAATGTAGAAGTTTTTCACAAACACTTGTGTGTCATTTGACTGAAACAGAACTAGAAATGTTCAATTTTTTGTCTTTTTAATTCTTTCTCATATTATCCTTAGAAAGAGAAGCTACTTAGTAAGAGTTTCTGAAGTTTGCAACTGTGTAAATGGAATGTTTAGGGTATGTCATTAATGAGGTAGGAGTGTTTATCTCCATCATTTTACTTTAATGTAAGTTACTTTTTGGAATATCTTTTTTTTTTTTTTTAATATATATATGCAGAACAGTATGTAACAGATGCTTCGTATGCTTAATTAGGATCATTTAAGCAACAAAGTGTCTCTGGAAAACTCGTCCCTTTGTTGGTCAACAGTATTTCATGTGGCAGCTGCATTGCCTCTGAAGAAAGTTCACCTAACAGCAATGTGGGCAGGCTGTATCTTAGCCCAAAACAGACATTCAAGACAAGTATATAGTTGTTAGTGATACGTGATTCTGAGCTAATAAATGCGAGGAGTCTGAAATACATTAATATCCAGATGAAATATTTAATTTTTAAAGGGAGAGTTTGTCAGAGGAGTATCTAGGTGTGCTGCTACCAGCTATAACTTGCTCCCACTGATCTTATGAGTAGTTGATGACTTGATCTCATTCTGAACGCCTTAAAGGGCAACATATCAATATATAGCTATGCATATCCCTTCATGATCTTTAGTTTTGGTAAATGCTAACATGGGAAGCAAATCCATTGGCTCTTCAAATCAAACAGGATTTCTGCACTGAGTTTTGTATGAGCCAAACTAGCATCAATAAATAGTGAGAGCTCTGATTGAAACACATCCTTAGAAAATAGAGATGTGTGCTGATGCGGATTGTTATGAAAGTAACCCTAGAGGTGAATGGTTATAATTTGAGAAGTGGTGTCTGAACATGCACTTAAAGATGGAATCACAATGCATACAAATTTCCTGTATGTATCTTTAAACAATGCCTTTTTTCACTTTGTACTAGATTTTAGTTTCAATATTTACTTTTTTTTCCTCTTCTAGACAATTTCTATCTCCTTTCTGTCCATTTCCTACCTGTTTCCATACCTATCTTTTTTTTTTTTTTTTTTTTTTTTTTGAGCATTCTAATGCATTTTTTGTGTTTTTAAAGTACTTCCTCTTCCTAGGAGTTATTTTTCTACTGGAATGTACACAAAGTCCCCCAGATCCATCACTAATGGAAGAGTTTATGCCTTGAAAATAAAACTGCAGTTTGTGCTAACACAGACTTCTTTCCTCCCTTGGAATTGGCTATTATTTGTTGAGCACCATCAACACTCTCAGCACTGTGTAATATAAAGAAAGAGGAGGATGGGATTTCTGCCCCAAAGGGCTTGCAGTCTGTTAGATGCACAAAGCAGATTAGATAATGCTAAATATGGCACCGGTCAGATGCACAGATTAGTCTGAAAATGCCACAGATCTTTTTAATATAACTTCCTTCTTTGATGGATGTAGTCTCTGTTTTAATGAAAGTATAAAAATACTCTTGGCTTCCCTGAAGACTTTACAAAAAGCTACATCTGAATAACTGACAGGTAGGATCTATCATGCCAAGCTTAAGCTTATTGCTAAGCCAAAATATCTGATAAGCTGGTTTGCCTACTGGCAAAGAATTAATTGGATTTCATACTTGGAGTCCTTTCTTTTGCTCCATCATTATTATCATAGAGTTACAGGAGGCAGAGATACAAAAGACCTATTAAGTCATCCAGGCGGTAGACTTCTCAAAGCCTTGCTTCTATTACCCTTCTTTTTTTTTTCCTTGAGTTTCACACCTCCCTTAATTTCATCCTGTTGTTTCTAATTGTAACTGGTTTTTGCCATCCTCAGTAATTCATTTTTCCTTACTGATGTAAATATCCTTCAAGTATGAACAGGCTGTTGTTGTATCCCCCAGAAAGTTTTTTCCTTTGGCAGCTTCTGTGTAGTTAACTTTTAAGGTCTCCATGTAATTAATCTCTTCAATCTCCACTTATCATTTTTGTTGCTTTTCTAATAACCTCTTTAATGTGTTATCTTTCTGGTAATGAGTTGTCCAGAGCTGAATGCAATATTTCCTGTGTGTCTGCACCAGGGCTCCATGGAGAGGGACTTTCAGCTCTCTGCTCTGGGAACTGATGCATCTACAAATGCAAAAAAAAAAAAAAAAAAAAAAAAAAAAAAAAAAAAAACAACCCTTGAGCTTTACTGTGCTTTATTATGTAGGAAATGAGACCAATTGATTCAGATTACAATGGCTTTGTATGATTTCAGGTGATAAAGCAATATGTTTTTTCGACAAAAGCGTGTGTGGATTGATCTACATTTTGCCTCTACAAGAGTGAACTATATTCATAGAAAAGATTTGTTTCTATTATCTGCTCTTTGTAATGTGGACGTTTAAAGCTGAACAGACAAAGGAGGTGAAAATGGCACTGAGGTGACTGGCAGTGCCCTGCTGGTGCTCTGTCTTATAACATCTGTAGGCACCCTCCAGGTGATGTGGTTAGGGTAGGAGTGATTTCTGTTGACTCTTGGTGGTTTGTTAGCACCAAATTGGATGTGTTGGTAGTGGAGATGTCCCTGGGGAAGTGGTAGCTAGAGGAACTGCTGCTCTAGCTATGGGTACGGTATGCCTGTTTTTTTTTTAATGATTAAAAATAAGTAAAACCTTCCACTGGCAAGGGATAAGGGTTTGTAGTCAGGATGAGGCTTTGGGAAAGATTGTGAAACAACAAATAATGCAGAATTTTAAACTCAAGGGTAACAGCAAATGATTTGAAATTGGTTTGCTACTATTATGAAGCAGTGAAGGACTAAGCTTGCTATGAGATGTTAAATACAGTTTTTCATAACTAGCTTTCTGTGAACAGAACTAGTAATATTTTAACAGGAAAATTCATCTGCTGATCTGAAGGGGAGTTTGGACTCCAGGCACTCAGGGTCCTATTTATTTGAAATACTGTAGTTTTGGTAGCAGCTTATCTTCCTTGCCTCTCCTAGAGGAGCTGTGAGATCATTTTGTGTTTGTTTGACTGACTCAGTTTAGTGGCTGGCTTATTGAACACCGAGAAACTGACTGAGCTAAACTAGCGAGGAGCCTGTTTTCCTTCTTGCAGTCTGCAAATCATACCTGTGTTTGGACATTAGACCTGCCAGGCTTGTAATCTTGGGAGACTTTGAGACTCAGCACTGGCTGTGTCCACTGTTTAGTTTGAGGCCATGCTTCCTTTTGTAAAATACAGTTTTGAATAAACCTGTCTTACTGTTTGTACACAACTTGTCAAAGTAATGTTTTTAGTGATTAATACGGTTTTGCAGTGTTCTTTTGTGCCTTTTTAAAAGATCTTGTTTTCGTTCATGCTGAGCTTCTTAT
Organism: Centrocercus urophasianus; assembly: GCF_019232065.1. NCBI lineage: Eukaryota > Metazoa > Chordata > Aves > Galliformes > Phasianidae > Centrocercus > Centrocercus urophasianus. The sequence goes on from NW_024884142.1 coordinate 64,768,374, forward strand.
AAATACTGTATTAAAATCACTCTGTAAATATATCTTAAGATTTTCTAATGAAATAATCAAGATGCAACTCTGGTAAGTAGTAACTTTTTAAAAATATCTGCATGTGACATAAGCACTATTTGTATTAAGCATCATCTGTTTGCAAATAAACCTGCTTTAATCATTGTTATTCAAAGAGAATCACATCTTTCTTTTGAAGATTAGCTAAAAAGTGGGAGTGCAGATTAAGGCTGATTTAAAGCCGGGCTGCGTTTTAGTTATAATCCAAGATTGCAACTGTTTTACAGACAGGTACTTTTTGCTTTTTCTCCAGTTGTGTATTTGACCTCTGCATTCCTGTGCAAGTTCTGTTGTGCTGAGTAACTGGCCTGAGAAATTTCTCCATCCGCTTTGGTACCTAAGTGTCGGTGGGGAGTGCCTGATCAATCCCAAGACTAATATACTGCGGTCCCTGTTATCATGTCTTTGAGACAGCATGTTCCCAGCATCTGGATTAGTATCCCTGTGTCTGAGATAGTTTTGCACTGTTCAGTAGTCTCTGTAATGTACGTACTTTGAATCAGATCCTGTTTTTTTGAACAGTGGGCATTGTGTACAGGGTTTTATTATTCCATAATTTGGATTGTCTGCCTTCAAATTGGATCTCACAGTAATACATAAAGGAATTAATCCTCCCAACTCCATCTAGTTCTGCCTTTTTTGTGTTAGGTGATCATAATCTGACACAGGTGTGCAGTCATGCATCATGCCCAATGTTCTGACATGTTGAGAGCAACAGAGATGAAAAAAGAGCAAAACCTCCTTACAGTCTAAAGTTGTGATTTATTTTTAAAATTTTCAGTCAGATTAGCATATACAGAATTTAAAATTGATGCTTTGAAGCAGATTATACAAACGTAATTACTGAACTTATGAAACGGATTGAAAAGCATTCTACTTCCGTGTTGTATTTGGTGCATTAACTGTGGGATCACAGATGTAGGCCAAGGGAAAGGGAGTCTGAATTAAATTAAACTGAAGAAGAATTAATACTCTGTAAGCAGAGTAACATTATTCTTCCAAGTTTCTGAAGACTGTTTTTAAAGCACAAATTAATTAGTTTCTCAGCCCCTCTGAGATACTTTTACACAGGCTGAAGCCAATGGGGACTGCTGCATCACTTAGTATGCAGGTCTCCATAATGTGTGCCAGACAAATGCTCTCTGGATCTCTAGCAGGCAACCTAATGTGTCTTGATTACTGGTCTTTGAAGAGTTACAGAGAAAACAATGTGAGAACACTGGATGCTACAGTGCTGATTGCTGACATTTGGACTCTAGAACTTCCATGTGTAATTGTGCATGCACACAAACAGAATATCAGAGATTGGAAGGAACATTCACTGTGTCATCTGTATCAACTTCCTATACATACACGTATACTCCCTAGTACTTAGGGAGAATTAGTACCTTGAAGGACATTGGCAGAAGCTGCTCGGAGTTAGTTGGTAAGAAAGACTAAGGAAAGAGGTGTATTCTCAGCTTCATGCCTCTCTGGAGCTTTGGTATTCTGCTCAGAACTTCAACGGCAGTGATTCTTTCCACTTGAGTTCATAGCCTGCAGCCCTGTTCTGTAACAGGACAAAGAGCTGCTTTTCTAAAACTCAGGTGGGTCTGGGTCCTTTAAAGACAATAATTATTTTTTCTTTTATCTGAAGGGTTAGATTGACAGATCTGTCATCTTTGGATAAAAATCCAGACTGCCAGGGAGGAACAAGGACCTAGGTTTACTGCCGGAACTCTGTCCCTAACAATGGAATAGGCAGCGTCATTTCCTGATTATCTCTCTTCTCTAGTGAGAAGTGGGATAACAGACCAATACCAGAGAAATAAATGTTGAGCATTGGGCTGTTGTCAAAACAGGGATGCTAAACCTGGAATGCTTTACATGATGATGGATGTCGAAGGTTGATCTCAGAGGAGGTGTGTTGGGTGGTTTAGGTTACCACCAAATTACAAGGTTGATATGTTCTGATTAGCTAATGAAGTAGGTTAAAATTTTAGTAGGGATGAAAATGTTTGAAAAGAGTCATATTTTGTTATAAACAGACTTCTCTTGATTAGCAAGACCCAACAGCACATGGTGCCAAGTCACTTCCACAGAGTGTTCCTGGGATGTTTCATGCCTATTCCAAAGTCCTTCATTATTTCCAGTTTAATGCTTACATGCTTTTGAAGCATCAAACAAACAGTAGGAGCAAAAAAATAATTTCAAATAGAGTGTATTTTCCAAAAATTTCCTTTCCCCCAAACCTTTTCTTTAAAATATTTTTCAAGTTGATTTTTAAAACAAAAGTTTTGTCCATTCATCTCTATTAAAACATCATCAAAACTTAGAGTACAAAGGACTGCTAAATTATTTTTTAATCTAATCCACTCTTGCCAACTCTAAGTCAGCACTGTCTATCATTTTTGCTAAGACAGCATTGTATTTCTTATGTGAATACTATAAATTCCTACCTACAAATTACTGCAGAAATCCAGAGTAAATTTAAGTTATAATGCAGTAAAATAGCCCCTCTGAAGAGGCTACATTAATCATGGGATTTTGATATCAGGACTTTCTGTACAAGGCTCATTTTCACCTTGTTTGGGATTTTAAGTTGCTCTCAATAGATCCAGTTAAACTGTAGTACAAAAAATAAATAAATAAATAAATTTAAAAAAAGCTGTAGTGATGGAGTTAGAGGAAAAAGAGGGAGAGAAGCAGATTTGTCTTCACCACAGTCACATCTCCTACTCTGGTGAGGATTTTGTTCTAGTTAGGGATGTCTTACAAAAGCGTATTTCAATGACTGAGTAAAGGTCATGGTTTTCAAAAAGTCCAGTAGGATTTGGAACCTTAAGTTATATACTCCGAATGATTTGGCGCTGCAGAGCATCTCTTTAGGTGCTAGTGGAGGTTAGGCACCTTGGTACCTACACTACTGAAAAGGAGAATAAGGCTTCCTGTGGAGAATCTTAATCTTGTTTTTTGTTTTTTGTGGTTTTTTTTGTTTGTTTGTTTTGTTTTGTTTTGTTTTGTTCCTGGAGTTGCTACATTTTACTCACCTGCCTCTGAGGAACATTTACTTTGAGGTTGCCTTCCAATACCAGCCTGTTCTCTCCTGGCTTTTCCGTTTTTTCCTCTAAGCAAGTGGGAAGTTCCTGTAATTAGGAAGCAATGTCTTTATACTAGGTAGATCAACACTCTTTTGAAGCACTGTTTTATGTTGTTATCTAGAAGCTTCCCATATATGAAAAGGTTGCTAGCATAATATTAGAAATCATCATTCAATGATTTTTTTCCCCCATCTTCCTTTGTTACTGCACAGCTCTTTCAGGATTTTCACAGTCATTTTTCATATGATATCCATGTCTCAAATAGTTTCGGCTGGTTATGAAGACTGTACGTTTCTGAACACAGAAACACCAAAATCTTAACTGATGTAACTGAGATTCTGAGCAACATTGATGAGAAGTTTGAGGAGTAGCATGTGGGAAGACATAAGGAAAAAAAAGCTTATTGGAAAATAATAGTGTAACACTTGTTTTTTCATCCTATGATGATATCTGATATTCATTTACGTTGGACCTTTGTAATGTGATCTTTCTCATGCGTATTGTCTAGTGCTGCCTTTTGGAAACATTTTATTTTTTTCTGTGCAGACCTTCTGGCACATTCTGTACCAGTTTAGTAAAGGAAATAACTATTGGGTTTACTATTTCATACCTCTTTAAGCCATTGAATCCTCATGGAAAATGTCTTGAAATACTCTTCTGTGGGGATGATTCTAGCTGTGTAGTATATTTGCTTTCTTTTGATAGCTTAAGTGAGATCTGCAGCAAAATGAATCCTACTGTTTATATTGGTTTGCCGATCCCTAGTGGTTGTCCCCTTGCTGAATTCTTCATTGTCTATGATGCTGGCAGTGATGAGGTGGAAATATTAATGCTGTTTTAAGTGAAGGAGGAACACTTCAGAAAGTAAATGACCAGCATGGTCAGTTGAATTTTAGCAGTAGATTTTCTGGAAAAGGGATTCCTACTTGATTTTATCTTATTTTTTGCACATTTAAAAAAAAAAAAAAATTCCGAATACATCTCAAAGATTTGTGCCACTAGCTTTAACTATGCAACATGTAGTTTAGGAAACCATGTTCAGTTCAATTACTACTGAAGGGAAACTGACAGAGAGATCTTGAAGAACTGATTTTACATAGCTAACAGGTCATTCACAGTTACAGTATGGGGCAATCAAGTGACTTGTAGTAAGCTATCAAACCTATTCAGGGGTATGATTCTATGATATAAGATGGTGCTATCACTTGCTATTGTATTTATTAATTATCTCACTATGCTTTATACTTAGTGGTCAGATTGACCTCTACACTGGAATTTTAGTTCATTTTTAGTGCAACCTTTTTATTTGTAGTTCTAGGTGACATTTCAGATGAAGTTACTTTATTGAATCTCTCTGGGGAAATTAAAGGAGGAGGAGGAGATTAGAATTGAATTGTTAACACAAAAACATGCTTCGTTAAGTTACTAAAAGAGCTACTTAGGGGACCTTTTTTTGCTGCAGCATGTATGGATAAAAGTGTATTGATCGTGCACCAAGCAATTTTTTTGCAAGCCTTCCCTATTCTTTTCACTGGAGGAGGATGGAGGAAAAAAAGAATATTTCTATATATGTACGCATATATTCTTTCATTTGACTAGTTTACTTTCTTCCTTAACTGTGTTAGACACTTTTAGACAACAGTAGTATGGTGCGTTGTTTTTTTTGCCAGCACTCCCTCTTTGCACAGCTTGGCTTAGATGCGCTTTGAGTTACCCTTCAGTGAACAAGTACAGGCCACTTATTTCACAGAAAAAGTGCTGAATGAATCATCTTGCTTTCCTCCCTCTTCCTTTTTCTCCAGCCTTCAGCATATTCGTATTGCCTGAAAAACAGCCTTGCTGTGAAATTTTGCAGAAGTTCATTATGCAATCTCTAAACTTGGGTTGCCGTCAGCATTCTGCAGTGAACTTGCCACGGTTGCATTTATTCTTCTCTAGTTTGCTGTGATAGTGGCTTTCAGTACCTTTTGTGACCCATCCTTTGTTTTTCTGGAACAGCAATAGGGAATGTAACAGATTAAACTGTTGGGTGGTCTCACAGTATGCATTAGCTCCGGCTGGTCCAGCCCGTGGGCTGCCCACAGCCCAGTACAGCTTGCACTGTGGCCCAGTCTCTGCACTGTGCCATCATGATGATGACTTTCTCCCGTGTATCACTTAGCACCAGCCAAACATCAGTTCACTATTAACCGCATCTGGGCTGAAACCAGGATAGTGCAGTGCCAGCTCAAGTTATGGCAAATAACGCATTTTGATACACTGACTAAACACAGTCCCATGAATAGCAAAAAATAGGCAGCTGTGCTTCCTATTCTCATAAAAGAATCTGAGAACAGATTTCAAGATTGAAAAAAAAAAAAAAAAAAATTTTTTTTGTATATTTGCCACCCCATTTCCAGTTGACAAATAAATTACCTGCAAATTTTCCAACTGTGATGTGCAGAGTTGCAATCAGACACTCAACTCAAAAGTCTGATTGGATCTCCCTACTAGACCTTTATAGGCCCTATCTTAGCAGAGAGAAACACCCTTTCACTTGACAGCAATAGTTTGTCACCTCCAGTGGTGCAGATTGTTATGCATGCAGTCTCCTGTCCATCACTGACAAAAAAGCATAGCCCAAGACAACTCCTCTTCGTTCAGTGCAGTCCAGGCAAACCAAAAGGTTTGGACAATCATGCGTTAGCTGATGCTCATTGAATTTGCTTTACAGTGAAGTACACTGAAGTACACACCAATTTTTGCACTTCCCACCCCTTTGCTGCTTCCCATAAGTGAAGGGGTAATTTTCCCTCTCCTCTCTTGGGAGATGACTGTGAGTAACTTCAGTGTGAAGACTTCTTATGCATTTGATTACATTGATTAGTTAAGCAGAATTCACATCCACAGTAGGGATCTGTTTTTCATCTTTGTTGCCAATTTTAACTAATTAAATCCCCTTTGATTTTAAAGACTATATCAAGTCACTGATATTACTGTGGATGTTTGTTTGTGTCATCTGTACTTACTTTTGAGATTTAACTATCTCTGCCTGCGATAAGTCAGCAATAACCTCAAAATTAATGAATATGGAACTTCTCAAGGCTTAAAAGTATCAAACCACCTGAAGTATAATTTATAATTTTGTGATATCTTTGCAGTTCACTTCCGTATTTTTGCTTGTTTAAGCTAGTACCTAATTCTTAATTCTATGACTGAAGACATTGTGTTACATTATTTGATCCTATCAGTCCTGCATCTTGGCTCAGTACTTGCTTCCCTCATCTTAGCATCTGTGCAACTGGAAGAAAAACCATCCACAGCTGCTGATGTCCACTTCCAAGCTCACCTTGATTCTCAGTTGCCTTAAGTCTCTTCTGAACATTTCAGTGTTCCATCAAAATTATTTAGTCTGGCACTTCTATCTCTCTTTTTTTTTTTAATTATATGTGAGCAGAGACAGAATTATTTGGAAGATAAGGCAGATTGTTTGTTTTCAAATAAGGATTTTTTTCAGTGTTTAAAAAAATAAAACCTCAAAAAACAAAAAAACAAACAACGAAAAAAAACCAACCATGACAGACTACAATCTAAAGTATGACTAATAACAAATTAAGCATGAACAAATCCTGTGCACCAGCACAAAAGCTTTGTGATGAATATGATGTTCCTATTGCAGTATTATCCCCTAGTTCATGTTAATTATTAAATTTCGAGTATCTGAAAGAGAAGATGGAAGCAACTGTGTTTCTAATGAATCTGTAATGAGTTCTAAGTCTGGGTAACCATGTGGAGTTGGGGGATTTGCATAATAATTATTGTAACTGAAGAACAACTATATGGCTGTTGGGCTCTTTTGCACAAGAAATGGTCTCAGCAGTGAGGGAAAATTCCGGTTTTGTAGCTTGGCCTGTGATACCACAACAGTAACTAAGGAAAAAAAGTATAAGGAAGATGAAGTGGTGGCACTTCACTCGTGCACACATAGAAGTGTGCCTGAAAGCAATGGAATTTATGATCTGTATAATTACCAGGAAATAAATTTGAATTTTATACTAATTGGATCTCCTTCAGTCATTATCAGAGCGCAGAAAAGTTAGGTAACTGAAAAGCATAGTGTAGGTAAAAACCTCCCCAGCATTATTACACCACCATATGCAGAGATGATTCTTTTTTAGTATGATGATCAACCATGAAGGAAAGAGTACTGTTTGATTTCAATTACAGGAAGGTCTTTACTTAGCTCTTAGATATTGTATGCTAATGCTGATGGTTATTTTCTTCTTTTTGTTCAGTTAACTTTCTGCTTAGATTCCTAAGAATACAATGAATAGTCCACAACTGTGCTTACTGATTTTGTGTAGTATACTAAGAAATAATTAAAAATTTGTGTTTTGACTGGGTCCAGGGGATACTGAGAGCTCTAAAACAATGAGTGCAAACTGTACAGTGATACAGTTCTAGAAGCAACCAATGTTTTACAACAAAATAACTTAATCTGTATGCTGCCTGTCTTTATTTACTCCATCTTTTATTCTGTCAGGAATTATTTTTCATATTGTATAAACGTAGCATTTTCTTGTGGATTTGACAGAGTAGAATTCAAATGAGCCCTGTTTTGTCTCCAAATGGTGTGACTGGAGAGCACTTGGTACATAGTATTATGCTTTCCATTCAAAGCACTATGCAGGACTAATAATTAGTAGTCACAGTTATTATTCTTGTTGTTGTTTTTTTTTTTTTACTCTTGTTCTATTAGGTAGTCAGTCCTTGCTGCTTGGCTTCATTTTACAGCTAACTTGCTTCTCATTCTGTAAGGATCCTTTTCTGACCTGTTTTTGCCAAACACTTGCTACTAATATGTTCTCAATATTTCTGTTACTTCACTGCACTGATCGTTTCCCCAGGTTTGTTCTCTGTTCTGCTGCTCTGTTTCTACTGAGGTTGTCCTGCTTGGATCTGTCAGCATTTTTCTGGTGACTCTATGGATGTTGGAGGCTCTAACAACACTGGTTGATTCAGTCACTGGCAGACAGTGAGGGAAAATACCTCTGGTTCTCCCCCAAGACAGGAAGCCCCTGTCTGTGAAATTGAATAGGACTGTACTTATGTTGACTGTAGGTGTCTTTGAGAGTGAGCTCCTCGTTGGGTGTAACAGGCATTGTCACATTATTCCACTCTTTTCCTTCCAGAGGTTTATACATCTCAAGCTAGACCTTTTCTTTTCTTTTTCCCGTGAGCATACTGTGGTAATTCATTTGTCTTATGCGGTTGAAAAATCGAGGACAGCAGCCACTGGCAGAGCACTCAGAGCAGTATGAGGTCGGCGGAACCAACCAGCTCACCTCTGCTTGTAGGCTAATGAAGCAGTTCATCTCAATGTGAGATGTCTTGTTGTCATGGTCAGTCCCTTGCAAAGATGGAATTTTCTTTTTCTAACCTTCAGAGAGGAAACTTGAAGTTGAATGTCATGGTGTCACATACAGAGACACATAGGTTAGCTCTACACTTATCTGATTCCTGTTGCTCTAGGACAATATGGAGGGAATTGTCTTTTCTTTCTTTTCCAATTTGAAATCCCTTAACATGCTGTCTTTGGTCCCCATTTTAACTGTTGCAGATGGGAATTTATCTGGTCTTCTACGTGGTCTTCTGCCCCTAGCATCCAAGGGCTTTCCACTTTTTTGGCACTCTGGTCACACGGTGCTATAGCAAGCCTCAACAGTTGGAGTTTTCCTGCATTTGCAGGTAGGAAGTGCCTGTTGTAGCTGCACCATCTCTCCAATTGAAGTGAGGTGATAAACTGAGCACCTGTTGTTCAGCAGCTGACCTAATTGAAGCAGGATTTCTATTGCATTCAAGAAGTTTCTTTCAGGGAATTTCTTTCTGTGTTTCAAGTCCAAGAAACATGAGTCCAGATGAGATGCTCTGAATTCAAGTCAGATCAATACATGTCTGTTGCTGAGCTGAAGTGATCTGTTAATGGTGCCTGTAACAGTGAATGACTTGATTAGGAGGAGAAGAACTGATTGATAAGCTGCTTTTCTAGCAGAATGACAAAATGATCTGGTTTTTCTGAAGTCATGTTGCTTTTGAATTATTACCATGATATTTTTTATGTGTTTCTGTATTCCAAAACCTTTTTTTTTTTGTTTTTTTTTTTTTTTTTTTAGTGGGGTCTCTAACAAGCATTAACAAATACTTTTCACTCAAATGCAATTTCAGGAATATTTTGGAGACACAAATGGACATGTTTCCTACAAGCAAATGGCAGTGTTCTTTAAACTGCCTGTTTTTAGTTTATCTTAACCAAAAACAATCAAGAGATTAGCAAGCAATGATTTTTGTCCCTAATTCCCATATCAAACCTGTTTGTGTTAACTGGATAAAATGTATTCTGAGGCAGTATGTGCAATGCTTGTTTATTAGCAAGAAGGATAAAATGAAGTTATCCTCACTTGACCTGAATTTTTTTCTTTGTTTTGTGCTTTTATCTGGATGCTTCTAAAGCATTTAAATGAAAAAATATATATATTTGATCCTCACTAGCATAATTTTATATTCTTGTTCTCTTATTACTTAATTTAAACCAAAGCTGTGAGAACTAAAGGTAATATTAATAAAATAGTACTGTTATTAAAAAAAAAAAAAAAAAAATCCTACACAAGTTAGTGCTACTGAGATTCATACATCTTTTTAAGTTTTATTAGGCAGCAGTGTTACTCATTAAAGAAAACTGCCACTTCGTAATTCTTACAATTATGAATATAAATCTATATTTGCTTGTACAAGTGTAATGTTACAGGTTTTCACCATGAAAACTACTGCCATAGCTTTGCTATCTTATTTGCATCAATTCTGTGCATTCCAATTGAGCCTCAGAACCACTATATTTTGCATTTGACTTACCCTTCCATACAGATCATTAAAAGGAGGTCAAACCTCTGACCCTTTGCTCTGTCCTTCTTGCATCTTCTTGAGCTGGTTACCTACTGTGAACCATCAGTGCTCATCAGAAGCTGTAGTCTTCCAGGCTCTGTCTGTGATTTTTATGCAGGTAGACAAAGGAGCTGTGATTGAGGCAAATAAATTTGTGCTTCTTTCTCCAATGGCAGTGTTGTGATCACTGTCTATTTGAACTTTTTGATTTGATGTGCAATGCCTCGCTCCATCAGTAATTTGTTCCAGCATACTGTATCATGAATCTGATACAATCTCCATGGAAAACATGAGCTAGTCACTTTAAATCCTAGAATATTTTTGTGGAGTTTGAAGATGATTTAGGGCTATTTTGATGTGACACCCCTGAATGCTATGGGAGATAGCTGAACTCAAAATCAATTATTATTACAGAGTTTAGTTGCTCAGTGTGAACAATTAAAGACAAATTTTGCAGCTGTGGTTTTGGTCCCCAAGAACTGGAAGTGCTGAGATATGCTCATCTCAGCAGATCACCAGGAAGAGGATTCAAAGCAGAATACCATTAGCGAGAGAATTAGTAGCAGAATTTGTTAAAAATGACCTTTAGAATGAGATAGGTAGGATAGATTACTTTTTCACTTTTCCATGTGCGTGCATGCCATCTCTGGAAGGAGAGGGCATTCTGTTTCACATGAAATTTTATCTCACCTAAGTGACATAGAAGTGCTTGAAGCTTGTATCTCAACATTTGTGGGTTTGTTTTTTTAGGGCTTTTGCTAAGACTGTTAAAGGTAAGGCAGCTGCAGAGGCTCATGCTTCTGTTTTTCGTAGTTTGTACTCCTCTAATTCTTGAGCATTCTGTTTTTCTTTTTACCTCTTTGTTTTACTGATAAATCGATAAATAGTTCAACTTAGCTAAAGCTCATCAGAGCTGAAACACATTTTTCCAAGGGACTTTATTGAATGTTTTCTTTTTTGTTCTTAATTATTATTATTAATTTTAAGTTCAACTAGGAAGTCTGGAAAACTATGTGTGGGGACACAAAAGTTTTACAAGGAAATATGATAAATGATAGCAAGATGACAAAATCTAAATAAAAGCATTACTTTAAAATGTTGTTTGATTTGTGTTTGGATTGAGCGTACCCTGTTATGGCCTATGGGAAATAACTTACGTGTGATGTGTTGTGCTCATGCAGCTGTTCACACTGAGGTTGGTCTTTGTATGTGTTGGCCATTCAGAAGAGTGAATAGAAGTAGAAAAAGGAGGCCAAAGCCAGAGCCTACTGAGAGGGGTGAGAGTAGATTTCTGTGGTACGTACCAGCCTATTAACTTTTTGCTTTGACCTCTCCAAGTTATACTCTCTCTTTGAGGCAAGTCTGAGGGCCCTTTTGGTAGGCATTGTCAATTGTAATCTGCAGATCTGGCACCTGGGATGCTCTGCCCTCCATGATCTGCTGGCCTCCCTTAGGTCTCCTTTGGTGAGAGGTGGTGAATTCTTGTGCGGAAGGCTGGGAAGCTCCCTTAACGCTGGCTGTTTTTGACATTAAGGATGCCACAGGTCTTCTGAATCACTCTGGACCTTCAGATCCACAAAAATCCAGCTCATCATCTGTGGTGAAATGCATGTTGGCAAGATGCATTATGTCCTCTTCTACAGGTAGGGAGTGGGATTTGGATTAGCCTCAGTAATGCAATTAGAAATGAAATGCCAAAAATAGCCTTAATTTTGGTTAGAAGTTTAATAGGCTTAGTCTGTGATTCTGAAGCAGCATGCAATTCAGAGTAACAAGCTGAACTGTTGAATTCAGCTCTCATCTCTGCCTCTAATTTCAGTGACACAGTGCCTATGCTTGTCTGCTCACGTAGTTGCAAAACAATGACATGATTTATCTCCTCAAGAATTGTTCCTCTGTTTTTGGGATCCAGAAGCGAGTGGTGCTCTTTTAAAGGCAGGGCTCTGAGCAGGACCTGGGTGCAGAAGCTTCCTTGTGAAGGAGGTACTCTGCAGATATCATCTGAATACTGCTAGTAAGGATCAGGAAGTTCCCTGTGCAGCCCAAAAGCTGCTCTAATTTTTGCCAGGAAGTAATTCCTGAAGGGGTCTTCTATTAGCAATCATAAGCAGGGTGTGCTTGCTCTCTGCATTCAGTAGACACTTCATTTGCTTACTGTCTTAGAAAAAAGTGAGAATCCTCTCTTCAGAGTCGTAGTGGCAATAAGCACATTTACAGGAGGCTGAGATCTGTCCTTAAGGACAGTCTAGACGTACAAGCTGTGCTTTTACTCTGAAGCTCCTTGATTTGAAATAGTTGTGGTTCCAGCCAGCTTGAATTCCCATCACTGCAACCGAAGCACATTCCTGCTTCCGTGCTTTTTGTAAGAAACCTTTCCCTGAAATAAAGGTTTTTGAACAGTGAAGGATTTTTTGCCTCTGTTGTCCATCTGGTCCTTTCCTTCATATCTGGAATGCCAGAATTACCCAATCCACAGCACCAGAGGCAATTTAAGAATCTTTAAAAAAAATAAAAAAGGCAGAAATTTGTGGAAATAACTTATTTATATGGGTTTTTATTAGACCTTTATTTAGGCTTTTTATTTCTAGGGTGTCTGTATGTTTTTCTTATGTCTAAAGAACCTTTGCAATGTTGAGTTCTTTCTAAGGATGAAACTGCTCTCAAGAATAATGGAGGTAACCACTGAAACTACAGTTTGTTTCTTGCTCAGTTTAGATCAAAACAATAAAAGTTATTCAAATAATTGGCAGATGGATAATTACTTATATTTTTGTTATATATGGGTTATGTCTGTGTTGCATTTCCTGTGCCCTGGAAGAAAAATGATAACATTAACAACTTTCAGAACTGTTATTGTCTCCAAACAGTAGAAATCAAATACAGGCAATCCAATTTAATTTAGTGCCTTAGTAGCTTATTTCTTGGCTAAGGAGGCCAGAAGATAAAAGCTAATCAAAGATGATTCTTACTAGAATGCAAGGTGTTTTTTTTTGTCTGGATGCTAGAAGCTGTTACACCAGGATTTCTTTCCATCCTCCTTCATTTTTTCTGCCCCTCTGTTCTTCCCTGCACAGTACAAGCTTGGCAGGTCTGCCCTGCCATCTGAATCTGGGTAAGTCATTACATGGCTGGCTGACTGCAGAAGGCTGGCATGCCCCAAGAGCTCGGGCAGGGGATCAGAAGATGGCAGTGTTTACTTACCATAGGGATAGAGTGCTGCCAGGGTGCTCCTGAAGTGCTGGGCTGAAGACCAGCCCCTGGAGTGTCTGCTGCAGAGATTGGTCCTGGTCCTGAACCTTCAAGAAAGGGAAAATCCTACTTTCCAAGTAGAAAATGGATGACTAAGGTAGCACCGGAAGGTGGGATAGAAAATGGTTTGAGAAGAGCTCTTGTAATTACAGAGAGTAGATTTTAAGGAATTGCTAAGAATCTCAAGAGGAAAAGTTGCCAACACCAGGCACTGAGAGTTGAAATGTCAGAATTTTCTGAATTGACCGTGCCTGGCCCCTTGTTGTGTATTTGACCAGCTCAGCTGGCCAGTAACTCTTACAGATCCTCCAGCCAATAGGATAAAAAGTGCTCATAAATAAAAATTGAAAATATTAAAAAAAATAAAAAAATAAAAATCAACATATTCACATTTTTCAAAGAATTGCAGCTGTCCAGATGTCACAGAACTTCCCCCAAGAATACATTTTTTAGTAAGGATGCAATGGCAGAAATCAAATTTCAGCATCTGCACTTTTCTTTGCTGACATACTCCACTTTCCAATATTAGTGAAGCAGTACTTGTTCCCTGCTGCAGATTACTGTATTGTACCCTGTTTGAAAATGTTCTGGGGAGAACCACAGAGAATGAAACTACTAAAAAATTTGCACTTCTCTGGGATCATTTCAAATGAATCATTATTAAGCAATTCTGCCTCACAACTTCTAAGAATGTGAGTATTTAATTGCTCTTACTCAAATGCATTTTCTTAGGGAATGGTTCCCCTTTGGACAGCCCCTTTCTCTTTGGGTAATTTAGTCTTAAAAGTGATGAAAATTGGAATAATGCACAATTAGGAATAATATTTACACCAGTCTCTCATTAAGGAAGCAGTAGCAGACTGACAGTCTCATGTGAAACAAAGAAAGCAAAAAGAGAAGATTTTTCTCCTCGGTTTGTCCTGACCCTGAGTGGATATAACTTGAGGAAGTCTGGTGCATTTGTGTCTGTGTATGTCAAACAGAAATTTCTAATTGATGTTTCTGTGATGATACAGAAACACAGAATGACAGGAAATCTTTTATTTCCACAGAATAAAATATTTAGCAGTTTATTTGCGTCTTTAATAGATATAAAGCATGTAGGAAGAAACAGTCCCCACCAACAACCTAATAGAAAACAAGAACAAATTGAAACGAAGAAAGAAAGTACAAAATTTAGAGAATTCAAATTCAGCGGAGTAGTCCTGAAAAGGCAGAATTTTAATCACAGTGGCTCCTCCTGAATCTTGCAGTAAAATGTTACTTTCCTGCCTCTGTAAATTCATTTCTGCTTGCAGTCTAATCTTTCAAAGGCTAATCTGAGCTTTACTATGCTACTAAATATGTAGATACAGTAAATAATCCATTGATTTGTGTCACTCTATATGGTTTCAGAAGCACTTATACTAAACACATTTTATTTTGCTGATCACTCTATCTCATCTGTTTTTGCAGTTGAGTTTTCGTGTAATAGTAGGAGTCTTATAGTGCTTACTTCCTAAAATACGCCTCTTGTTAGTTTCTATTCTGCTAATGTATTCATTTTCTTTCAGTTTATGTGTAGTTTCTCATCTTCCTTGTGTTTACTGCAGTCCATATAGTAGAGTGGAATCTGTTGTGTATTTAAATGCTGTTCTCTGCCAAACAAACATGCCCAATTTCTCACACAGGCAAATAATTTCATTCTTACAATTTCATCCACAAGGAAAATTCCAGCTATTTAGCTGGTGATGATTTGGGAACTGGAGGCATTTCACGAGGTTACTTGACTCAAACTTCCTCATTCATCTTCCAGTATCTCTTCTTTATACCTTTCTACCTCGTTCTGCACGTATCCCAGTCATTTCTTCCAGGGCTTGTCAGGAACTTCATTGTGTTCTGAAGTTAAGCCTATTAGATAGTTACCAAAGAGTTGTGTATGTGGTTAAAAGGAAAGCCTTATAAATATTAATGATGAAATCTTAGTCTGTTTCACAGTTATAACCACCTCAGTGCATAAGGAATGACTATTCTTATGCACTGGACTATGAAAACTGTTATTGAATGATTTATTTTGTGTAATCTAAAATCCAGTTTTTTGATTCAAGATTATGTAATTTTTGGAGTTACCTAGCCACTACTTTAAAAATGTTTCTGCAGAGAGTAATGGTTTATGATTATTATGGGTTGATGTTTAAAGAAGAAGCTTGTTATTATAAGGCCGTTGATCAGAAAACAAACAAACAAACAAACAAAAAAACCAACAAAACAAAAACAAAACAAAAAAAGAAGCTAACCACAGGAATGAATCTCTGATCATCTTTGGCTGAGTAGACGTAACTCATATTGACTTGACAGCTTGGAATGACTGACTTGAATTGACTAGAAGGTTTGGACCAGTCAACTGACTAGATAGTAACATCCTTTGGCCTCTTATTTTTTTTGGAACATCCCTTGGCTTCATCAGAATTATAGTCCTGAGGCAGAACAACATTATTGTATCTTTTCTCCTGGTGCTTCTTTTCCAGCAGTTTTGTTCAAGGGTGCTGTTTGCTTGTGATCTGTGGAATTCATTAACTACTTGCAGAGTTATCTGCTGTTGTGAATGCTCACGTGCTGTTTACCCAAAAAGTAAGTAGTCCTACAGTGTATTGCTGGGATCGTACAGCTTATTGTTCCTGGAAATTCCCTGTCTCAGCACTACAAAATTGTGACTTTTTGATTCGTGGCTGTGGGCTTAATTGTGCTGGGTAGTGGTAGTATGCTTTCTGTGGTAGAAACTAAATAAGCTCTTCCTAGCTAATTGAATTTTCATGTAAGAAATACATGCTATGTTGAACTCTCAGATCCTGAAAGTTTTCCTCATACTTACCTGTTCTTTTAATTTGAATGGGGAAGACAGTGTCTCTATGGTAACTTGAGGACTTTCATGTGAACTGCAAGCTAATTTTCCCCTGCTTTAGAATAGGTCAGCACTGCTTATGAGGCCTTGGGTCACTGGCATCAGGCTGCACTTGTGTGAGCTGAGGCATTCTGGTCTCTCCCGGAGGCAAAACCAGCCTTCTTCTGAGAGGCTTTTAGCCAAGATAGGAGAGGATTTCCTAGAATTTTAATCACACCCTTTATGATTTCACCCAAACTAATGTGCTTTTGTGCAGTGCTAATTGACCTGATGTTCTGGTTTTAGATTCGTGGTAGTAACCCTTGGAGCTAATTTACACAATGTGCTTTGAACTGAACATGGTAATGCAAATATAATGTCCTATTAACAAACTATGAATGGCTCCTACTGGGATTTGTACAATGATTCTGAGCTCATTATTACTGTCATTCAATACTATGGATGAGTGGAAGAAAAATAATTAAACAAAACAGTACTTTAAATCCCAACAGGAATGTAAAAAGTTGAAAACATACAAGTCTTAACTTGTGTTTAATGTATATAGTTTGTGGAAATGGAGGGGAAGCAGGGATATATGTTAAACATTCAGTGTAAATGCCCAGCCTAATTGGATGGAAAAATTGATACTCAGTGAAGCATTTATTTCCCCCAAATGATTCCACACTTCTCCAAATTTAAAACTGATAGTGTTACACAGAAAATGGGGTAAGAGGTATTTTCTTCTTATCCTCTTTTAAATGTAAGTCATCCTCCAAAAGTGTTGCTTGGGGATTTAGCTGTGTGACTTCTACTGATATCACTGAAAGTTTCACAGCTAAAATGCACAATCACAGCTTTGAAAATGCCTTTTGCAATCTAACACTGTGGAAGCTTTGCTGTGTGAGCATTTTTCATTTCCATGAGTTGGCCAGGTGTGAGCAGCAGAAAGCTGTGAGAAACCTTGACATTCAGAAAACTGCCACACATTCCTCAGCTTTCCATAAACACACATATATATAAGTCCACTTATATTAAACTATGGGTATTCAGGCCCAGCTTTATAAAATTCAAGTGGGAAAAAGAAGAGCGAAGGTCAAAGAAAAAAAAAAGTACACGTTCATCTGACGTGTCGGTCCATCAGCCAAGGAAAAAGGCAGCATTTCAGTTGAGAAAATGTGCAGCATGCACTTGTCTCTGCTCAGACCTCAACTTAGTACCCTAGAAAATGGGCTTTAACATGTTCGTCAGCTGCCAGACCAGCTCAGACCCACAGAGCTTTCCCTTGGGCTCAATTCTCTAAGCAGTCACTTTCCAACATGATCTTTGTCTTGTGACTTTTTCCTACTTGACTCCATCCGCTTCTCTTTCTGACAAGCAGATTCGTAATACTGCTGTTGCTAAGGATTTTTGTATGTCCTGAAGATTAGAAGCTTGACTTAACCAGAGTTTGACTGCTAGTTCATCTTTTCAAAACTTCTCAAAAACTTAAATCATTCCAGATGATACTGGAAAGATAATTTGAGTCATAAAGATTAAATTGATAAATATTTGCATTAATACTTAAGGAACATTTTATATCAGAACACATTAAGTAGGAAGAGTGTACATCAGCCATCAGGAATTTAATTCAAAAATCAAAGGAATGACCAGCAAAGTGTCCTCAAACTGCAGACTTTGAAGTCTCTGTTAGAAGTTTTCTTTTCTGGTAGTAAATTAAGCTCTGCAAATTTAGTATTGGGAGCAAAGCCAGAAGTAAAATTCCCTGTGGTACTAAATTATTTACAGCCTGAGGGAAAAAGGAATTTGAAAGGCAGAGGAAGAATGGAAAAAAAAAAGAAGAGAAGAGAAAATGGGACACAAACCACATAGACTTAGGAGTCAAAGAGGAAAACATCTGGAGAAACATGGCAGGCAAAATGTACAGAAATTAAAATCATAGGGACCATTCAAGAGAAAAGGCCAACTCCACCAGAAATGATTATTGTCATCAGGGATGAAAAAGAAAAAAAGGCTGCATTAAAGCATTGTGCTGCTTTGAAGAACCAATGTATCCATCCTACTTACAGTATAGGCAGGCTGAGATGATGCATGAAGGGCAAGGACTTGAATGCCTTTCTTTTATGGACATTACTCAAGCAGAGGTCTTATAGTTTAATTCAAGTAAAAGATTTTCTGTTGATGCTGAAACTGTCAGTTTCAATTGAGAAAGACATTTTGAACTTGTAATAGGGCTGCTTTTTCTATCATCTCTCAATGTAAAGTATGAATTAAGTCTCTTCTTTAGCCAAAAAGATTACCAGGAAGCTAAAGCATTTCATGGTTTGTCTGGATAATGTGCAAATTTATCTCTGGCTCTGGTGACAGAAGAGGGTATCAAGGAAAAAAAAATAAAATATGGAGTAACATGGGTGGAAATTACCTAGTAAAGTGGGATGTGGAAGGTTTTTTCTTCCACTGGAACATTATTGGAATCTCTTGCTTACTGTGCAATTGAAATGTACTTCATCACCTCATGGGAAAATGCTTCCTGCATGCCACTTTAATTTAGAGATATTAAAGTTGTCTTTTTCAATATCTCCAGCAAATTAAAATTTTGTGCTAGAAAGTAAGAAAGCTAATAATGATTTTATACTCAAAGCATTATTTTTAAATCAGCTGATTAAATCAATAATTGTGTCTTGAAAGTTCAGAAAATACCTGTCCACTCAGCAGTATTCATTTGTATCTGTGCATCTGCCCTTTCGGTGTTCAGGGTTAGTAAGGGCGTTTAGTGTGTATACATTCTTGTAGCTACATCTGTTTTGTTCAACTTCTGGAATTTTTCCAAATCTCTTAAATCTCTGTTCCAGCTTTAAAGGTTAATAGGTGAAAGTCTTTTAAGAGGTGACTGCATGTTCATGGTCAAAAGCATCATGTTTACTGGATGTGTCAAGTATAGCTAAATATTACTGATGAGCTTCTTGAAATTTGTGAGCGGTTTGAATAATGCTAGGAGGAAGAGGTCAAAATGAAGTTTATTAGGGATTAAGAAATGCAGTATGTTAAGGTTGTGTGCTTCAGTTCTCCTGCCTGGAGTGACTGCAGAACAAGGTCTGCTCAGCAGCTCTGTGTTTTTTCAGTGTTTTTTTGTTTTTTTTTTTTAGAAGCCCTGTAATTGCAATGCAGCAACCATTCCTGATACAGCCAACAGTGGCCAAGAGATTTACAAAGGTTTCTGAAAACTTCAGTGTACGTGCCTTCCCTCACTTGCTCTTCACTGTCAGCTATTTAAAAAAAATAAAATTGCAGCTTTTCCACAGGTGTTCTGTAGTTTGAAGACCTGTTCTTGGAGGTTCTTGCATAAAATACTAGTGCAAAAATGCAAGTTGGTACTATCTACTGTTAGCGCTTTAAAGTATTGGTGTAGGAAGCCACTGCTTTATTTGATGTCATTTCAAGGTTGTTAAAAATAGTTTGCGATGCTGAAT
Organism: Centrocercus urophasianus; assembly: GCF_019232065.1. Taxonomy (NCBI): domain Eukaryota; kingdom Metazoa; phylum Chordata; class Aves; order Galliformes; family Phasianidae; genus Centrocercus; species Centrocercus urophasianus. The sequence continues at coordinate 64,788,008 of NW_024884142.1, forward strand.
ATTCCTTTTTCGCATAGCTGCTGCAATTTGTACTAGTTCTAACCTTCACAAGATACCTTTAAGCTCTACTTTCCTTTCTTTAAAATAATCCAAAGGACTGATGTTTTAGCAGCCATTTGTTCTACTAGGGTGAAGATGTGTCGTTTTCCATTCTCAGTGGTAACATTAGTCTTTTTTTTTTTTTAATACACTTTTTTTTCTTGTTGCTTTTCAAAGCAACATCTTTCAAAGCACATCTATGCTCATCTCTCCTTTTCATCTCTTTCAGGAGCTGGAGTCCATGGCAGCGTTTGGAAGCAAATTTAATTTTTTTTTTTTCACTCTGCTGTTTTGTTGTGTTTTCAGCATTAAATTATTATATTTGTTGCGGTATAAAATGTATTTTATCTTCTAGATGAAGGCTGTCTCTGTGTAGGTGCCAGGATTCTCACTGAATTGTATAGTTTGACTAGCCAACAGTTTGAGCTGTAGAAAAGATAATCAATAATATTAGTACTATCAGGAGAGTTTACAGAGTCCTTTCATTTTGAAAGATTTTCTGGAAGGGCTAGAAAGGGTCAAGAAATCTTTCTGTTTCATTTATGACCTTGAATTAAAAAGCCAAAGTGGTTTACTCATTTAATATAAATTTTGTTCTAACTCTAGAACTGAAATATTATGTGTAGTACTGAATACCTGAAAGTTCAGTGAAACAACCACTGTAAAAAGAACTTAAACCAAGTAGTGTTTTAAGTAGCTACAAGGCTACTTAGGAGACTTGACATTGTTTAACTGTTGTGATGTAAGTCTGATCATCCACCAGATCATCCCTATTAACAATGAGAGATACAGATGAGACAAAAATTAAATTGAGATTTCTTGTAGTTTATCAGTCAAAAAAAATGTTGACTTCTTCCTTCTTTTCATGATTTAGGTATTAGGTTTTCTCAGTTACTGGCACGGAGCTTAGCCACTGAATATAGCCTAATTGTTCTCTTTTGTTTGTCTTGGATGGCTATATAAATGGCTTGTTCAGGGTCTTTTTGTTTTATACAACTGTGTTAAAATAAATCTTACTTTCAGGAAAAATTTGTGGCAGTTCAAGTAACAAGTTTGAACTCTTTCGGTGCCTATGCACATGTCGAGTCTGGCTGCCTTGTTAGCTTGTGTAAATGGTTTCCAGATGATCTTTTGTGATGGCTGACAATCCACAGAGATCAAACTGGATGCATGGATCTCCTTGATGCTCAGGCTTTGCTTTGCAAAAAGAAGTGAGAAAGATGGTGTTTTTTTGGGGGGGTGGTGTTTGAACAGATGGTTGGCAGAGGAATGAAACTAGATAAGAGAGAGGGAAAAAAAAAAAAAAAAAAGAGCTCTCCTTTCCTCCTTTCCCATTTTCCTCTTCCATTTCTCCTCCATTACTCTGTGAAGAATGGAAGGGAAAAATAGGAATGGAAAGCAAAGGGAAACTTTCTACATAGCTTTTGGGAAGATGCTTCCAAAGTTAAGGCATGTTGATAAATGATTGTATAGTGGCTTGGGTGACTGCAGACAAGCTATCAAAACAGGTGTTTGTGTGATAGTTTGGAAGAGTAAAACACAAACCTCATCTTGTCTGTAGGAGACTTGAAGAGTCTTAGTTACCTGAGCATGTTTGAGGCAGAGATCTCCAGCATACTTCCAAAATGGCACTGTGTGGTCACGCCGTAGCTGAAAAAAGAAGTTTCACATCTCAGCTGATTGTGAATAATGTAAAATCTTATCTGTAATAGAGAAAGCATTTCTGGGTGATGTTGGCTTCTTTATGTCAGAATTACAAAGAAAGAGAGATATCCAGATGTGGTGTTTTGTTCAGGCTTACCACAAGTGAGAATGTTGCCATCCAGTGCCAAGTTTATGGAGAGGCAGGAATGATTTTCTTCACATTTTTGGATTGTTTATTCTACCTTTGTTGCTTCCCAGATGCAGTATTTGTAAGCTTTTGAGCTGTGTGTGGACAAGAAACCAAACCTGTGATTAAATGTCTGTGCCTGGCCTGTGATTACCTGAGAGCTGTTATGGGCAAGAGGTCCTGCCTGGAAGGCTTGGGGGCTGGATGAGTGGGTGGTCTTGTGCTAAATGCTCAATGACCGAGGGCCTTACCCTCCTTCCCAATGCTTTTTGTAGCCTCTTAAAGTATCAGGGTGTTGTCCTGTAATTTCAGTGCTCTGTTACTGCTGATTCAGTATTTCACCCATAGTCCCTTTAATGGAGAGGCAGCAAGCTTCACTCGATATTGAATACTAAAAAATTTATTTGAATTTCAGCTGTTTTTTTTTTTAACAGTAGATTATTTTCTGAAAGTATTTAGAAAGAAATTTGACTTTTTCCTGCTGCTTTCTCCCACATGTGTATCACAGGAGGAACCACTGTGTCTGAGTCACTAGATTTTACAGAAATCTGAAAGAAACATAGCATCCAGATGATGCTGTGGTAATTCCCTTCAATTTAGGCAATTTAATCATCACAGAACTTGAGGAGTCAACTGTCTCTTTCGATGAAAAGTACCACATACAATGCAGAAGGTTCAGAAGGTAAATTATAGGAATGTCTGGTTTTCAAATGTGCCTTTTTATGCAGGGCAGCCCTGCCTACCTCTTTTTGGCTCTGCAAACCATTTATGCCTTGCCCAGAAAGAAATGTAAGTTGTGATAGGCAGAGTTGCTAGCATCTCCTGTCATTTCTCTTTGTAAGATCTGGTTTTCTGGCTTTATTTTTTTGTCAAAATTCCATTCATGGTAAGATTTTCCGTGTTGTATATCTGAACTGATGACCAGCCTGAGGCCAGAACCTGGCCTCCTTGCTCAAGTCAGTCATTTCTATACATCATCTATGTTTACCTGTATTTTTTCACATCAAAATCAGGGTATCACTTGACTTATTGTAGGCTCAAAGTAATTAATTTTGCACCAAGACCTACAAATTAAGTGAACTACAAATAGGATGGGAGCATTGCATTCAGAGGGACGAGCAGATGGAGCTGCTATTTGGTATTTCTGGGGTCTCCTAAAGTGAGAAGGCTGGCTGTCTTGAGTACTGCAACGTCCACCTACTTCAGACATGTCTAGAGTTTAGACTGTACTCTTCTTCCTGTTCAGAATGTACCCAAATGTTTGAGTGAAGGTTAGACCTACAGTGTCAATAAACTCACGGGAAACATTCTAAGAGGAATTGTGTTGCAAGACAGCAGTGCTCAAGCTGGATCCTCTAACTGGTAATTTGTTATAATCAGAAGAGTTACCTCACTGTATCAGAGCAGTTGACCACCTAGTGCTTGGAAAGGCACTTGGAAATAGTGTTGGAAACTTCCATATGGTCAAGATGCAACATTCTGTATCCACCATAGTTGTGAAAGCAGCAGAGGGGCATTTCATAGTAGATCCTGAAAAGCACTATCATCTTGTGGGATGAGATTGTTATAATCAACATTACTGAGTTACCTAGCAGTTGCTTCAGTCTCTCATACATGCAGAGGGGTAGAGAATGTCTGTTAGTTCACACAACTCAGTCTCAGCAGAAGAACTGCATTTGAACAACCCACTAGTGTAATCTAACTGCAAAGTACAGCTTTGCATTTGTGTGGCAGGGTATTCTCCAGGCCAAGTGCTTTCAGAGGGAGTAAAAAACCTTGTGGTTGTGTTATGGAATCTCCTATTAGGTAGATATTCAACTCTGTCAGTTCTGGGTTATGTCTTTACTTGTGAGACTGTGATACTGTAAGCTGTTCAGTACTGTTTTTTACCATAACAATTCACCTTTGTGTAGTCATCTTATTTATGGAATAGCAGACCATTTAGACTCCTATTTTTTGGCTGACTCATCTCAGTGACAATAATTTCCCTAGGCTAATTTTGTTCTGTTCTGTAATGATATTTAAAGGATTAACAGATTTCTTGGTGCAAAACATATTCACTGGAAGAGACAGGTAGTAACAATATTTCTCAGTAGTTACTTCGTTCCTGAAAAAATAATCAGTGAACCAGAATAGAATGTAGTTGATAGAGTTGACTCAGAATGTTAGATTTTTTTGGAGTATTTACATGTCTTTATTTGAACCGCCTATTTTTCTCTCTTCAAACCAGGCCTTTTTCGTTTTTTCTTAGGGTTTTTCCTCTGCCTGTCTGCGAGTTGCAAAATTCCTTGCTATTCCGCAATCCAAAATCTTGTTACTGTGGCTTGATAAATCATCTTGACATGTATTTGAGTAGCTGACACATCTTCTCTGAAGTTTGACTGGCTTTTCAAGTTAACCTTTAAATATACCGAAGCTTTTCCACAGTTTTTCAGACTGCAGCTTCACAAATGAATACAGCACATCTTGTACTACAGGAGAGATAAGATGTTTTCAGCTGATCATGTTCTGCTTTTGCATTTCTCTTAGTGTTTGTAATCACTTTATAGGTTTCAAAAACAGAATAGTGACAGGACAAGAAATGTCAACCTTGTTTGCACCTAGTTCTTCCCTCAATATTTATGGCAGCTGGATCAATGTGTGTCCTTGCAGATACTTGTATTTTTTATATCATTCTGAATAACCAAATCTCATCCTACTTCCTTAAGTTGAGCAAAAGTTTCACTGAAATCAGTGGGAGTTTTGTTTTGCTTCACTAACTTAGTACTTGAGAAAGAAAGTTACACATCAGAAAATGAGAGGTTAGTTGAATTGTCTTTGGGCTTGCTGCACAGGCTAGCAATGTGTGGCACTTTTTTTTTGTATTTGGTCTGTGTCTGCTAGCAGCCATTGCAGCTTTTCCAGCATGCCAAAATGTGTCACCATTCACCCACAAGAAGAGAAAAATGAACAAGAAAAAAGCCCTGATAATATGGGAGGCAAAAATTGAACTTGTGATTTTCCCCCTGAAACTCAAGCTGTGGATCACTAGTGTGATGGAATGCTTAAGACCTGCAGAAGGCTATGCAAAATGGCTGGGATGTTGAGGAATCTACTTTGGTTTTAAGGAGCTGGTCTTCTGAAGTGCTGAGCATTCACATCTGGAATTTCCACTGGGTTTCAGGTGTACCAAGTTAACAATTTTTTGAAAATATTAATTATAGAATGCAAAGCACGTGTCATTGTCCCTGAAAACACATTTAGTGGCATCGAAGGCTGAGGATAAAAATAATACAGCTTTACATGGAAGCTCAAATCATATCTGTAATTAAGAACTGTAACATTACCCCAATGGAGGTGCTTTCAGATGGGAAACCACACGCGATATTTTGAAGTAATGCTGTGTAGGTTAATTATTGGAAGATATTTATGCAGCTTTTAAAATGGTACATTTATACTCTGTGGCAACTAAAAGACCACCACAGAAGCCTGCTGCTCCCCTCAGCTACATCTGACCAGGAATGAGTCCAGGACTGGACTTTGCTGCTGTAGGCAGGAAGAAACATAAATATAATAAGAGAAAGAAAAGCTGAATTCACTTTTCTTCAATTAAGGTTTCACAAGAAAAGTCTATTTTTAATCTTAGCAAATACCCTAGTGTCTCATCTTCCCATAGGTATTTATACATTTTTATTTTAATAACTCCACTTAAGGCCAATGTGAGCTAACTGTATAAATCTCTAGAGAACTCATGAAAAAAGCAATCCCATTCATTTAAATATAAAAATAAACCGTTTGGCATGTTTATGCAGAAAGGAGTCTCATAAATTATTATTACTTTTTTTTTGGTCTGTCATCAAGTACTCTCCTAGCTAGATTTAAGGCACGCATGGCTTCTAGCTTGAAGTTTTTGTGCTTTGAAGCGTTGGTGAATAAAGATTCATTTAAACTAGAACAAAAAAAGCTGCTAATTTGTTGGTTGTCTTCTATTACAAATAGATGATCTAAAAAAGCTGAAAGAATTTGTGTGTTTGTTGCAGTCCAGCCTGCAATTTGTTACGATGGAAGTAACCCCCATAGAATTTTTAAGCAGTATTTTCCTTCAAGCAAAATCTCCAGGTCACAGCTCTTTCAATCACATGCACAAGTGGCAAGGAGACAAAGCTAGTCTGGGTGGCTTTCTCTTTAAGCAGCTAAGTTTGCATTCCTTTTAATGTAGTTAAAACATTTGACAGCAGAGAGTGCGGTTTAGTGATGTGAGGTGATTTCCAAATGAGTGTTAGCTTTTAACTGACCTACTTTTGACTACTGGTGTATTCTTGTCCATTACTTTTTGTCATTGAATAATGCTGATATATTAAGCTGTGTGCTTCAAGGGCATTGTAAAATTGCATGTAGGGGCAGGACTGAGCTGCGAAAGTGCGAATTACTCTATCAGATCATACCCAATTAAAAAGTGACGAGCACAGTAGGAGATGTTGAAAGCAAGGTTTATCTTTCATGTACTGTAAGAAGTCACTATATCGGTTAGAAACAAAGTGAGTGTGAAACAGATTCTCCACCTCATCTCATTCCTCTCCAAAATTAATAATATTTGCCGACTTTATTATGGGAACGAATGAGACCCTGAGTTGTAACAGCTTGTGTTCAAGGATATTGTGACAATGGCAAGAGAATGGGAAGTACAGCAGCAATGTACCTCCAAGCTATCTGTTATCAAAGTGTATGCTGAACCACAGGTCAACACATTGCCAATTGTCAGAGAGTTTTGAAAAGCTGCTTGTATTTTATATTAAACTGTACCATATCATTAAAAGAAGACTTGCAGGCTTTCTGCACTTCCACAGGAAGCACAGGAATAAAAGAACGATAATGAAAGCAGGAACTTTTAGTGAGCTCTGTACTTATTATAAAACCGCTACAAGATTAGGAAACTTGTATAGTTTCCAGTGCTGTTGCGAAAATCCTTGAATAACCTTTTGCTTAACATTCATCAGCACTTTTCTAATGGTAGGATGGACCTGTGAATGTAGCATTTAATGCAGTTGTCCATACACAACATAATCTTCCATAATCCTGCTGGCTTAAGGTGTTGTACTGCCAAACCTATTCTGACAGTGGTACCATGGATAAAATTGTGATGCTTTCATAGAGAATTAGTATATGTATATATATATATATGTGTGTGTGTATGTGTGTGTATATATATAATCTGACAGCCTTTCTCAACTGCATCAACATTGCAAAATATGCCCCATGCTTGCCATCAGAATGCAGGTTGCTTCAGTGATGCATGACTTCTGTCTGACCAGATGAACACCTTCTGGAGACAATCTATGTCATGTATACCCTGATGTTTGCTGCTAATGATATTGTCTGAGCAGTTTTAATGAGCTTCTGTGTGTGCACACATGCAACTTCGGAACAGCTGATCTGGTTAACTTTGTGTTTTCATATTAGTCTTTAGTGTGTGAATCTTTATGTTGTGAGGAGAAAATAATAGGGGGGAAAGTGAGAAATATGTGGGGCGCTGGAGGCACTGAATTGTAAAGAAGAGGGGGAAGAGGAGGTGAATATTTAAATTCATAGTGCCTAATCCAAGCAGCAAGTTTCACCCTTAGAAACAGTGATGCTCTATAGAAAGTATCTTCTTAAATAAGTTATCTTTAAAGGGATATGTGCAGTGAGCTAAGAGTTTCAAAATGACCAACCAATTAACAGTCCTACTAGGCTGTTAAGGAGGTAAAATTAAAAGAAAATGATGTAATGATCCACAGAAAGCTTCCATTTTCCTGGAGGAGGTTTACCTTCTAATACTAAACATGGAGTACGAAGGATCATACAAGCAATAGCTTTGTTATTTTTTGTTACATTGAGCAGGAAGTTTGCTGAGTTTGTTCCGTGTGAAGAAGTTGTAGAGACTCATGTGAAGATGATACCTCAGTTCTAAGTTGGTTGGTTGGTGTTCAAGTCATTAAAAGCTTCTCTGGAAACTCTGTTCGTGCCGCAGTGTTTCAGTTCTGTCAGAAAAAATGGATACACATTTCATAAGACATTAAGAGACTCTTGTTCAGGAAATCTCTTGCCTGTGTCTGCTGTTGCTGAAGAGGAAGAAATAGCTGTATTGTGTGTTTTTTGTTTTGCTTTTTCTAGAGTGAACTTCTACAGTATTTGTTAATCTTACCATTTTTCTGGTGCAAACATGGTTAATTCAGTGATGCACTAATTAGTAGATATATTAATTCAGTACAACAGACTTTCAAGAAAAAGGGGGAATGCAATGTACTGTGAATGTGGAAATGATTAATGGAATTTATGAGTAAGAGATCAGATGATATAAAACAAAATGAAAACAAAACAAGAAAAAAACACTAAATAGTTACAACATTATCTAACTTTTGAATTTTATCTTGCAGCGACCAGCATAAAGGAAAATGCTGAAAAATACATGGAGATGCTGGAAGACAAACTACATGGGTAAGGAAGATATCATGGAAACCTTGAAAGATTAAAAATGATTCTTAATGCAGCATTGGCATGCATAAATATTATAGGAATGCTTTTGAATTTGCATGAGAATAATACCAGAATACTTTGAAGTTGGAAATCCCATAAAGATCACTGCTGTGACCTCTGTTCCTGGCCATGTTCAACAGATTTGCTAGCAGCCTGTCAATGAATATAGGTAAAAGAAAGAATTGCTGGGATTGGATTCTCCAGTGCAGAAGACTGCTCTTGAACAGAGCTGGTAGGGCCAGAGACAAGGGAGCGCACATGTGGTTGGTGCACACCTCACCACCAAGCTCAGCTCAGCCTTCAGGTGCTGTAGTCTGTGGTGTGAACTGTTGAACATCCAAAAGTTGTGGAGCTTTGGGGCTGCTGCAGATGGTTGCAAAGGCACTGCTGTATTCCTTTGCAAAACCCAACTCTGAGCAGAGCCAAGGAAATCTTTACTTCGGTCCTGGGTGTCCTTAAAAAGTAATGACCATCTATATAACAGTTTTGAATGAATGCTATTTTGAGGGTTTGGAAAGCAATAGAAACCAAAACAACAATGGAGATATTTTCAGAACTGAATCCTAACACAGAATACATGTATTTCTTCTTGCTGTGTGAAGAGGGCTCTAGATTACCCTCAAGTTTTAAGCTGCTTCTTGAAGGATTAGGCAATTGTTAGCAACTATTACACTGTTGTGATAGAAAAGTGGACTTTTCTTCCCCGTGCATTTTTATTAGAAAAAGCTTTCATAGGCTGTAATTGGAGTTTTTGACTAAATGAAAGTGCAATTCCCAGATTAACTTTACTTCTCTTTCTATTTCTGAGTAGGTATAATTAATAATCTAGTTGCATTCATTATTTGTGTTTGTTGTCCTATTGGTAGAGATGGTTCTAAATTTTTTTATTTGCTCACTCATAATGTGGAATAAAGGCACTTATTTGAGTAACTCTCATGCTTAAAGGTAATTCAGAACGGAGTGAAAAATGGTGGAAGCAGACTTCAAAGATCAAACTGTCTGTGTATTGCCTGTCCCCCCTAACTTTAATACTTCATAACCAATTTCAGAACTGTGTCTGATTTCAAGATAGCTGAAGAGGCTTCATATCCATAACTGTAAGACAAGTTTTCCTGTAGATTAATTAAAAAAAAAACAAAAACAAAACCAACCAACAAACAAAGAAAACAACAGCAACAACAAAAGAACACTAATAAGCAAACATAAATACCTTGCTCTTAATTAAAAATTAGATATAAGGTATAGTAACATATATTGATGCTTCTGAGCTGTAAGTACTTAACTGATATAGCAGGCGACAAAATGTAATGGAATGTATTGACAGTAAATTTCTACCTCTACTGCCATACCAGCAATATCCACTTTAATGTTATGGATCTACGTCATAAAATAGGACACATTACTTTCAGAGCACCCCCTGTAAGGCTTTTATATCTAAGAAAATTAAAAATTATTAGTAGCAGAAAAATCAGCTCCATGAGATATAGTATGAGATAAGTGCTTTATTTTTCAAGAGTACATCTGTTAAATATTTGTAGAAACAAATTTGGAATTAATTATCCTTTGTGAAACTTATTAGAAATTGATAACCTGTGAAATTTGCACTCTGGAGTGATAGAGGTGTTCCTTTTTTGTGTGGCTCAGTTCTCATTTACCTTAAGAATCCTTTTGTTTCTTTTTTTCTTATGCCAAATATTTCTTGGGTGGCATTGCATGTAAACAGAAAAGTTATGCCCAAACCATAGCCTGAACAATTAATGACAGGCATGCAATGTGATGAAGGGAAAAATGCATTTGGATAGGGGAAGTGGCAAAGAGAAATGCATTTTTAAGGGGGATGAGGCAGAGAACAAAGGAAACATCAGGAAAAACGAAAGACCTGGGGACCATCATTTATCCCTCTGCAGAATGCAAGAGCCAGACCTGCTGTAGCAAATTGAACCCTGAGGCAGCAGAAACCCCAGAAGGACCTGGCTTCATCACTAATTAAATCATTAGACTTTTAAACATTTCTTGAGACAGCGAAGAATTTCTGCAGTAAGGTGAGGTCCCTGTGTCCAACTGGAGCTCTTTAGTCTCCTGTACTCAAGAGCTTTGTCTGAAGTCTGACACCATGCTTTCAAAGTGTTATTCAAGCCTGCAAGTCTAAGGTTGCAAATGTTTTAATGACAGAATCCCTCTGTGGCAGCCTGCAGCCTCTTACATACTGTAAGGGAAAGATTTCAGCTTGGGTTGTTGGTGTTCTGTGTATCCTGATGCAGAAAGCCAGCCCTCTGCTTGAGGTGAGTTGCCACTCTAAGGCTGCTCTCTGACTTTGTAATGCTTCTTCTCACATGCAGAGGATCACAGGCTTGCCTGGGAATGCCAGATGGCCTGTGGTCATTTTGTGTAACCCCTGACCTGCCTCGGTTGAACTGAGGGCTGTTCAGATGGTGGCAGCATCTTAGCAGAGCATGGATATGGCTGAAATACCATTTTTGCTCTCTCTAAGACTGCATGTTACGTGTATTTCTTTCAAGGGAACCCACAGCTCCATCCATGCTGTATAATCATCAGATCTTATTTTGCTTACCCACGGTTCTGCTGCAGCAGTGTTAAACACAGGTTAGGCAAAATACTGGATTCTTCCAGCGACTCATTTAGTCCCTTTCTTCTTCCCAGCTGGTCTAAGTCACACACAGCTGTGAGAACATTAGTTCCGAAATGGTGAGCAACAGACGCTGTATATGCTGTGGTGCATTCCTTTGTATCTCATGGGCCACATGGTGATGGCTTCTAAATCCCTTATCGTAACTGCCTCAGGCTGGAAACAATTTTTTGTACCAGCTGATGTAAAGATGACATTTCTTGAGCTGAGGGAATTTAATGTGATTGTACTTGTCTTCAGGCCTCAAAAGATTATTCTGTGACTTCCATTCATCACATAAACGTGGATTTTTAATTCCCAGATAGAAATCATGAAATTATTTTGGGGGAATAATGTTTTTCAGGAATAACTGGTGACAATTACACAAAGGTGTTTTATTGAGCTATTTTATCTTATTCTGCAAGTATAGGGAAATGAATAGATATGCCTGTGAGTAAGATGTAGTACTGCAATGCCTGTACTTTGCCATTACTGATTGTTAATGATACAGCACCTTGTTACTTTTCAAACATATGTAAAACCTTTTGTCTTTAATTGATTCTCTTCCGATATTTGTCTTCCTTTGTTTTTTCTTTGGCAATGACTGTTCTCATTTTAATGGTGGCTTTTTTCAGCTCAAGGGTGCACAGTGTGGGAAATGCAGTGAAGTCCTGCTCCACTGTAAGATTTGCTCATTTGCACTTGTTCAGTGAGGGGTGAAGGGGATTGTGTGCGTTTAGCACAACTTGCATTCCTGTAATAGAAATTTGTGGTTTTTCCATGCAAGTGATATTTTTATGTAGTGTGTTTGAATGTGTCACCTTCCTTGAGCTTCCTCCTTTTAGGCAAGACCTCCAGTGTCCTGAGGGGGCCATACCATAACATACAGGTCAACATTAATTGCTAACCCATCACTTCCCAGTTTACTTAAAAATGAATGCTTTTATAACAGCCATTCTCTTCCTCTGTTACTCGTCATGTTAGCTTACATACTATGTGTCTCAGGCCTCCTTTGTAAGGTACTAAGATTCAGAAACGTTTTTGGGAGCAGACCTGAGTATGAACCCTCTCAAAGTACACTAAGGGGACAGTATTTCTTGTAGCTGATGATCTTAAAGCTCAGAACACATGGAAAAGACTGTGTCCCTGTGGATGGATAGCTCTGTCATCTGGTTACAACATTCTGTACTGTTCTTGTCTGTATGGACTATAAATTAATACAACATTGAATATATGAAGTTAGTTACCCAAAATGAGTTGTTTGCCCATGACTTTAAGCTGTTGCTTGAGAGATCCTTTTCTACCTGAAAAAGTGCTTGTGCATGTAAGTGCGCTCACCTGTGCTTTTGTAACAAAGGGATGTCACACTAGGTATGCTCTGTGATTATCTGGAATGCTGAAAATGTGGAACATCTTTAGAAGTTGCTGGCACTGAATGTGAAAATGGTAAACAAGTTATCAGATAGGGTAGTAAAACTGAAAGAAAACTCTTCTGTGACATCTGAAGGCATTCGGCCACAAATGTGTTTTTATGCTCTTTAGAGTAGAAGTCTCTCTTTAACATACTGTGTAGTTTTAGCATACAGATGGGTTCCCATAAAGCCTTCAACCACCAGCGAAACACCTATCTGGGTTCAGGAATGTTTAAAAAACTCTGAGGTGTTGCCAAACCCACATGGGAATGATTGAATATGTTTCTTTGGAGAATCAGTTCTCCTTGATCTGAACAATACATTCTGTTTGTTTCGGTTACATTATTTTTCAGTTTGCATGAGAGGCATTGTCATGAATTCAGGCTTATTGCTTCTTAAAGGCTTATGTTATCCTAATATTCTTATCCACCCTGAAAGCAACAACTTATGTCTTTGCACTTGCTTGCTATGGAGAGGTTATGAGATCATGAATTGGAGGATTGTATCTTCAGCTGTGTAGCTGGTAACAAGAACTTGGGATCTCATAAACAAAAATAGCATTTTGAATAGATTTCTGTAGGGAAGGAAGAAATTAGCAAAATCAGTATGTATATGCAAAGTGGCTCCCACTCGACCAGAAACAATATTCAAGCTGTTTTATTATCCCACTGATCTTTTGTGTTGGTGCGATTCTTGTGAGTGAAAGTTCACTAACCCAAAATATCCACGAATAAAAGGAGCTGTGAATGATGAAAAGCAAACTGCTAAATGTGCTAGCCAATAAATTACAGGTAATTTTTGCTTGCTGTACAAGCCCAGCTTTATTTAGGGTATCTTAAATAGTTATGAAAATTTAGTTAACATGATAGTGAGTCCATTTAATGAATAAGTCTTAAGTAGCCTTTCTGAGTGCTTTTTTTTTTTTTTTTTTTTTTTTAATCACCTCTAGTTTAGATGTTTGTGTGCCTCCTTGTTTGCAATTCTTCAAGTTAATGTTCCTGGAGAGAGGGCTTTCTGATTATCCCAATCTCTATTTTGATTTCTCTCTCCCTCTTGCTTCTATTCATCTCATTTCCATTTTTTAAATAGTGTTTTATTCTTACTTTCTTCATTTTGTTTCCAGCTTTATTTCTTAGTACTCTTTATTTTGTGTGTCTTCTCTCTGTATGTCACCAAGGACAAAAAAAAAAAAAAAAAAAGTGACTAAGTAGAAGTATAGGAATGCACTTGATTCATAGAAAATCTGTTCTCACTCTTAAACTTAGAAGATTGTTTCCAAGTTATCTTAGACTGTATGACCATAGTGCAGACTCTCATTTAATGTTATTGTCTTCACAGTCCCTTGCAGTATATTTGAAAATGTCTGTGATGACCTACCAGCACACAGTATCTTAGAAATGCTTAGCAAATTTAAATCTAAATAACCTCGTGAGAAATTTAATGATACTTTCTCATGGAAACGGATTAGCCTAGATTAACAAGGACTGGAGGAAGGGGGAGAATGTTTGCTGTTCTTTTTGTTTCTGGATTATCATTTTCCACTGAGGGTGTAAGCTGAAATAATCTTTCTGAAAGTGCAGCAGATTACAGCTTGTAATCATGCCTCTTGGGCATAATGTGCTTTTCATCTTCATGGTGATCTGGTCCCATGGCAGAGATCCTTTGAGGATAAACTTGCGTTTTCTGCCAGGATATAACTCTTGGTTCCCAACATCTTACTTGTGTCCTTCAACACCAGCATTACCAGTATTCCCACCCATCTGTGGATGAACACATTCTGTATGGGCTGTAAAGATGAGGTAGGGCAAAGGATCTGCTTCTTCCACTAAGAATCTTGGTTTCAGTGGGGACGGAGTTGTGCACGTATGTACATACTCAAATATCAAGTGCAAAAATGAAAAAGATCCTTGCTCCTGGCATTCACCAGATAATTTTACCAGTGGGACCCACCATGTCTTTTGAGGCAGCAACGGGCATCTCCTGGCTCTGTAATGGTAGGAAAGTGCTTGCTGCTAGTGGAAAAGAATTTCGTTTTGATTCCCAAGTAAGCATCTGCTGGCTGAAGTTTGAAGAGAGCCCTTTGCAGAAGAGAAGGGCTGTGCTGGAGGGGCTTTCAAATCTAGTATTTCTCTATGGGGAAGGAAGCATACACAGATTTTACTTTTCCTCTTTAAGGAGAAATATGCATTTTCATAAATATTTTTTTCCCAGAACATTTTAAAATTAATGTTTGGCTACTATATGAAATAATAAACTGAAGAAGAGCACAAGAATTGTAAACTTAGTGGTTTTCATTGCTTTTTATCCTTTAACTTTTTAAAATTAGTTTATTTTTCACTAGTAGAGGAATGCTGGATTACAAATATTGATTTATTTTTATCTTTTTAATTGGTCAATGGAGGAACTTTGATACATGAAAATACTAGTTTATGATAAGCAGAGGAAAGCTCTGTTTCTTTTAAATCTGGTCTCAGTATTGAAACTAGCTTGGTTTTTTTGTTGTTGTTTTTGTTTTAAAGAGAAAGGAGGTCAGATTTGGGACCACTTTCCAATGTCTCTTAAAGCTTTAGAAAAAACAAAGCACGTGGTCACACAGCCTTTAGTAACTCTGTCCATATTAATTAAGATTTCATCCAGGCTAGAGGTTTTTTTTTAAAGTTACTGAATTAACTTCAGTAGTTAGTGTGCAGCATAGGCAAAGACAGAGTGACAGAGGATTGTGCTGCTTATTCATAAGAAATCTTACTCCCTTCACTCTTTTCCTTCAGGCTCTTCGTATTCCACTAATTTTATACTTAGCATAGCAAAAATCATCGGACGGCAAGGCTGGGTCTCCTCTTCTAAAAACAGAAAGTATTTTCCTTGCCTACAGAAAAAAAAAAAAAGTACTAAAAGTTCACAGCCTTTCTAGATGATTAGTAATTGTGTATTTTGTTAGGATCTTTTCTTCGCCTGTATGCCTTTTTCTTATGCTGCATTGTTCTAGTGCTGGTCAGTCATGCCTGCAAAACTGCAGTTTAACAATCTGCTGGAACTCATTATTGTCACAGTAGTCCTCTATGCTGCAAACTCTTGCCTCACCAAGAATAAGTAATTCCACATCTCTTCACTGCTGCTTTGGTGTACTGAGATTTCTCAGTTTTGGAGCAGAAGTAATGTGTTCTCTTTTATTTATTTATTTATTTATTTATTTATTTATTTATTTTTTGTCAGGCATTTGCACTCTTCCATGTTTTGTCATCTCTTCCTACGTCACCGAATTATGTGAATTTTATTAAGAGTTTGTAATTCTAATTCATCTTTTTTCCCTTAATCACTGATACTCATGAATGTGAGAGGATCTCGTTCTGTGAATGGTGAATGTCCGACATGGCTAATACCAGATGCACTGGCTTCTTCCTCCTGAGAGTAGGCTACATTGGCATTTTGACTTGAAAGCCTGTACAGTTTCCTTGCAGGTGTTTGTGCGAGTTTGTAATTGCATTAATGAAGGAAAGGTTGAGGCAGTGAGCTTTGGTAATTTGTTTTAAATATTTTTCCATTTCCCATGCAAAGAGGCTTTGGCTGTGAGATAGAAAGCTCCACTTGTTTCAGAAAGTGTCTTCAGCCACTGATGTCCTCCTCTGGTTCTCAGAGTATATTTTAAGATGAGGTCCTGGACCTTCACCTTGACTGTGCAGTTTCTAGAAAGAATAGGATGTACTTGCTGTGTGCTTCTTTCTTGTTTCTAGAAAGAATAGGATGTACTTGCTGTGTGCTGTAGCTGCTGAGGTGATGCCTTTCATTGCTCTGTCAAGCTGAAGTGCAGAGGTTTCATCTTCCCATAATGGAAGCAGATGTTTTGTAAGACAACAGTGTCAGCTGAGAGGCATTCCAAAACTAGGGGTTGAGTTTGATAACTTGATGAAAGGCATCCAGTTAAGCAGATGACTGTTTTCAGTAATTTTATGAGTCTTTTCTCAATCTTTTAATTTTTGCTGAGATGAAGGAGTGCTGTAAATGGCTGTAAATGCTTAAAAGTTCTTCTCTTTGCCCAGCACCATTATCTGTACCTTGCCCAGCTCTGCCCAGCTGTTGTCTACTCTGTGAGCTGATCTCATGCAAAACTTTCTCCACTGTGGACATGTAATTATGTACATACATGGAGGAGGGAGAGATGTGCAAAGCTGTTTGTTACCTTAGTATCAGTGATGTTAAGTTGATGCTATTTTAACAGGTTCCCTGGTGGCTGCATGTAAGTTAATATAGGTACTGAGAAAGATCTGATCCCTTCTAAACTTGGCAAGAAAGTTGTTTATAAATGGACACACAGTTTCTTACTGCTGCTCTTTTTGAGTACTTCCCTACGAGCAAGACTCAAAAATAAGATATCACCACCTGTATAGCCTGAGTAGGAAGATGTAGGATAACACTACCTTGCCTACAACTGGAACAGTCCTTCCCTCTGGCATTTGGAAGCATTCATTACTTAATGTACTAACTGATGGTAGCATACTGCCAGGTTGAGCAGGCATGCGGGCCCTAACCTGCATGGTGCAGCTAACAGAATCCAAAAGGGAGAATCTGTAGGCCTTTCCTCTATACCAGTATAGGATTTGACCTTATTCAACCCCACAGCTCCAGCAGCTTGTATTGTGCCTTCAGTTCTTTCAGGAAAGCTCTGGAAGCATTTACCTATTGACATCAGTATTTTGCCAGCTCTCTCATTTTTCCAGGCATGTCTTCCTAGTTACAAAGGTTCAGTTTCAAGGTACATTCCTACATGGTGAGAATATGTTATCTCTCCTGATAGTATCTTTTCTAAAAGGGCATTTCTTTATGTGTGCTTAATTCTTGCTCAGTCAGCAGTACACAAGATGATTCATGTTCCCAAATTCACTTGACACTGATATTCGCAATCTGGCGCCCTTTCAGAGAGGGAATATATTATAAACTGGCATTTTAAATTAGAGAGCAAAGGTGAATAAAGAATAAACATGGGAGAATTGTAAATACCTTCTGTACTCTTCCTAGCACTTGTGGCCAGAGATGATAATAAACACTAAGAGATCAGGCTCATTATTCTAATTGGTTTGCGATAAGAATGCATTCTTCTGTCGGTATAAATAGACATAGCTGTGATTGCAACAGCATGGATTTCTGACAGCTGAGAATGTGGCCTCAATTCAAATGCTGTGTTTTTTTCCCATTGCATACTTTTGGAAACAAATGTGTTTTCTTGGATTAGAGCTGGTTGTGGCTTTGAAAGCCACTAATTTCCTTCATTTTCAGTGAAAGCCACTAGAATTTGAATCTATTTTGAGGCTCAAGTTTGTGATAGTACTTACGGTTGTGCGACAGCTCAGTGATTTGAGCAGACCTTAGATGAATGCACAAACCCTGAGATACATGCTTTCCAAAACTAGGCTTAATTTCTGTTCCTCCTTTAAATCTCATTTGGGATCAGATATTAAACAGTGCAGATAAAGATCTCATTCCAGCAATCTCCATCCACTCACAAACAAAACAAAACAAAACAAAAACCAACTGTTAAATGACATTGTGGGGCTTTGCTGTTATTGCAGGAGCCAAAGGCAAGTGGGATGCAGACTGAATTATCAGTGTTGCTACCAAACTTGAAGGTGCTTAATCAGATTATGAATGAGGTGAATGATAAACCATGGTTGAGAAGCTGACTTTGTGGCTTACATAATAAGAAGAATTCCCTGATCGCTTTCTCTTCATCTATCAAAGTTAAATTTTTCTCTTTTAGAACAGACTATTTATAATTAATGCTCTCAGTAGAGGTGAGGGTAAAGGTTTGTAACTCTATGCCTTTTCTTAAGAGAAATAAATAGTCCTAAGAGCAAGCAGTAAATTTTGACGTTATAGATTAGGTAATATAATAAAAATAAACTACAATAAATGTAGGGACTAAATTGAGTAGTAAATTCTTCCTGCAAGGTGCCTTCCTCCTTCCCTTGTAAATTAGTTGATTTCCTGCATTTGATGCATAGGTTTCCATTCCCACATCCATCTTGCATTAACGATCAAAGTGAAAAGCATCAGCTGCAGCAGCCTGTCATTTTGTGTTTCCAGTGGAGATAATTTAAGGATAACACGGTGACATTGAATATTGATAGAAAAATGACAGGCTGTGATTAAAGTTTTGTGCCAGATAAAATAAAAGGCTGGAGGATTGGAGAGAAAACAAAAAAGTTGTTCAGCATTGTATGCTATCTTTTTTTTAAATAACCTTAATCAAGTTTCCATTACTGGTTTTAAGCACTAGAAAGATTGTTCATGCTCCTTATTTTGAACAGGTCTTTCAGGAAAGAAAGAGCAGTCATAAAGCATAAATACATTTCACAAAAAAATATCAGCGTAACACAGAATTAACTTCTTATGTCAATTTTTTCTTCTGTGGATTTCAGTTTAGCTTTTGCTTCCTCAGTATCCCAAAAACAATAGGCAGTGTTTTATTTTGAGTAGAAAAGTCTGTGGATAATGATTCTGTAGTTTAAAGGCCTTTTTTAAAAAAAAAATTAAAAATTAGCAAACATTATCAGACGTATGTTTTTCTCCTTACTGAGATCACCAAGAGGGGCCACATACTTTAAAGTGAAGTTAACAGTCCACTTGCAGCTCTTCTTCCTAATGCACAGTTTGTCTTGCTTTCTACCCTAAAGGTTATGTTTTCAGCAGTGTGCATCTCAGCTGCTGGCAGAAATAATTCAGTTACAAGTACAATACTGGAAACTGCCTACGCTCACAGCTCCCCTTTGTTTATCCTGCTTTGTCAATTTCTTTGTATCACTTTGTCAATTATTTTTATCACTGTGAAATATTTAAAAGACGTGGTACATTGATCTTGACTTCAGTGCTATTACCATTACATTAAAAGTGTACTAATTAAAAGGGCATATTTTCTCTCTGCATATACCTCTTCACATACATACATCTTCACATTCTCACATACTGTAAAATCCTTTGCACAAAGAGAAGAAAAGCAGGGAAGGTAAGAGTTAAGTTTTCATCTGGAAGGAATATAAGGACCTTTGGAGGTTGTTGTTGCAAGCCAGCAGGGAAGATACACTGTCCCTGGAGTGATGGTTCAGGCAGGGGCAAAGAGAGATGTGAAAGAAGCAAGGTCCGTGAAACAGGCAGCAGTAGTCTAAAGGAGTTTGTGCAGCACTTGTATTAGCTGTGTTGCAGCATGGCGTTTTTCCCTCCAAAGTGGTTTTGTTATGTTTCAATTCCATTCTATGTTTCTTACACTGGCATTAGGGTGTCTGCAATGTCATCTGTTTATGAGTGGGATTTCTAACAGCGCCATCAGTAGGACACTAAACTAGGCAAAGTGAAACGTGTTGGTCAGAGCATACCTTCATAGTGAGATATTCTTCTCTATTCTCCCAGTAAGTAAGAATTAGAAGTTTGATTTGTATTTGTAGTCCTCTAGAATTTAGGAACAAATCAGGAATTGAACTTTTGTTCTTGCTCACCAAGCCAAGAAGAGATAGCTCTTAACCCCAGCATACTTAGAAGAATATTGGCATTCCCTAGCAACACTATAGAGGTTTAAAGGATGCAGGAGGCCTGGTTCCTTGTACTCTGCCCACTGCATCACCATGTATATTCTGCCCTACTGCATCCCTGAGTAGGCAAGAGGAGGATGCCACAACCACAGTGTTGAGGGCTAGTCTGGGCTGGAGTCTCAGCTCACCTCTTTCTTCAAATCTGTTCCTCTTTGCACATTTGCCTCTGCTCCTGAGATGCTGTAGAAAGCAGAACCACTACTATTATCCATTCTTTCAGCTGCAGGAAAGCAGTGTCTATGTCTACTGCACTATCATGTATTTGAGTAGTTCCCTGTTGCACAGAGAATAAGTTCGTGGCTCATAAATTTAGGTTTAGAAAAGTCATCCCAGGGCATAACTTTAGAAGTTAAAAATGTAGGAGTCTGGAAGTTAGTTGGAGATTTTGAGGATTGATTTCTTGGTGTTTGTGGTCCAGAGCATTCTCCAGCAAATCATTAAATATCACATTTAAAGAGGGTCAGCTACTTGTTATTTTCTTCAAACTACTTTCCGTAAAATATTGTGTTGAATAGTCTGCTAGATATTATTGTATGTTTTACAAGGGAGAAGGCAAGGTTAGAGAAGCAAATCACTTGTGTCAGAGAAGCATACTGCAAGCTTCAGACTTTGCTGAGGAGTTCCATTTAGTCTGTAAAGTAGGAGTACGAGTAGGCTGTCATCTGGCAGGGGAGTATGAAGTCTCCTAACCTCATGGGAGTGAGTCTTGTTTTTACACGGAGAAATGCAATAATAGTGCCGAACAGCAAATAAGTGTTGTCACTGAGCTTTGAAATAAGGGAGTAGGAAAAATAAGTCTTGCACACTGGGGGAGAAACACATGATCAAAACAATACAAAGTGAATTCATGAGAATTTCAGCTCCTGAGGAGACTGCAGAGAAGAGACACAATGCAGAGAATTGAGTTTTGAAATTGAGATTCTGTGACTGGTGTGTAAAGAAGGGGTTTATAGGATTAAAGAAAGTTGCAGGAAGAAAAGAAAGAAAAAATTCTTTTTATTTCAAATATTCGGAAAAGGTGACTTTCTGGGGTGCAGGCAATTGGGGGGGGAGGTGGGGAGTTTTACTGTTCAGACAGAGTTCAAGTTTTTTTCCCTTTTCCTGACCCTTTTTTTCTTCTAAGTTCATCATCTGTGAGTTGCAATACGATAAGCCCTAGCTATACCTTCTCCTTTATCAAAACTGCTGTTGCACATCAGCCAGATGGACAGGGAAAACAGGGTTATGAGCCTTCCTCTGCCTAGAGCCTCATGTGACATACTGATAGGAATACTGTAATTCTCAGTTTGTTCAACACATTGGCTGTAGGCATCTTAAAATATACAGCTAACATTAAAATCAAGAACAGATCAGGCTGGAAATCTTGTTTTTATAAATGAGAAAAGCTACACACATTCCTGAAGTTGTAAATACTTGGCAAATACAAACAGAGCTCTTAATGCATGAATGAATTAATACAATAAAACAAATCAGAAAGGTGGGTTTCTGCAAAGAATAAAGCAATATGGTTTTCTTCCATCCTCTAGTTCCCTGTCAGTTAAGTATTGCTCCATACTTTCTTTCCTTTGCTTGCTTCCTTTGTTCACTGTGTGGCTGTTGCCTTAAGAAAAGGCAGCAAAGTTACAACTGAATGTGGAGTAAGATCTAGTTCTTTCCCCCTGCTGCAAAATATAAATAGGATATTAGAGACCAATACATATAAACTTTCCCTAGCTTGTACAATAGAACAACAGTGAAGCTGTGTATACAGCAAAGACTCCAATTGCTGTTTTCCATCAGCCTCACTATTTTAACTGTCACAGTGAAAATCCCTTTGGTTTCTGCCCAGTTGTTGCACTTTGTTTGCTGTCTTGTCAAGAGAAAACTACCTTGAGTGTCAGTGAGTGCAGTGTGTGAACAAACGTGCCTAGCACTGGAAAAGGGTAATGGCTCACTCATTAGAAGGAAATTGTCTGGAGTAGTTCTTCTTAGTTAATCACCCCTCCTATGTTAGCCTTTGTTTATGCAGTTTCTAAATATATGTTGTGCTGTGTAGACTTTTAGCTCAGCTCTTACTCTCAGTGGCTTCTTACAGGGATTTCCCCTTGCTGTCCTTAAAATAAGCAAGATCTTGTATCAACATACGATGTTGACCTCAGGGTGTCATAAACCACTTTTAACAGTTCACTCACAAATTGGCATTCCTAAAAGTGAGAGATAGTGAGATTTACAAGTACTGACATCTCCCTATGTTGATTCCAATTTACTTTCTAGGAGTTTGGGGGGAATTTTTTTCTAAGTGAGGCTTAATGTAAAGTCTTTTGACTATTTTTACATAGGCATGTTTTCATTTAGAGTATAATATTCCGGAACTGAGTGTGCCTTTTGTATGTCTGCAAAGCTTTCAATAAGAAAGTCGTGTTCTCAGAGTTCCAGTTAACACTATAAATAGCTTTAGAATAATGTTGTGCTGAGAGCCACAGTACTCCCATTGGTATTTCTGGGAATCCTGTGGAGAGACTGAGGAGCAATGTTCAAGGAAGAAAGAGAATCCTTGTTGGATTTGACTCTCAACAAGATTTTTATACAGTGTTACATTTAGGTTGAAGTTGCCCTCCATATTCCTGCACTTCCTGGTGTTCGGTGGTATTTCTTGGAAAACTACATGTGGCTGCCACTTCCTACTTGAGACTTTGCAAAGGCATCTGCAACTACAATTTCAACAGCTGCTGTATGAAGAGAGCTTACAGATAAGCCTCTCTGTTCCACAGTCATTTCCTCCTGTCTATAAACAGCTCTGTTTTTGTGACAGTTCTTTCATCATCATCAACTTGACTGAATCCAGAATTCTCCTTCCTCCTTCTATTTGTGTTGTGGATGTCTCAGGCACTCTTCAGGTCAGCTAGGCCTGCTTGTGTAGATTGTTTTTGCATGGTATCGTGGAGATAAGATCCATCCAAGCTATCCATCCAGATAAAAAATTACTTGTATTGAGTCTTTCATCTCAGTCATTTCGAAATACATCAGCTTGCAAAAGCAGCCTTGCCCTACGCTCATCCAGTCAAAATGCCATTGCTAATGCAGTGACTGCTCTCTTTCTCTCCCTCCTGTTTTTAAACTCTGTGATTCTGATCATGTCATCCTGTTTGATTTTCTTCACTGGTTCCTTCTTTTCTGTTATGTTAAACATAACAGCTAGCCTTCACTCCCTAAGCTGTTCAAGGTCTTTTTATTTGATATCAAAAGACCAATTTCCATCTGAACAACATTGGTATCCATCACTTTCCCATTATGCTTTTATGCTAGCATCTTTTGTCTTTCCTCCGTGATCAATTTATGGAGGAATGGAAAACTTCAACAACCACAGATCTGTTTCATTGGCCTCCTGCAAATCCT
The DNA here is from genome assembly GCF_019232065.1 of Centrocercus urophasianus. NCBI lineage: Eukaryota > Metazoa > Chordata > Aves > Galliformes > Phasianidae > Centrocercus > Centrocercus urophasianus. Next base: position 64,811,363 of record NW_024884142.1, read on the forward strand.
TGGAATTCTCATTCACTGTGATACCTCCATGTGCTTGACTGTGATTAGACTAATTACTTACTGATGTACCTAATTGAACTGTTGTACTGTGACTAATGTGCTATGTTCAGTCCACTGTTGTCTTAGCGTTTCTTTGAACATTCCTGCTTGCATCTAGCTCCTTGTAATCTGGCTAGTATTTGTACAAAACCCAGCACTTAGGACTCATGAGCCCTCTGGCACTTGGAAGTTCAGAATCATTGAGTGATTAAGGTATGCTTTGTTGTTACTGAGTCTGTATAAATGGCTGATGGTTTATGACATGTTGTGGATTCCAGTGAATAATTTCTCCCACCTCTGTTGAACTTACATACCACTTCATTAGGAATGAATACAGACAGGCATATAGCATCTGGAGATTAATACATCATAAAGTATTTGTAGATAAAGGAATAATAAAAAACAAAAACAAACTCAATCTTGACCCATTTTTTTGAAGAGTTGCATACATGAGAAGCTCTCTTCAACATAGGTACCCACAGACTTTTGACTTCCTAGAGACTGCAAATGTGCTTTTACTATGTATGCATAGAAAAACTCTGAAATTCACTTGACCTTCCATACCTGATATAAAACGTATAGATTTTTCCTTTTGGGGCCAAAATAATTTGTAATGATTATTTGTTCTTTCTTTATCAACTGTTTACAGCTTTCAAATAATTTCCATTGTAATAGTGTTTTTGAAAAGTGCTTCTAAACACTGAATTTTGAAATGAAGACTAAAAGGTGCAAAGTCTTTGGGCTTAGGTAGACCTGTAACATCCAAGCCTATGTACGTTTACAGGTTTCAGTTGAAAAATTCAGTGTAACATCATTTAATAATTTTTGGTGTCTTAGTTCAAGAGCTGTACTAATGCAATGATAAAACAAAGGTGCCTTTGAAATAAGAGCAAGCTATTAGAGGTATATTCAGTAATTGCTGATTAATAAAACAAGGATAAAACGTAACCAAAAGCATATTGACCAAGGAGATGAGTCAGTGATGAATAAGTGCAGCCCAGGCACAATAACTTTTATGTATGTTGTTCATCTTTTCCACTGCGTATATCACATGTATCAGTGTCTCTGTCCCAGTTTTGTCAATAGAGCTCTTCATTCAAATGAAGAGTCAAAACAAAGCTAGTCACTGAAAATTATTATTCAGGTTTGTAGTGTGTCTTGAACCTTTTATAATTTGGCATATATAACTGCAAACAAACTTCGGCAAAAAGCAAGTAAATGGGCGTGTGCATATCTGCAAAGAAATGTTCGCTGTAACCATGATGGTGTGACTGACAAGTACAGAAACAGTGGGGGTTATCTAATGTTTCTGGTTTGGGAAGTAAAATGCTACCTACGTAGAACTATAATCCAGTCAAGATTTTTTTTACTAATTAGTGACACTATGAACAACGTGAGGGAGATCAATTCGCAGACCTCATGCTGCATGCTGCATTCAATAGCCACTGGTTCTGACTTACAAGACCAGATCGAATACCTCAGCTTATGGAGCCCAGTTTTGCTTCAGTCTCAAAATACTGCTTTGTGAAATGTACAGCTTGGCATCTTGAGTTTGCAGAGTTTAAAAATGTACCTTTGTTAGATTAATGAATTCATTGTAAGTAGTGCAGCTCCTTTATCCCTCATAAAGAATAAAAGATAAGCTAGTATTTAATTTGGTCAGAAAATTTAAAATCAAATAGTTATTTTCCTTCTTTTAATCAGTTTTAATTGCCTACTATTATATTGCAAATTGTATAATTTGAAAAGCACTGAGAAAAAGTTTTGTGGTTATTAGATGTTAGTATTCAAATCTGCCTGGAAGTGTGTATTGCCATGGGAATCAGTGCTTCTGAATACCATTCCAGGCCATACCAGTGATATTCTATATTTTTGCAGGCAACTTAATCCTTTGGTTCCTTAGAGACAAGATGTATTAAATGGAGATGTGACCACATCTCTTAAGAGCAATGTGGTGTTAGTATTCTGTGCCATGTTCTGAAGAAGTGACTATTCCTAGAATTCCTTTTTTACTTCAGATGACAATATCTATTTGAAAAAATCTCAGTATTTGTAATTTACATGTATTTGTAATGTACATGTACAGCTATGGGAAATGAGTAATACATTAAAAGAATGAAGAAATTTGGTATTTTGAATTTCCTAATAATTTTTTTGTAGAATTACAGAATTAAAAAAGAAAAAACACATACACAAGAAAACCCAAAAGAACACTTCAAGGAGAGATAAGGACGACTTCAAAAGTAGAAGTCTGAAAGAGAGGGTATTACCAGCTTAATCTGATTCTCTAGGTCAAAGCATGCACATTTCTGCATAATGAAAAAGTTAGAAGTCATGGTTGTACCTATTTTCTAAACATTAGAGCTGATTTAATGTGGTAAATAATGTGATTGCTGATCCATTATCTTCTACAAGAATTCAAAAGCTGCATGACTGCTTTTGGGCTGGTTTACCTGATAAAATCAAGAAAACGCTGGTGGTGAGTGCAAGGCTTCTGGACTTGCATCAAATCAGGAGATGGTCACATGTAGCCAGTTGGAAACAACGTCTTAGAGATTTCTTTTTAATGACATCTGCTTTGCAATAAGACCACCACGTTTTTGCTTTTCAGTTTGAAATAGCTCCGTGGAAGCATTTTGATTTGCTGTTGTTTTTCCATTGTTTTTGTTTTCCTATCTAATCACAAGCAGTAACCCCGAAGTTACTTGAAATAGCAACTGTTCTCCCTGAACTGCAGTTTTATTTTCTTTTGGCTTTTATTTCAGCTGCGGGAGCCAGCTGCTTCAGAGAGTGTGGGAAGCTGACTTGGAGGCCTGTCAGCTGTTGATCCGAGGGTTTCAACTGAAAGAAACCAGTTGCTGTGGCTTTGAGGAAGCGGAGAACCAAATGGATGAGCTGGAGATGACTGCTAGTGGCCCTTCTAATTCTGAAAAGAGGGAAGAAGATCACTTTCCAAAGGGCACAGAGTGGAACAATGTTTCCTGTCCCGGGCACAGTAAGCTGAAACAGGTATCTGGAATGCCCTACAGCTGGATATGAGGCAATAGAGCTGTTTCTTATTTTGAGAGAAAAATTTAAATCTGGTCAGAAGGGCAGGTTAAGAATGATCTTAACATCTGTCCTCCAATATGAGATATGAATAAAATAGCTTATTATTTACTCAGAAGCCCTTCAACTCTTTTTCCTGGAACCATCAGTCTTTTCAAAATGTGGAAATTATTCAGGTAGTGAATACAGAGTATACATAAGGGTTCAAAGGAAAAACAATTTTCTTAAAGATTCTTTAAGTAGTTAACAGAAATTACCAGCTGCTCCTCATCATACCAATGAGTTTCACTGTGAGTTAATTCTGCTGACTTGTTAGCCCTCGGTTAGCTGAAGTGGGGAGTGGGTGAGTTTTCCTGCTCTAATGGAGAGGTCAAAGGCTTTGTAGCTCAGCTTCCAGTTGGCTTCCAGCACATAGCCAATATTAAAAGAAGGAAAAAATCATGGGGGTTAAAGGGCCTGAGAAATTTCTTAGAAGTTTTTGTGTTCTTCTCTGGAATGCCATCCTTACTTAAATATTTCTAACAACCTAAAATAAAATAAAATCACTGCACTGTCAAGGAAAAAAAAAAAAAAAAAAAAGCTGTTGAAAAGCTTTGTCACCCAATAATAGTAATGTGACAAAAAGGCACTCCAACAGGAGTTGTCAGTTTTACTACCTTGGAATTTGATTGACAAAAATTGAAAGTGTGCTTAATCGCATGTGCTGCTAGGTGCCATTGAACTGTGCAATACATTGAAAGCTGATATCACATTTTGCATTTATTCTGGCTGAGACTTAGCAGAAAGCAAGGTGTTACCTTACTGTAAAAATCTTCCATTTGAGTAAAATTCTATTTTTAAAGTGGGGTTCATCAGTACTTGCAGGCTAGGAAAGGTGGTCTGCAGGCTGAATCCACACAGAGGGCTTTTTTGTTGGAAATAGTATCTGTGGCTTTGATTTAGGTTTTTTTCTCTGTGATTTCTTTTTTTTTTTTTTTTTTTTTTTTTTTTCATATTATATCCCTGATGAGTAAGCTGAAGTAATTTGAGCAGCTTGGCTGGTTATGGGAAGTTGTGATTCCCTTTCAAAAGTGCAGCTGAGAAGCTCTGATGGGTTCAGTGTTGTGTTTTTTTCCTGTAGTGCTCTTGAAATTCGTGCAATAGGTGTCATTTCATCTGCAAGCCCAAGTCACTTCCATGAAAAGTGGGACTGCTGTCCCCTGGAATGACATAAAGGTAAATGAAGTGTGGTGACTTTTGGTTCTAGAGTGAGTCGCAGTAGTCAGAAGGCTGGGTTGTCGAAAGAAAGTCTTACTGGTGCCTGTTTTTATAAACAAGTGGAAGCATCTAATGGAAAAACATGTATTTGTCAATATACCCTATTTGATATTATCTACAAGGCTGTGCTGTCCTTGTGAGAGGAATAACTTGATGAGGTTACCTTCTTTCTAGAATGATCCATCCCTCCAACTGTCCTAATACCTAAAGGGAGGGTTGATCATTGAAGCAAAATGAGGAGTGGCATTCCTTATATTTAGAGCTTACTGAATAGCCAGTTTCAAAAGAGTACAGCAAGGGAGTAATAATGCAAATACAGATGCCTTGGAAGGTGCAGGTAATTAATTTACTTGATGGTGAAATGCTGTAGACAAAGTGTCCCAGTTCATGTTGTATCTGGCTAAATATAACAGAGAAGTGGATTTGTTTTTGTTGATGTGTATTATAAATACAATTTTGCATATAATTATGTCCTACTGTGTATGCAGAAAGGAAGAAACAAGAAGCAGAAGAATGAGAAAAACAGAATAGATGAATGGAAATGAAAATCAGATACTGCTTTGCAGGATGGCCATTTTTCATTTTTAAATGCAAATTATCGCTATATATAATTTGTCCTGGTATAAAATATGCAAGGTGTAAATTCTTTGAAAGTCCAGATATGTTACCATCAAATGCGAGCACAGTTTTATGAACTATCAGCAGTTACTTAGTCATCATAACTGTTTTCTAGGACAGCACTGATATTTTTTTCCCCAATTCATTTGTGCAGTAGATTATGGCACTGTAAGTAAGGCTTCCTTTGTAAAACTGACTGTTAACTGGTGAAGACTATCACGTGCTTTGGCAGCTCAGCTTACTGAAACATAATTACTCATTTGTTGGTCAAATTAAATAAAATAGGGCCAGAAAAGTTATCCTCACATAATCTGGTTTACTTAGAAATTAAGATGTACGCCTCTCAACCACAGATGCCTCAGACAAATACAATATTTTTTAAAATGATGAAGCAAAGTGATAGACAGTGGGCCTAGTTTCAGTCATGTTCAAAGTCAGCTTGCTGTCTAATGTAGTTAAAATAGATTCTCGAATTTTCATACCGGCATGTACTTTCTATACAGTGACTGACTTGCTGAAAATAAGGTGCTCTGCCAATGCAGTTCCAGTTGGTCTTCTGCGAACTAATTGGACTTGTTTTTTCTCCCAAGTCTCAGAGGAATTCAAGATGGATTCTAGTTTTCATTGCAGAAATATTCCAAGCTTTTAAACTGTATGCAAATTCCATTGCCCACATTGCATGTGAGCAAGGTTAAAGTTGCCGAGATAGTTAGAGTTGTAGTTAGATATAAATAAGTACAAGTGATTTCTAAAATATGTAGTAACGTTTCATTTCTCTTCAGACATTAATGCCTGTATATTCTACTCTTTAGGAAATCTTGCTTTATCCTTTGCTTGTTGGTAATGCATGTATATATAAAAAAAAGCATTTAATAACACTAGAAATATCAACAATAACTAATAAACAGAGATGAATGTGTGCTGGGACCTCCTTAACACCAAGTGTCTTGATGAATTTGAGTATGTGTGCACTGCAAGCTGGAGTTCCTGACCTATCCTTTTTTCTTTTGCTGCTGCTGTCTGGCATGCTGTGCAGTGTTCCCTCTTAATCACTATGAAGGAAAGAAACACCTACTAGATTTCAAGAAAATTGAGGTGATTAAAGTTACAAGGTAAAAAAAAAATAAAAATTCAGTAGTGTTAACTTTAGTAAGTCAGCATTTTTGGTAGCTTTTCTATCAGAATTCTTTGTGGATCATTTCTCTTTTTTCACTATAACTAAAGCAAGGAAAAAGGCTAAGAGTTAGAGCTGTTTCTCTTAACTCACATCTGCATTCTTCAGTTTTGCCACCTGGGAAGATGTTTCAGAACATTTTCTTGATCGCTGACTGGTGTTGGGAAAGGGTTCTTTCATTGCAAAACATTCATATCACTCACTGTTTTTACAATAAGTAAAAGTCATATTAAATGGACAATTGTGGGGGGAAAAAAAACGTAATGTTCAGGGTGATGTCTCTCGTTAAAAAGAAGTCATCACAGTGTATGACACATTTTTCAGAATTTATTAATAGCAACCAACAAGAAAGCTTTGGTCAGCAGGCTGCAGCCCACTAACACGAATTGAGATAGCCTGTGATCCAGGAGGCAATTGTGCCATGTGTAAAGGACAAAGCCTTTAGAAAGCTAAATAAACAGTGCTCTCATTTGAGTTTTAATTAAATGTTGTGTTTGTAGAGCTTTAAATGTAATTTGGAAACTTTAAATTTAATCATCTTTTTGAATGTCAGCATTAAGCATCAGTGAAAGTCAGTGTTTAACTGTTTTCTGCATTAATCCAGGGAAGGAGTTGCTGTTTAAAAAAAAAAAAAAAAAAAGTAGCTGGCTTGTATGCAATGGTCAGATCATTGCTGAACAGTCACACACATAGTTGTGCAATAAGATGCCACTTAGTTGTGAGCAATTCTGTCCTAGCTATTGAGCTATTGGCAAACACCACGCCAATTCTTTAGATACAGTTCACAGAATTGCACCGAACCAGAGAACTGCAGCAATTGGAAGAGACCTCAAGAGATCATAGAGTCCAACCCCATTGCTCAAGCAGGTACCCCACAATGGGTAGCACAGGTAGGTGACCAGGATATGGATCTTGAATATCTCCATAGAAGGAGACTCCATCACTTCTCTGGGCAACCTGTGCCAGTGCTCCCTCATTCTTACAATGAAGAAATTCTTCTATCTTGTTAGTATGGAACTTCCTATGTTCAAATTTTAGGCCATCACTCCCTGTCCTATCACTGCACACCACCAAGAAGAGCCAGGCCTCATCCATTTGCCTCCCCACCCCCCTTTAGACACTTATAAACATTAATCAGATCCCCTCCCAGTCTTCTTTTCCCCAGGCTGATCAGACCCAGGTTACCCAGCCTTTCTTCATAAGCGAGATGTTCCAGGCCCTTAATCATCTTTGTGGCCCTCTGATGGACTCCATCTAGGAGATCCCCATCTTTTTTTAAATTGGGGAGCCCAGAATTGGGCATAGTATTTTAAATATGGCCTCACCAGGGCAGAGTAGAAAGCAAGGATTATCTCCCTTGACCTTTCAGCCACATTCTTTTTAATGCACCCCAGGATATCATTGGCCTTCTTGGGAACTGTTACCTTGAGACACTGTTGTCTCAATGCCTGCAATGATTGCAAGTATGTTACAGTAAAATTACAATGAGAAAATGAATTCTACAGGTAAAATAAATTTAAACAATCTTTCTTCAGATAGACTTAGGAAATGTCCAATAATAACAATGATCTCATGCAGAGTAATGACTTTATGCTTTAATATAGAAATATATATATGCTTGTGATAATAAGTATTGACCTATCAAAGCAATATCCCTATCTCAGTTTATTTACATATTATCAATATTGTTGTGTATGGTAAGTATTAATGCTTTTCCAATAATATTAACTGAGTGGTTTTTTTTTTTGTTGCTCCTCAACCAATCAAGAAAATATTGGCTAATTACTTATAGAATTTACAGATTGATTAAGTTTTGAGAGAGGAACATAGTTACCACAGATTATTAATATGAACCATCTCTGGTGTTCTCTCACTTCTCTTGCCCAAAGTGACTTAGAAGATTTGTGCTAGAAAACTTCTGTAGACTTCTGAACGGTGTATGTAGATTGGTAAGAGTCTGGTAGATAAGTTTATCTCAGTTTTTCAGTTTTAGAGCCCATGTCCATGTTGGTTCTAACAGAGAAGCCAAAAGTCAGGCTTTAATAAAAAGTATTTAAATTTAACTTCAAATATTGGGTGGCTGCCACAGCTCCACTATAAACCTGACTGAAATATTTCATAGATGTGTAGTGAAATGATGTAATTGTTCACCTTATACAAGTTTATGTGCTATACCGTTTTTGTAAGTTCCATTGAAATCTTAATGTTTATACAACTTCTATCTACCATGTATTTAATAACTTATATCTAACAGGTTGTTGAAGACATTTCATTTGGAGCAGAGGGTCATTTATCTGAGGTAAGTGTTTTCTAGACAGCATAAAGTGGTGATATTATACAGACACTTCTTGGGCTGAATTAAAACTAATGATATCTATTTCTATAGTGTTACCTTTGGGTAAAAATGTGAGAGCAAAATCACTATGAAGTACTCAGACATTTAGAAAAATGGCATAGGCACTCATAGAGTAGTCCCATTCTTTTATTCTGTAAAAGATAATGGCAAAATTACTGTGTATTCTGGAGAGTTTATAGTTAAATTGCACTTTTCTAATGCTTTTTATACAAATGAATGACAGAATGGATATGCTGGGGGAATGTAGGATAGATTATATTTAGCCAGCTGTACTGTAGCACCATAATAATGCTTAAGAATGGAACAAAATCATGATATTTTACTTGGCTCCTTGTGTACCACTAAAAACACCTTTATAAATCCCTTTGAATTTATTTGAGAAGTATAAAAACATACAGCAGCAGAATATACGTCAATAGGAATTTCACCTGAATAAAAATACTGAATGTTTGTCATTTTACACTATTTTCATAAATAAAAAGGTGTCAGATCCTATTCAATATATTTCAGCAAATTCCAGAATAATTGAGTAGCATGAGATGTATTTCCTATGAGAGTAAGTGTTGAGAAAAATCTGCTTGTTACTGTCTACATGCAAACTAGAAGGTCAGGTAATACTTGCATAAGGAGATTCATACTGGTTTGTGGAGTTGTACTGTTTGAGTGTCCAATTTTGGATCAGTATGCCTTGGGTTGCAAGCCACATATTAAAGAAATTAACATCTATGCATTATGTCCAGCCAGCAAAGCAATGGCATGGGCAAATAATGCCCTATTCACCTTCCACAATAGTGCACATCCCACGTGACAAGTATGAGTTATAAGCATTAGCCCAGCAAATTTATAAAAAATAAAATAAAATGAAAATTTGCAGTTCAGGATATCTACTTCCATGATGACTTTCTTTGGATTCCCATCAAAGATTTCAATGGCTGTAGAGCAGCTGAAATGCTCCAGGAAAGAAAATCTACTCTAAAACTCAAGACTGATCAGTGATCATGTATACAAGGGGACTGCTGCATGAGAACATGCCTAAGACCCCCTGCTTAGCTATATGTGAATTCAGCATAAATAAAAATGGGAATCCTTGAGTGTGAAGGTGAACTTTGCAAAAAATGGTCACCAGAAAATGCAAATAGACTGTCTCAACCGTGAATTTTGCTGGGAGTTATAGCAAAACCGTTCAGGTACACAGTGGATGACATGAAGTAGAAGAAGTGATCCCACAGAATAATGGTAGCAAAAAGCTCTACTGCTGGAAAGGCAAAATGAGAGAATGTGGGTAGTGATAGATGCCAAGAGAGCAAAAGATTTTCTGGAAATTGCATTTGATTCAGACCAATATAGATGAGAGGTCTGCAGAAAGCTTGTGTGCAGCAGTGACCTGCACTGAAAACCCAGACCTTGACTGAAGAAGTTGTCCTTTTACTCAGCAGCAAATAAGCCTGGAACATGAAAGTATTGTGCATGCTGGGCTTATGAATACACCAGAGAGCCCAGGCATGGAGGGTTAATGCTGTGGAAGCCTTTAGTAAGAAATTACGGTCTTTATAGTCCTCAGAGACAAAACAACTTTCAAAGTGTTGAGGGAAAAATTGCATAAAGAAAATTGAGAGCAACAATATAAAAAAAAGGAAATGGAAATGAGTTAGAAGTCCAGGCTCTCACTCACACTGCCACAGCTGGATTGATGTTGACTTATAGACAGCTCTATAAAGAATCTGTGAAACTGTCAGCACTCTGTACCATGTCAAGGCTTTGCCCAAATGTTCCTTTGACAGTCTGGTCCCTAAATCTTTGTCAGTCTCCCCATTGCCTGCAGGAGGTCACTCTGTTAGTCATTCCAGATTGTTGCATCTAAGTGACTTGGGAGCAGAGATGAGAATGAACAATACTACAAGCCACCTATAAATGGTACTCAGCTATGGTGACTCCTATCACAGCAGGATGTGGATGTTAGAAAACAGTTTGGTGCTTTTGTTTCTTTTCCAAGTCCTGGCCCACTGTGAGTTTTTATTTGTGAGTCCATAAATAGCCTTATTTTCCCACAAGTGGAACTGGAATTGTCACAGTTTAATTAGACGAGCCAGTAAAGTATTTTGCATGGTTTGGGAAGTCTGCACTCAGGGAAGACCTGGAGTCTACTAAGAGGAGAATGAAAAGACTGCTGTCACACAGACTGTTTCCACTGCTGAAAGGCAATGGAAAGCTCTATGTCTGCATACCTACTTTTCCAAGGATGTTCCTCCTTGGCTATAGTGGAAGAGACAAGAAGGGAAGAATTGCCAACATCAAGCTGTACTTTTGATGAGTCATTTAACATTCTCTTGTGTTGTCATATCCCTGCAGAGGAGGGATCAGTGCAAGCAAAGGGAATGTGGGAAAAGTGTGTGATTGTGGAGAAGAGATTGTTCATAGTTAGAAAACAGCTGTCTGGAAAGCTTTATGTCTGATTTATGCATATGAGAAACTAGAGCATGTTGTAGTGCTGAATTCTCCCAAATATGCACAAGTAGGCTGATGGAACAAGCCAGCAATCTGTAAGTAGAAGGTGATAAGGGCAGAAGTAATTGGGAAAAAGACTTGAACTTAGTTCTGAGAGCTATCTCCATTAAAAATAAAATAACAAGTCATTTGAAGAAAATTGAGGGAACAATAGGTAGAAGGAAGCAGCTGATGAGTTTTGCTACTCTTCAGATGATGTCGTATTTCCAGTAAAGTGTCATATCCTTTTGGTGCAGAAGAGAGCACACAGTTACAGACTGTGTCTGTGCCAGAGCTTCTTTAGTGGCCCAAAAGAATTTTGAGAAGGAAATAATGTTACTAACAATGAGCCTAAAAGAATAATGCACAGTGTAAAAGTGAACCAGGAAGACCACAGTGCACATTAAATAGTAAGCAAAAGATGCAAACTGGCAGGAGACTTCAGTGGTGAGGGACACATTAGGGATAGCTGGAAGAAAGCATCGTATGTCTTCTAATAAGGGTTAATGAGAGAATAATAAAAAGAGAACAAAGTGCAGATTATTTTTGTTTATTTATTTTTTTACTTTTGTTTTTTTTCTAGAAGTAATAAATTGTGTCCATACGTATGGAATGCTCTTAGTATTTACCTGAAGCTAGCAAGAGAAGATCATGGTAAAGGGTCTGAAGGTAAATGAGATGCACTCAAGTCAGGCTAGACTGATGAAATTCTTTCTAGAATTCATAGGGATCAAGAAAAACAATCTCCAAACCATTAACAAGGCTCTCTGGGAACTCCAAATGAAGGCTGAAGTCCCAGGAGATCAGTAAAAAGCAGAGCTGGTATTTGCTTTTAAAAAGGAGATAGACTAGGACTCTGTGCACCAGTCAACATAACTTCAATTAGGATTGGAATTCCAAATGTTCTTGATAAATTGAAAGAGTAGCCTGAAATCAATACGACTGGATATATTAAAAGACAGGTGCAAATTACAGTTGGAGAAGAAAAAAGTTATGTTTATGTATACAGATGGCAAATAACAGCTAAGATGGCAATATTGCAGAGCTGGAAAGGAGGGTTATAATGGACTACAAATAGAGTGGGATTCATTACCATGATCCTGTTGCAACAAAAAGCAAAAGTCATTTGCAGCCTCATTAACGGGAATGTCAGTTGTAAGAAATAATTACTGTGCTTAGTTGAGAATGTCAGAGCCTCCACATGAATACGACATCGGTCTGCGCACCTCTCTGTGTGGAAGATAGGGCATGCTGGAGAAAGGAAGAAAACCTATAGGAATAAAATGTTCATTAACTAGCCATTCATGCCATGATGCTTGGATGACTGTGGTTAAGAGGAAGAGGCGTTATTTTCTGAGTCTGAGATTAGGCCTGTTATCTGTGTCTGCTTTGTCTTCCTCATCTACAACACCAGCCCCTAACAATGCACTCAGTAGGAATTCTGGGAGCAGGGCAGAGGCAAAGGCTTCTTTTAGCTGTGCTTTAGACACTATGGCTATGTAGCTCACTAACTGAGGGCGTACACACACAGCCTGCATGTGACACAAACATCTGCTCAAGCAAGACAAGCATATGGATGTTTGCATTTTATTCTTAGAAATGATTTAAGAAGTGCCCTGGCCTGACTTTCTGGAGTTTCAAGTGCTCACAATTTCCATTAACTTTGGTGAGGGGTGAGGGCAAGCATGCAGCACTTCTGCAAACAATAAGTCACTGTTCTAAGCCCTGTGCCATAACAAGAAGTATCTGTTTCCAAGGGCGGCATTTTGTAGTTATTTATGTTGCTTTAAATGATTTTACCTTTTATGGGAGTGAGAGGATTTAGTAGTGAGAAGATTTTTTTTGGTAGAGAGAGCAATTTTTGGTGAAAAAAGTCTATGATGTTCTGCAGGTCTTCTAAGGCTTTTATTTTCCAATTTCACGGGGGTCATGATACTGCTAGGTTGAAGAAAAGCAACTTCTTTTTACCACGTTCCTGTGAAGGAAGAACAGATTTTCAGGATGTATCTGGAATCCTTCTTCTCAGTGCAGCAACCATACTAATACACACTCTAATTCCTAGCGGAATTAGATTTATCTAGCTGCTGGAACACTGATTCTTCTGTACAAAGTTGCTGAACTGAATTCAAGAGAGCATAGAAGGTATTTGCACTGGAAAAGTTGATCAAACATTTAACTTGAGTAATGCTGTTGAGGAGCTGTTGCTCATAGGTGACTAAAATGGCTGTTGAAAAGATAAAACAAAATGCAGAAGACTGAAGTGAAGCCATTTCCTCTGCTCTTAATTCAGTGCACTAATTCTGTGCAACAGCTGGAACATTGTCTGCTTTTTATGTTTCTCACATCCCTGGGACAGAGAGAGGATTTCCAATTCCCACTTTGCGTGAGAAGGCAGAGGAATTCTTCAGTTATTAAAAAAAACAAAACAAACAAATTAACAAATCGCATCCTAATTTGTATCATTTCTACCTGCTTCGGGATTCTGAAGACAATCCCAACCTCCTCCATGATCAGTTCACAGAAAAATCCATAAAGCAATATTGCATCTCAGCTCTTTCCTGGCTGCTTCAATCTCTCTCCTAGCTGCTTCTTAAAATTGCTGTTAGGGCAGAAATAACTAAAGTCTTAAGACTTCCAGTAGCTCGTGGCACTGACATCACTTACAAGCTTGAATGAATTGTATCTTATTTATATGTCAAGCTGGAGGCAGAGTCCACTTCCCTCTCAAAGTGCTGTTGATCAGTGTACAGTTCCACTTTCCAATCAGGAGATGTTGTGAGTAGTGTGTGTGTGTCAGTGCCAGCAGTTTCCCAACTTACATGGACAAACATCAAACAAAAATGCCACTAGTGATATTAGTAGGCATAGAAGGCACTGAAAGGAACCTTTCCTACTTCTCTGGGTTATTGGGCTTTTTTCATATGAGGATCTGGGGGTGAGAGCTGTTGAATTAACTGAATCTTTAGAATTTTTCCTGTTTGTTTTTTGAGAGCAATGTGTTTTTGCCATCTCATGTAGAGCTCTTGGTATTAAACTAAAATTAGAGTTATCTGTACCAGTACACCCTAATAAAAAACGATTATATATAAATATAGGCCAAAATAAAATAGGCCACTCGCATATACTGTAAAATCACAATCTGTGGGATAGCCCTCCTGTGAGTTTCGCATGATGTCTGTGAATATTTTCTTAGGAAACAATGCTTTTTGTAAACTATGGAGGAACTTCTCTTTTCAGCTGAAAAGGCAGCTCTGTGCCTTAAAGGTACAGAAATAGTTTATCTGCACATAGTTATTGCTATATTGAAGCTGTAGAGTTCACATCAGAAGTTTAGCATTAATGGAATGTAACACCTAAATTATGGAGTTATTGTAGTTATACCACAGAAAAGACATAGCCATACAGTTGTGATTAAATAGGCTGCAAGTGTTTGGTGATTAAACAAGTTTAATTATTTTTTTTTACCTAGTAACTTCCTGCCTCTCTGTATTGTTTGAACAATTCTGCATTGAGCACTTAGTTTTTCCTAGTACTCATTTTGTCATTTATCTTAGTTTCTAAAGTAAACAGGATTTCAGTTGCATTTTTAGACAATTCAATATGTAATTGAAATGTGCTGTAGCTTTACTATGTTTTTTACATTTGAGATATTTTACTTTAAGTGGGAATGCAAGTATTTAGCTGACAAACAAATTAATGCCTATAGTTGTAACAATTACAGAATGTTATTTCTGAGTATGTTTAATGTGAGAACAATGCAGAACCCCAAAACACAAATTTGTATTTACACAAAGCTTCATGGCTTTGCTGCAGAATGAACATTAACCCTAATTCCTTTGGGCCTGAGGGCTTGTTCAGGGCTTCCTTCCATCACTCCTGAGACTCTTCTTTACCTGACCATGAAGTTTTATTTAAAAATGAAAAGAAAATATTTAACATAGATCAGAATAGATAGCCACACACTAGTAAATGTAGTCATCCTTTTGCATTGCTGCTGTGAATTTCAAGTTATAGTTATATTTTATCTCAAATTTTCAGGATTTGAGGACCTCAGAACTAGGCCATACTTGCAACTTGGAGACTCTTTTTTAACCATGTATCTAAATGCTTCTCGTCAATCTCTCTTATCTCATCTGATGGTGTAGGTCAGCGAGGGTGTAGGTCTAAAAGGCCCATTTTACCCTCTTTGTCCACTGGCATGCAGATTAGGAATGTATTTTCCACTGTGGATGTTCACAACAGGGCTAGACAAATGCAGCAGTGTGCTTATCATTTAGATTAGATGCTCAGTGTGACTCCTTGTGCTTCTGTTTACTAGACAGGAAACATGAGGACCATTTTAAACTGGAGGAAATACGTAGATCTTCTCTTAGAGCAAAGTTGTGGCAGTACTAATTCATTGAATGATTATTTGGACAAACTGTCCCACTGTCAACAGTATTGCCTTGCTAAAAGCAGTAAATGGATCAGACAAAAGTATATAATACATTGATGTTGCATGAGCTGTACTCTGCTTTTTATGTGATGCTGTAAAATACTATTTCCTCAGCATCTGTACAGGAATACTTTCTGCCTAAGTACACAATCTGTAGAAAGAATCTGATCTGAATTCATTTATGGATTTTGTCTGTCAGAGCAACCCTTAGGAGTCTATGCATTAATTAAAAGCGATTGTTCCTAAATTAACTCTTCAATGATGATGTAACGCTGCATATTTTTTGTCTTGTTTTCTTGCGTGTTTGTGATGAGAGTTGTGTGAAGATCTGATTTTCTTACGAGTAACTGCTAAAGAAAAATCTCTGCTCAGAATGTGGAGGTTTGTCTAGAATGGTCATCATTTTAGTTGTGTTTTCAGAGTAGTTTTACTTACAATTTACTGAATCTTTTACAGTTTTGCTACAATTTACTCAACTTTTTCTTTCTAGCATGAGGCCTAGGTCCTTTTAGACAACTGACATCTGTTCTTGTATGCGTGTCATAGAATGATCCTTGAAAGCTTTCTGTTGATATAAATTGCCTGGGTTATCCCACTTCCTAAAAACATATGGAGTCCTGCTGGTGTATCAACTAACAAGTTAGCAGCTGGATGGAAGACTGTTCTTCATCTTCTGTCCCCAGCCCAGAAACAAGGACATTTCTAGTTGATGCAGGAAGAACATATATCTTTTCCTCCCCTGTTCTTACTTTAAAAACAATGGGGCAATTTTACTTCCATAGATTCTGTTGAATGATGTCATACATTCTGGTATCTGATAATGACTCTGAAGACGGCTGCCAAGGTTCTGTGCACCAACCAGAGATTCAAACAGCTGATTCTCACGTGTATCCCAATGTCTAAGCTGTAGGCATTTGCAGCATAACCTCTTCCCGACTCACTTGTCCAGGCTCTGAGCTGAAGCTTATTGTATCCCTGTGCAATCTGCTCAATATCTGTGTCTGGCAGCAAGCATAGAAAGGCAGAAAGGTCAGAGCTCTGTGCTGTAGCAGAGGATGTAACAGACGATGTACCAGCAAGCAGAGCTCTTCTGACATTTGACTCTATGTGCGCAATGCATGACACAAACTGTAAGGGCAGCATGAAATCAAGGAGCGGTAAATGTGTTTACCAAAAATCAGAGTGCTTCACAATGGGCAATGTTCCTCCAATTCCTAGAATGATTTCATTGACTGAAGGTTTGATTTCTCTCACATAGCCAAAGATGCCTGCTATTACATCAGCAGGTCAGTGCAAAAGGACTATGAATACTTTTCCAAAGGAACAAAAGTTTTCTGACGTTTGTAGATGGCAACATGTGTGGCTGGCTTTATACATGAATACATACATATCTAGGGAAAATATAGTTATCTGGACTCCAGTTGATGAATGATCCATTTTTTTTTTTCAGCATGGTTCCAGGAGAAGTTCATCTTGACACCATAGTCTTTTCCCCCTTTTTCCTCAGGGTTGGGGGCAGGCAGAGACTAGTCTCAGTGATGTACAAATTATTCGATTTTTTTCCACTCAAATATGACACCTGAGTCATTTCTCACAGAGGAAGTGAATACAAAATATGGAAGATATAAATTATCTTTGCTCAGTGCATCCAAAAGCAAGCAAATCTGTATGAACTGCCTTTCTAATGGGTTCAGAATATTCAATTTAAAATAGAAGAAGCAGTTGTATATATAAAGTTGAAAGTGGGCAACCATTATTTTCGAGAATTTGTACTTGTTATACGTAGTAACATAGTGTAGTTTCATCTTGTATTTCCTAAGAATTTAATGTGTTTTCTCTGATTGGTTGAGCAATGTTCCTAAGTATTCTAGCCAAATTTTTCTTCAGGCAGCAAGTATATTTTTGTTGTTATATGAGATGCCAAAAGTGACGCTTCATGAAATGCTGAAATGGCCTCAATGTGTAAATCATATTTAGAAAAACAACCTAAAATTTAGGAACCTAAATGGTGTAGTCAGCATGAGCTTTCCCTCCCCTGCTGTGGTGAGACAACATGGAGGAGAGAGAGCAGTTCAGACTTCACACTCCTTTAATCCTGTGCGGAAAGTGAGATCACGGCTTCTTTCTGATGGGAAATAGACTGAGATGACAAGCTGATTTCAATCCATATAAATCAACTAATTACTGTATAGTAATAACTTTTTATCTCTTTAACTTGGATTAGGTTTCAAACAATATCTTAGCTCTTCAAAACATCATATCCCCCCACTAATATTTTATTTTCACCCTTAGTTTGATGCAAATATTAGATAGAAAAGTACAATTGGCAATAAACATGATTTCTTTTTCCACTATCTCTAGGAGTTCTTCATATTTTCTGCAGAGCTGGGGGAGAAATGTGAAGCAATAAGTGAGAAACTAGTGCATCTGGAAGACCAACTGCAATCTTCAGTCTGCAGAGTTGATGAAGGTATAATTCATATCCTTTTTGATATACCTATAGATAGTATCGACCTACGTAAGTACGTATGATGCAAAATACTTTCAGATTCAAATGGGGTAGTAGTTTTTAATGCAGATTAGTATTATACTAAGACAGCTATAACTGATTGTTTTGCTGAAGTGAAATTTCTTGTTGTAACAAGTCATCCTACAGTGCATTCTCACCATGGTCTGATCTACATTTAATTGATTTAAACTGAAATTATTTCTTCGTTAATTGAGATTAGGCATTGAAATGCTTTTACATTTTCAAAGGATTGCTACAGTCCTTTCATTGGTACTGCCCACATAAGTGAACAACTACCAAAAACTGCATGAATACAAGCATCCACATGCATACCTTTGTTGGCATGATTTAGTTAAATTCTACGTCGTTGACTCAGGCTGTGTATACGGTCAGGTGTAACTTGGCTTTTCTTTCTCTTTTGAAAAAACTTGCCAGCACAGGCATCATACGGTATCCTATGCAATCTAATCTGCCTCTGACACTCCAGTGCAAGTAGCTGGATGAGATATATTATAAAACACTCTTATCATTTTCTGTGCTTCATCTGTTTGAAGACTGCTTAACCTTTACAGGGGCATTTGTTAGGCCTTCATCTGTGGAAATTTTTCAAAATTTAATGGCATAGAATATTTCTCTCATTTACGACTTCCATAAAAACTTACCACAAATGAGATTTTGTTCTTCTAAGACAGGAAAAAGAGAATAAGAACCAAGAGATCAAAGAAGATTAGAATACTCAGTTACTTTTTACTGGAAAAGAGGTGGTAGACGAGTGGATAAGGAAGAAGGATGAGTGCATTCATATGATGAACACAGTTGCCCTTATAGAAACCTGAAGGTGAGCTCAGGTAATGATGGTGCTAAAAAGTACTCCGTTCCTGCCAAGGTGAAGTGAGCAGTCATGCAGGAAAAAGTGCAGCGCAAAACTAGAAAAGAGAATCAGTAGAACTTGTGAAAATACTAACTTGTTTTCGGTAACTGAGCATCTATTTCTAGCTCTGGCTAAGTATGGAGAGGAGAAATCCAGTTACTAATTTGTCAACCACTTTAAACCTTTCTTTTCAAAGCATCTTAATGTATCAAAATACTTCTTATTGTACTTATCACAAGGATAGCTTCAATATTCTGTCAATCATATTTGCAGCATATATGCTCTGTTGCAGCTTTTCCCCTCCAACATTTCTTATAAGCATTCTTTTCAGAGAAACCCATGTTTATCTATCTTGTGTATATGCACGGCATCTACTTCCTTCCCTCCATCCCTTACATATGTTTCCTCGCAAATGAACGTCATTCTTTAACTCCAGTAGAACACTGAGGTTTACATTGATAGGTTTTTTTCTACTGAAGTTTATATTCAGACCTGTTTACTAAGATAGGTCTGATCATAGTTAGTTTGCTATGGAGAGTGCATTAACTCAAAAAAAAAACCCTGCATTTTTTATTTGTGATGAAGATACTCTGCAATTACATAACGTAGTACTTAGCTGTATTTTCTATGGACCCTGTACATTTCTTTGTAGCTGCTGAAACTGCAAAAGTAAGCTGAGAAGATTAAACCTAATCATTGGAAGTTGAGAAGAGTTGTAGATTAAACTCATTCTTAGCCAAAACTGTCTGATACAGATCTGGTGTCCTGTATTGGTGAAATTCAGCTCACATTATCTAAATAAAGAAATGTACAACCTGTGATATCTTGGTTCTCCTAGTAAGAACATAAGCTACAAAATATGAAATTATGTTTCAAACACAGGGACATACAGACAAGCAGTTCAGCAATTCAGCTACCGCTCATTAACATTCAGTTATTATTTCAGAAGTAGTCCAGACCAACATGCATAAAATGTTACCATCTGGCACATGTAATCACTGTGCTGTACTTCAAAAAGGAATGAGAATAGCTACCACAACACTACAGACCTATAGACTGGACTTTTTTTAGGTTTTTTTTTTGGTTTTTTGTTTGTTTTTTAATAAAAACTGCCCAGAGTCTGTAAAATAAACATTTACTCATTAGTAACTCTCCTATGTTGCAGGAACCAGCACTGAGACTGGTGTCAGTCATTAGTATCAATAGATTGCCCTTCTCATCCCTCTAAAAACTATCTTACATATACCTATTACAAACTGCAATAGGTAAAAAATCTAAGGGACTACAAGAATGTAGATTGGTTCTGTTGTCTTCTAAACACTTCTAAAGACCCCACTGAGAAAAATAAATGCTCTTGAGCCATTTGCCAATGTTATTGTGTGTTATAGCTTTGATTAATAATTAAGTTTGTATTAGAAGAAAAATCCCAGATGTCACTGTTTTTCATTCTGCATTTTGATGGCATGAAACACTTAATTCAATAATGCTGCTAGTTGTAATTGCTAGCACAACCTGCACAAAAGAGAAATCTAGTGGAATTTCTTGGTCGTAAGTATTTGCACAAACCCACTCAGAATTCTCAGTTTATATTGAAGCTTTTCATGGTAAATATTAATCTGTACTTTTGTACAGCATAAAAAGCATCAAACAATGAAGGGGAAGGAGGAGAAGAGTTCATCTCTAGCACTATGATATATTTGCTAAATTCAGTGTAGTATAGACAAATAAATCCGCAAAACATTCAATTACAGTTAATCATTGGAAAGTGTAAGAAAACAGTCCACATCATTAATTAGAAAAACCAAAGGAGGAGAGGTGACTCATTCTGGTGTCTGCAGAGCTGATGAGAGGTGTTACTTTCCTGACAGTAAAGGCCTGGAATTCCCAGTAAAATTAAATGGAGCCTATATTGCAATTTCACAGTCATTTTTGTTCTTAATTAGCAGTTGCATTTTGACAGACAACTTGAATGCATGTAATAGATCTTCCCAGTGAAAAAGCTTTTGTTGGAAGAAGAGCTGGCTGGACTATTATTTAAAAGCCACATAAAATCTCCATATCTCAACATAAATGAATGTTTTAAACAGTTTTTCTGAAAATAGAGTGTTGTGCCTAAACGTCCATTAGGCACTAGAAATTACCTTGCCAGTCTTTCACTGTTATGTGACAGACTCTTGTGTATAACTTGCTTTACACCAGTATAGATTTTGCACGGAATCAGTGATACAGAATTCAGTCCTTGACTGTACTTCACTGAACAATCTCATCGAGTGAATCTGTAAGTAATGTTAGGATCCCACAAGAGTGAGGATTGCCAATGGTATGCTCTTAGATTTTTATTTTGAATGACAGGAGAAATGGTCCGTTGTGGTGTGCCACACTGAGAGAACGTGGTTACACCTTCCTTGTTCATGCTGTGACAGAGGTAGGTCAGTGCTTTTCCACCCATGCACTTGGTTGTCTTCTGTATCTCACTAGAGCAAGTGTTTCAAAGGCAGCTGTTATACAGATCACTGGAAAGGCAAAGTTTTTAAAAATGTTTTGGTGATTCTGGTTTTTGTTGTTGCTGCTAAGCAGGAGTGTTGAGTTATTTTGTAGAACTATGTCTTACAGCTGTGAAAGAGGGAGACATGAATAGAAAAGGGAAGTGGAATATTCTTGATGTGGATTCACTACCGTTGTAGTGTGAGGTGCTCTCTTCAGCCACTGCAGCACTCAGCTACTAAAAACAAGAAAAATACGTAAATAAAAACTGTTTCTGATTTTTTTCTGCTCTTAATTTGCTTTCCAGATGTCCAAAATTGCTGTTATTCTCTAAAATCCCATAAGATTAACTTCTTTTATCTCAGCCCTAGGACAGCCAACTACTCAGCTGTCTTTCCAAGGTCTTTTGTCTTACAATATACTCAGTTTCTAATATTTCCTATAGGATGACAATTGTTTTGTAATATCTACTTTTGGTCTCTTTTCTCTAAACATCTGTGCTAGGAGACAGAAGATATGCTGATGAACCAGTGGCCCCTTTTCATTTTTTTCACTAAAAATTAAGCAACTCTACAATCATTAGACAGACAATCATTAGACAGATCTGCTTTTATCTTCTTGACAATCCTAGATTCTGCTATGATGTGAGTTCAAATATCCTTCTTCAGGAGGATCTTGACAGATCTTTCACAAGACTTTTTTCAAAGAGAAAGTCAAATGGGCAAAAAGCTTCAAGACTACATTAGAGTAGCATTGTTACTGCTGATAATGGATTGGATTTGTATGATACTGTTTCCAAGTACTTTAGCTTACTACTTGTACTACATTGGAGATATTTTGCCAGTTTTTCACTGGAAGGTAACAGAACCAGAACATATTCCTTGCTGAAACTTGTTCAGGGCTACTGCCTTTGATACTGGCTCAACATCTGCAACACTGGATAGAGAATTTAAGCATGAGGGGGGCATTTACATATGGACCCATGCAAATGCATGTGTTTGTTTTTTGGTGGGGGGGGTTGTTTGGTTTGTTTTTTTTCATTTTTAAAATGAGCAAAGCTGATGATTCAGACATAACCTCTGTAACATGGATAGAAATTCCATGCTTAGCCTTATGTCATGTATTTTTCCTAGCCATAAGGACTTGCTTGATAGTTACGGATCTACATCTGACTGTGGAGCTATGAGTAACACCACACTGTTATTGAAACACAAAGAGTTTATTGAATCTTGCTGTAGGTAAGACTAAGCAGTCATTGCTCTCATTGCCCCCATCTTTCTATTGGTTAAGAGTTTATTTTCCCACCTATTTTTTTTCATCCTCCAGTTTTTCAAATGTTTCAATTTTTCTTTATACCTGAAAAGAATTTTGTAATTGCTTGGGATATTACAAATAACAGCATGTAGTCAGAGGCTGCACATCAGAAGTAATTAAATTTCAGAGGCTTCATGGTTTTCATATGTTGAAGAATTTTCAGCAGAGCCTCTTGATTGAATTGCAGAATGGTAGACAGTCCAGGATCACTTATAAGAGAATAACGATGTTTCTTTCTTCAGAGAAGCTGTGAGGCATAATTGATTTGTCCTTGTATGGTGTTTTGAGATCCTAGGATAAGAAGTTACTGGGTGCTGCTGTGACTGCCTGTGAGTAGTCAGAGACAGAATCTACTCAGCTTATTAGAGCTGTCCAGAAATTAGAAATATGTATGATTACTCCTGGTGAATGAATTAAATCATCATACTAAATACGTACAACCACACAGAGATGAAATTTTGAGGAAATGAAACAGAACCAAAAGCAGCCAAAAGGGTTTTCAGAGGCCTGTAACTACCTGAAGTAGCGGTATTTTTGAATGGCTTTCCTGTGGTTTGGTGTAGTCACAGTTTTTCAAAGGCAGAAACTCACGTTTTATGATTGCATAACCTGAGGCCATCTTTCTTTTGTTGACATTGTGTTGACATCATGTTTGGGTAAAACAACATTTCATAATGGATGGTCTCCATAAAGGATAAAGCCTGTCCTTGTGCATTATTCTTCCTCTGCATTGTGTTTTTAAAGTGAGTTGTTTTGGTGTCAACCTGTTTCATTCCTCATGAAAAAGTGTATTTTTGATTCTCTTGTAAATCCTGCAATTGGTGAATTAGTTCTAGAGCTGAGCTTATTTATTTTTTTCCCTTGAGCCTTTTACATTTGCAGTTTGGGGTCCTTGCCCTGTAATTGTATCTGTACATCAGGGAACACTGGCTTCAGTATGGTTGAAGATGGCCTTAGCTTTCATTCACAGAAATGTGGTTGTTGGTTTGTTTGTCCAGCTTCAAAATCCACCCTGTAACCAGCAGGAAACCAACAGTTTGTATGGTTGCCTTTTCAATATAGCATCGTCTCCCTCCTTCCCCTGAGAAGGGTATCCAAGCAGTATCTTCCCTTCCCTCCCCATTTTATAACTGCTAAATAATGCTACTTGAGAACTTTGCCTGTTTTTTTTGTTTGTTTGTTTTTGTTTTTGGTTTTTTTTTTTGTTTTTTTTTTTAAGCGAGATAAATGTATTAATATTTAATCTAAATAATTTGGAAGAACTTGAAGCTACAATTAGATAGCCATGGCCATCTGCTCTGAGCAGAGCAACCATTTATTAAATAACTTGGAAAGAGAAAAGGAGCTGCCAATCACCTATAGAATTATTCCTTAATAAAGCTTGCACAGTCTCTGCAGAGGGAGATCCAGGTGGTGAAGGAGACGCTCCAGACCGTGCTGCTGCAACTTCAGCCAGCCAGGGAGGCAGGGGACGAAAAAGCTGGAGACTTCCTCTGTGACAGCTGGTGTCCAGGAAAGCAGGACTCAAAGGAATAATGAGCAGAAAGAGCTGGTAGGATGACGTTAATACACAAAGGGCTGCTTTTAGTAACTGAATACTCTTTTACCAAGCCTCAGGGATCTCTTCCCTCCCTGCATAACTAATAACTAAATCAATTATGGAGAAACAGAGCCTGGAGGTCTATCATCAGAAGTATTCTACACAGCCTCGCATGTTTTGGCACAGATTGGGAAACAGCTTTCAGAGCAGAACATCCCTTGTAAATGTGTAGATTACAAATTGATACATTTCAAGTGAGTCTGCAAAGTTGCCTTTAATGTCAGTGAAATGTTCTCCTTGAAGACTTGTAAACAGTATCTGTCTTCCTCACTCACGGATTTTTTCCCATTTGAAAAATGTAGTGTTAAAGCTGGAACATCTAGTATTTCTCAAAAAAAAAAAAAATAGCTGTAAGTAAAAAAAAATTTTCTGGGTTTTTTTGTTTGGTTTATTTTTGTTTTTTTTCCTCCCCCCCCCCCCCCCTTTGGCTTTAGCAGCTTTCTTACACTGAATGTATTTACACATTCCTACCAATAATTAAATCAACGGGATGAAATTCAAGCTAACAGAGTTCTTTTAAGAGAAATTTGAAGCTCATTTACTCAATGGTATTGAGTACAGGAAAGGTAACTAACAGCAGCCCCTACAGCAGTAGTTCAACTGTTTTCATTAGGTATTAATATAAAGTTGTTTTAGTATTACAGGGATTGTAAAACACACACAGAATACTTTGTTGGTGATTTGTGCTCCTTTTATTTAAGTATGGTATGACCAATATGTCATTTAAGTTGCCTTGTAAAGTTTACTATTACTGTTGTATTGCTTTGATCTTCCTTCTTATAAACTCCAGAAGGAACGCAGATTTTTTTTATTTTTTTTTTTTTTTTTTTTTACTCCTGTCAGGCACATATATATACTTAAACATGTATTTTTAATAGGAAAGAGAAGCAATGTTCCACTGAAGCCAGCTAACACAAGAGACCTATATTTAGATCACTGCTCAAAACAGTTAAATCTTTGAAGGAATTCAGATTGAACACTTGGATACCCAAATGTATCTGATATTATCTGACATCACAAAGTTCTACTTCTGCCATCTACTGCAGAGGGAGAACTTACAAACAAATTATCACTGGCCTCCTTTTTTAAGCCACTAGAACAAACGAGTGTCTTGCAATTCATTACTGTACTTTCTGATACTGTTAGTATGACATTTTAAAGACTACTTTGTTTCTGCTTCTTCAGTTACACATTTTGTAGCCACATTGGGAAAGTTTTTGCCGGTTTTGAAGGTCCTTGAACTACTGGCCCACTACAACTGTGTTCATTTTCTTTTGTGTGTTTTAATACTGGTTGAAACTTCTACCTCAGTGTTAAGGACATAGGGAAGAAAAAAAGTGCTAGGCAGCTGCCACGTACAACCGGATTATGATTGCATACAGGGGCACAGCTCAGGTGTTTCCTGGAATCGTTGGATCCTCAGGATAGAATTACAGCCCTGTAATTCAGAACATGGTCAACTTTTTCATTGTATAATACATGGATCAGCATCTGTAGTGTGGTAAAGATGCTTGGACCTTTACCTTACATGGACTCCAGTACTGCTCCCACCTCTAGTCTCAGACAGAAGTCTCTGATGCTCTGCTACTGCTCTTACAGGTCTGTTTCTCCCTGGCAGCTTTCTGCCTCTCCTCAGTATATTTAGCACTTTCTGGAACCAACAAGCACATGGCAGCTTGTGTTTCACCAACATTCAGCTCATGAAAAGCCATGGGGAACCCTGCCTGGGCACAGGGGACACAATTGTTAGACAGAAGATGCTCATGGAAACACACCTGAACATAGGTTTAAAAATATATATATATATATATATATGTAAATCTCTCCTACTATGATATTAAGGCTGCTTATGGGTTAATACCATAAACTTCCAGTAGTGAGCAGTTACAGGGCTATAAGCTCACTGCAATGATAGCCCAGATATGCAGTGAACTAAGACTGCACTGCTCCTCTCTCCCTCATGCTGAGGATTTTGTGGAGCTTTGTCCTTTACAATCCTGAGTGTCTGAAAGCCAAGATCAGCCACAGCCCACAGCTGAGGTGAGAGACTTTCCTCATGGCAGCAGCAGCAGCAACAAGGACTATAACCCTCACAGGGACAGGACAACTGCATTCGTGTTCTCAGTAGTACAATCTTTTGTAGACACTTCCAGTCCTTCACTTAAGAAAAAAAAAAAAAAAGAGGAAAGCCAAATCAATCATTCTTATCATATTTGTATGTATTAACATTTATTTTATAATGTGGACTACTATTACTTTAACTTATTATTCCATTAACTTCACCGTTTTTTGTGGGAAGTTAGAGCCAGTAACCATTTCTTCTCAGATATGCTGAATAATAAGCATAATTGAAAAAAAAAAAAAAAAAAGCACAAAGAAGGTGTACTATGCAACTTATCAGCTGCCTTTTAGCTGTGGATAGAAAGCTTTCAAATAAAGAGAAACATTATTTTAACTAACTAAATGTCTGCCTGGATTCCTTACAGTGCACAAGCATTCAGATTTCACCCTGGAGAGAGAGGGATGAGGAGGAGAGGGAGGAGAGGAAAGGAGAAAATACGCATGACTATTATTATGTTTTGATAATAGTGATTCCTATGCTTGAGAAATCCATAGAATCATCATAGAATGGTTTGGGGTAGAAAGGATCTTAAAGATCACCTAGTTCCAATCCCTTGCCTTGGGCAGGGTTGCCAAATTTTGTGATGCCTTTTGGAAACAGCCTAAAAATACATTCAAAGCTAGAGTCATGGTGAGCTATACAGACAGGTGTGCCTTCAGCCCTGGATTGCATTAGCCTGCCTGTGTCACTCCCCCTGGAGAAGGGCTGGGTGTAGGGATGTATGTCTACGTCAGCTACAAAACTATCACAGAATCATTAAGGTTGGAAAAGACCCTTCAGATCATCATGTCTGATTGTCCACCTACCATCAGTGTTTCCCACTGAACTATGTCCTTAAGTAACACAGCTCCATGTTTCTTGAACACCTTCGGAGACAGTAACTCCTCTACCTCCCTAGGCAGCCTGTGCCAATGCCTCATGACTCTTTAGAGAGAAAGTTTTTCCTAATATCCAACACTTTGAGGCCATTCCATCGGTAGCTTCATACCTACATGCTAGGATGCTGTCACCTCCAGGTAGATACTGGTCTCTCACCATCTGCAAACATGCCTTTTTCTGCCTGGCACACATACTCTCCCCAGCTAAGATTCTAGCCCTCAAGAGGTTTGAGGAGTAGGCAAAGCTTTGTGCACAGAAACCTCCACTCCAGCACTGGGAAGTGCAGGAAGAGGCATCAGCTCACCTCAGCCACAAAAGTGTATTTGCATTAGAGGAGGAGGACTGAGCTTTGTTTAACACCTGCACACACAAACATACCCAAGGGCAGAAAGGAGGATGATGCAAAGGGGACAGGCATCCCCAAGAAGTCTTCAGCTCCAGCCTAATGTTTTTCCTCACTCAATTAATTAATCTGTTCTTTGTGAAGCCTGACATTCAGTCTTTTCCTTTTGCTATGTTACTTGTTAAATCAAGATAAGCACACTTTTTCTAGAGCACTCAAGAAGGAAGTAAAATAACAGCTCTCAGATAGGCAGCAGAGCTGGAGGGAGCTTCAGGGTGAGATTAGAATAATCCTCATGTATCCTCTTAGCTTACTATCCTATTAAAAATGAGACTGGGACCAAGAGATTTTTTTAGTCTCAGAGATTAACATATGCTACAAAGAAGCTCTAAAATATTACGCACACGCGAATATTTTTCTGCACTACTAAAGAGGATAATACAAGTTTCTGGAGAGAGGTATTTAAAACAAGACAAACAAAAAAACACCCTATGGATGCAAGAGATTCTTTCTGAACCTGAAAAGCAGCCAAACCAGCAGACACAGTAAAGCATTTCTCCTAAATTTCTGATGAAGTCTCAAGTATGACACCTTGGAAAAGAGCATATGAGGTTGGGTGAGTAAAGAAATGTCGTCTTCTTAACATGCATGGCATTCAGTCCCTCTCTCCTTGTTGAATAGGATCTTAAGGAAGGGGGTGTTGGGGCATTGTCAAAGACACAGGTAAAAATCAATACATCACTGGGCTATTTGTTCTTATAATAGCCTGCAAAGTTGAACAAATAGTTCATAATAATAAGCTGCAATACAGGAATACTAAGTGGAGAAAAAGAGAGATAACAGGAAAATAATCAGAGTGGCAGCTAAAAGATGCATGATAGATCTCACTGTAGAAATGGAAAATTAAAAAGCCTTTCCACAATGACAACCCAATTTACAAGGGGAAAAAAAGAATGTCACATCTATTATTTTTCCAACAAAGAGACTGAAAAATACCAAAATGCATCCCTCGCATCTGTCTCACCAAGTAGACACAAACCTCGAGTGTATTGGTTTGCCCCGAAAACACAGAGCTTTGTGTCTACACTCAGGCTTCCCAGTACAAGCAGCCCTAGTGCAGGACTCATAAGCAGCAAACCTGAAGCCAGGCACTTGTCAGCACACACCTATCACAGCTTCTTACTTCTTTTCATCCCTATGCTGCAGGAGTTTTCAGCAGCAGGAATTCTTACAGCAGCAGCTAAATGGTCGCCCACAACTTCCCAAGAAACATGGCATTGCCACTTGCACACGCTGCCTGGTGGACTTCATGAGCACTGCCAGTTCTGCTGTCCCCACAGTGTAAAAGCAGATTTGGTTTCAGGAAAGGAGGTACAAGATTGACTCGAAGTTAGGAAAACTCTCTTATTACAAAAGAATAACAGAGCTCAGTATGAATAACTTAGCCTGCTAAATGCCAAGATGTGATCCACTCACGTTCAGGGAAGGCTTTCCAGTGTCTACAGGCTGTTTTGTCTAGCAGAATGCTCCACAAAGAGAAGACAGGGCATTTCTTGCAAGGAGAGCGAATGGCCATTGAAGCAAGAAACTCTGGAAGTTAAAGCTGGAGTTATTTTTTTTCCCAGAAGGTGTGAAAAGAAGTCCTCCCACAACCTAGATGTAGCATGCTTGATTCAGAAACCACCACAACTCAGCCTCCTAAAGCCTGCATTGTACGTATGTCACTGAAGAAGGGTCACAGTACTTTGCCTTAAACATAAGCATTTCCCTTAATGGCTATAAAATAATAAAAATGAAAAAGCAACAGCAAAATACAGATAGCATAAATGCTTTAATAAGTACTGTTTATCTGCAGAGGTGAAGCTAGAGGATAGGGCAGTTGAGTGGCTACAAGCTGGAAAACCCCATTTCCCTGAATATTAAGGAAGGGCTTGTTGTCAGTCTTTCCTGTGATACCAAAACTAAAGCTATTACAGAAGAGTTGAGAGCTAGGCTAGGCAGGGACAGATAAAGGGACACTGACCAATGTGCCCACTTCTTGGCCAGCAGTGAGGATACCCTTGTCTCAAGAGTCCAAGTAAGATCAGGGTTATAAGATGCAACATTCACACCCAGTCCACCTGGCCACCAATTCAGAAGAAAAGGAAGGACTGCCTTCAACCAGGTTTCTCTATGGCAGAAAAGCAACCATACATGGAAACGGGGGGTTGGACACGATGATCCCTGGAGGTCCCTTCCAACCCCTACAATTCTGTGATTCTGTGAAACAAGCCTAAATAAAAGTAGTAGGGAGGAAAAAGACGGTAACTGTCTACAGACTGGAGAGAGGGCAAAAATGCTCTTCTTATTTGTCTCACCTCTCTCTTAGAAGCTTGTTTTTGCACTAAATCCATGCAACACAATCAGCATTCATA
This sequence comes from Centrocercus urophasianus, assembly GCF_019232065.1. Lineage (NCBI taxonomy): Eukaryota > Metazoa > Chordata > Aves > Galliformes > Phasianidae > Centrocercus > Centrocercus urophasianus. The sequence continues at coordinate 64,841,310 of NW_024884142.1, forward strand.
GCATTGTATAAATAAACTCCAGAGACCTGGATCTAGAGCTCTGCTCAAACAGAGAACTGGGGAACTTCAGTGCCTGGCTCTTGGCATCCTGCTTTTGCAAGAGAGCTCTTTTATGCCCAAGAGAAGGGCATCTGGTGTCTCATTCACAAAATCATCCTCCTTAGATCATCAGTCTCTAGGGAGTAATTCAGAGACCACCACGACTGTTGTTTGAACTATAGTCCTCTGCAAAGGCAGACAAAACAAAGAAACCCAACCAGCTCAGTACCCATCAGACACTGACTATCTTGGCTCAGAGTACTGGCATTTGATCAATCTATTGCAGCTTATTTTCATTAAATGAGAAGGAAAAGGTGAAAAGAGCACACTGCCTTTCACAGCCATACGTTATTTGTCATCGCTAATTTTCTATAATGAGCTGCAATAAGCGAAGCCAGTCTCTCTCCATTAATCCTGATGGGAAAGATCTTTTTTTTTGTCTCCTCATCAAGTGCCCCATATTCTTTGAATGAATATACACTAGGGCTGTACCAAACACCCAGCTCTTCTTGAAACGCCTCCCACTGCTGTGAGTGGCAGCAGCAGCACTCAGCAGCTCCTTGGCTGTGACATGGAACAGTGAGGCATCATCAACCTCTATTCTCTCATTGTTTTGGTTGTTTGTTGGGTTTTTTTGTTTGTTTGTTTGTTTTTCCCCAATATTCTGAATTCGGTATGATTGGATCTGCTTAAAAGTCAGGGTTTAATAATCCTATTAAAATAAAGAATCTGCAGTAGAAAAAAAAAAAAAGCAGAAAGAAAAAAGCTGTAATGTTCTCTCCTGAAAGACAAATAAATCACCAGGCCTGGTTAATGTTTCCCCTTCTGCAACCTTAGTTTGTGGTCTTTACCAAGTTCTTCCTAGAAGATATATTGAGGCCAAGGGGATGATCTTTCAGGCTTTCTTTACTCACTTTCCCCGTAAACTGGTAACAGAGCCTGCTTATTTTTAGCAAAAGGTATTGGTTGGTAAGATTCAGGTTTTGCTTCTGGAACTATTAATGGATATTGGGCCATTTATCACAGAAAGTATTTTTAGCTCGAGGAGTTAATAGGGGAAAATCCCACGGGGTAGAGTGTTAGAAGGTAAGGGGGCCCACGAGAGCTGGTTGGCACTTAAACATCACTTCTTCCAAGTGCAACATCAGTGAATCCCTAAGAATAAGAAATCAGGAAAAGGTAGCCTGTGTGGATGAGCAAGGAATTCATGGATAAACTGAAAGGAAAGAAAAACATCCGTGAAATGTGGGAAAAGGGCCTGCCCACCTAGGAAGAATATAGCAATGTTGTCAGAGCCCTGAGGTTGGCAGCCATGGTAGTTTTATGCAAAAGGTTGAGACCAGCCAAATATGGAGCAGAACCATTTGTCTTTGGCCTGAATGCCCAAAACACCAGAAAGCCTTTTCCCTACAACTGCAAGAACATGAACAAGGCATGACCTGCTAGGCAAGAAAGTTTAGTTTGTGCAGTTGAAACAGGAGGCAGAAGGCACATTCTGGGCAGGCATGGGCTTGCTGCAGTGATTCCCAGGAAGGAAAGGTAAAAGATCCACAACATAGATCTGCACTATGAACTCAAGATCCCTTTGGGGCTCATCAGCTTCAGCCTGAGACACCAGAGTAACACGCCCACACACCTTCTTTCCCATGTTTTCAAGAGCAAAGCCAGCTCCTTTGCCATGACATACTACAAAGACAAATTCAAGAGTCAAGAATAGGCTGTCCTCCTGCCCCTTCCAGAGCTCAGCTGTGCTTTCTACACCTGGCTTTACCACTCTCAGCTGGGATTAATACACCAGTCCCACATGGTTACTGCACAGATTGGTTATTAGATGTGAAGTGCTTTAGAGAAACAGGAGATCCCCAAAGGAGAGCCTCTCACACCCAAAAGACAACCCTAAGCTACCCCATACAGATGAAGGGCAGAGACCCCTGGATTCATAAGCACACCAGTGATTTTGAGAATACGAAGTTAAAATTGCCTAGTGAATTTTACCTTACTATACAAATAGAACCATAGAATCATAGAATACTTAGAGTCGGAAGGGACATTTAGAGGTCATCCCAATGAATGAGAATCAAACAGAAAACTTCTCCTATGCCTCAACACACAATTTCTCATCCTACCCCCACTCTCTCCCATACTGAGTCTTGCATATGGCACTCCTTCCCAAGCCTGGTAGGCAGTGCTAACAGCTTTCAAAAACAAAACAAAACAAAACAAACAAACAAACAAAAAAACCACCACACACACACACACACACACACACACACACACAAAAAAAAAAAACCCAACTAAATAAAAAAGCAGGGAAAGAAAAAAAAAAAAAAAAAGCCCAGAAAGCAAAATGCGCAGCTTTGTTGAAAGTCTCAGATCTAGCAAGTATTCCCTGCTACTTCTAATCACAAGTAAAAGTAATCCTTTAAGAGCTTTGCTGGAGGGAACATTTCAGTGTTCAGCATCATGCAGAGCTCTCCAGGGAAAGCCAAACAGTGATACCAAAAGAAAAAACTGAGGCAAGAGGCACCACACTGAGATGGCTCCCATATTCTATTCTTAAGATGCTAGGGAAACCCAAGATTAGACAGATATTCACATGGTATGCTTGCAATAGCAGCCAGTATGCATTTCTTAATTGCATTTATGCAGACAGCACTGACCTGAACATCAGATTTAAGCACAAGGAACAGTTTCCAGCCCCTGCAAAAGTAACAGCTGAGCTGCTTAAGGAAAGCAGATGACAACGAGATAAGGACCGCTGACTTCTGCAGGCACAGATGCCCACTGCATCCGAACTACAGTAGGGCTCCTCTCAAATCTCTCTCCTTTGAAATGATATTAGACAGTTCACTTTTAGTTCATCTATTTCTTGCTCATAAAACCTCAAATTGATGACATTTGCGACTGAAACGTCGCACCAGAAGATAGGCATTGCAGAAGTAAAGTACAAGCCTAGCTCCTTGCCGGGGATGACAGGAACTTATTCTTGCAATAAAAAGAAAACAGCTTTCTATGCTTTGGCCAGACACTACAAAGTTTCCACAAATTGATCACGAGCCTGACATTTTTCATCCAGTGAGGCAGGAGATATCCAGTGGGGCAGATCCTCTCAAGACACAACTTATTTCAGAGTCCCCTCTCTATAAAGTTTTATAAGGCATTAGAGGTCCTTATGCATACAAAAGTGGCAGCGACATTGCTGTAATTATATTCATTAAGGAAAACAATACCCTGGATTTCTACTACAACTCTTATCCAAAAAACACTGCAACCATTTTTTCCCCCACCTTTAAGTACTCTTTTACAAAAACATGGTAGATACTGAGGGGTAAAGACACTGCACTACTACATTTAAAAAAAAAAAAAAAAAAAGGAATATTTGGTCCATAATAAAAGGATGAAAGTCAACAATGCTGATTGTCATTCGATAAGAACAAGGTTTCCAAAACAGGCTCTACCTCTCATTATGTATCTAATACAGACCCACCCTCTCTGCAGCTCTATCACAACAGAAGTGGCCACATACATAATATCTGCCACATCGGTCCTGAGCATGAGTCACTGCCACCCCTTTGCAAGCAGTGCAATTCATTGCTCAGACAAAACTCACAGTCAGGATAAGATGTGAAATTGGAGCTACCTCAAGAAAACCCCTCTTGTTAGGCAAGCAGATCATTTCTCTTTGGCTGGGCTGTTTAGAGAATAGCTAGTGGACAGGCACATGAGCTTGTATCCCTTCTCTGTCCCTGAGAGTCAGCATCCATTCCTGCAGCCTGCACAGCAGGAAGGGCCCAAGCTGTCAACCCACCCCAAACTGCACTGCATGCCTTAAGGGCACCCTTCACGATGAGCACACAGGGCCTAGCATGCTATTGAGTCAGATTACACTTTGACGCATGTGTTTTCTATGACAGCTCCAGCAGTCTATCTCCATCAGATGATGCTTAACCAGTTTTAAAGCAGCTCTGCAGGAGTTACAACACCTTTGAGGCTGTCCTGACTCAGTAGCTATATCATGGGTGCTGGTGCCAAGAAGTCTGTGGACCAAGAGAAGCGGCTCTATTGAGCTCCACTGAAGCAGGGAACAGGACATTCATCCCCAGGAATGCTGGCAAAGCAGCATTTCATATACCATGTTGAACCACAGAGATCAGTTCACTCTGCAAATGGTACTGAGTTTCAAATATCAAGTGCTCCATGTGAACATGATATTTCTCCTCACCATCCCCTCAACTCCCACCCTCAGAGCTACACTTCCCTCCTGTTTCCAGCTTGCTGACTTCTTAATGAAGCTGCTGTACATCCCTTAACAATCTGGTCAGCAGTGGACAGATGACATCAAGAACAGACACTATCTTCCACCCAGTTTACATGCAATCTGTGACTAAAACCAAGAGAACACTTTGTTGAATTTTAGAGATCTCAAAACAGGATAGCTTTTTTTTTTTTTTTTTTTTTTTTTTTAAAATATGTTAGAGTAAACCAAGACCAATGGACTGGTATCCATTGTACTACTCATCACCCTCCTACTCTGAATTACAAAGTGTTCCTGTTAGATGGGTCCAGCAATGTTTCTGCTAAAACAAGCAGGGCAGAGCAGTTTGCCCACACACCCCTGTGCTGAGTGTCCAACATGTGAGCCAGTGCAAGTACCTCTGCCCTCCTCCCATACCCATAACTTAAAGTGTTGCATCCTATCACCTCTTGAATCACTAGCAATTTACTATAGGTAGTGCTTGGGCCAGGTCTATGATTTAGCCATCCTCTTGCCTTTTGACTTCATGAAAGGTCTTGGAGCTTAGGAAAGATATCAAGGCCTATCCACATTTCTAGAAGAATACACAAAGCTAACAGAGAGCAACCACTTTATTAGCTACTATGAAGATTCCTCTATCCCATAGCAGATGGCAGCATCGCAGATTGGAGCATTTTTTAGGTTAGCTTGCTGTACGTGCCAGGAAGAAGACTCACACCATGTCAGCAGTTCCCAAGAACAGGGGATTTCAGAAATTCATCTGCTGCTGTTCTAAGTCTTCCAAAAAGGCATTTGTGAGACCTTCTGCCCCTTCATGAATGTTTCCCTGTTATTTCCATGCCCCCAATAGCTGGAAGGTGCATTTTATGTTTTCTCCCCTTGGATTCCTACAAAAGCTTCAGAAAGATTCTGCAAAGTGCCATGTGGAAGCCCACAGTTCATCTGCCCTGCCTGGCTTCCTACATCTTTAAAGAAACTACATTGGATAGACTCAGAGTCCAACGAGTTATGGTCACAAAACCTACAGGAATGGGACCTCCCCAGCTTGGCCTCCATCTACATTAGTAGCACAACCTCTGCAACACATATCACAGCCTGGCCAGATATGGAACTGATGTCATCAACTACTGTAATTTCACTGCTGATCCTCAGGGAGATGAAGTGTTCAGTACTACAGGTGTTAATGCTCTTATCACAAGCCCTTCTGACACCCCCATTGAGCACAGAGGATACTTGATGGAAAAGGTCAGTTACTTGATCCATGCCCCACTTTCTGGATATTAGTAATTTATCTCTTAGTCTTATTAAATAATGTGCGAGGTATTCCAGCGTGGCCACTGCCTCCTTTGAGTACCAGTTGCAGGTGAATATTTGAGTACCCACATTCCTCAATAATCTCTGAAATCTTTAGAGGCTTAGATGAGCATATGAAATCACGTTCCCTCTGTCACAGCAGAGGCATTAAGAAACTATGTCAGACAAAACATTTTAGAAAGCTGCTGTCAAGGATATCTGAGCAATTGCTAAAGCAAAAGGGAGAGCTGGGGATCAAGCAGTGAAACAGCAGTGAGCAGCCTGAATTGAGCCACCCAGTAGGGTCTGGGACCCTGAAACTCCAGCCCTAAGCCAGAAATGTTCAACAGATAAAGCTGGGGCGAGTTTATTCCTGAGAAATGAACAATGAGAAAGGCAATCTGCAGTTTTAAGATCACTTAAGTTTACATCGCTTACATTTACATAACCAACGGCACAGTAAAGAAGTAAAACCACACAAATAATTTCCTAAATCATATTTAAATAAATGCCATATTATTCTGTTCCTCAGAGCAAGTTTATAGAGTGGTGGGGTTTTCCTGCCTAAATGTACGGTTGAGACTTATTCACTAGCCACAACATCAGCCAGGATCTGAACTACAGGAGAGCAGCAGCACCTTACTATAAAGGACCTACCAGGGTTAAGTAAAAAAGGCCTGTACTAGCTCACCACAAAGTAGCATCCAGTAATTTTGCATTTCCCTAGCCCAGCATGGCCAGGTCCCATGGGTTACAAGTTCATGGATAAGCATAATCCATACAAATGCAATTACAGATCTTTATGGCTCTTAGCAAGCTCTGCGTATTTGTCATGTGCTGAACTACAAGCACTTTTCAAAATCCCTTTTATGACCCCCTCCCCCACAAAGAACATCACCCAGTTCACCTTTATCCAGATTGAATTCTGATGCTTTTGATATGATGGAACTGAAAACTGTATGTTGCCCAGCACAAGGATTATTTTGCTTATCTCTTCCTCCACACCCTCTTTAGCCTGTACAGCCACAGGAAAATGGTCAAGACAGATGTCAGGCTGAGAGATCCATAACAGCAGCCAGATTTTAACCGCAGGCCTATCCCACACTTAATATACACCATGTTCCTCTCAGGATAAGCACCACGAAAGGATACACCTGGGACAGATCAGGACATTGGGAATGCTGCTGGAACAAGATTGGCCATAGCTGGCATTCTGTACAGGACAGAAAGACTATGCCTCATCCTCCCACCTCAAATGCCTGATTCAAGGGCTAACTAAATACTGTGAGCGTGGGCACAAAACTACCAGCATCAACCTCCTCCTGCAGCTGGGGTCTTACCAAGGAAAGAAGTTGCCTTTCTCAGGTCTCTTTGGAGAGTACAATGACCTTGTATATATTCTAGTGGTCAGTTCCCAGTCTTGGGAACACAAGGTACACCTATCTCTGGTCCTATATGCATGTAGTCTAACTAACTAAAAGTCCTATGTGGCTTTCAGGTGCCCTGGATATCTCAGGACCTTCCCTGTGGACCTGTAACTTACCCCTAGAACAAGCATGTGGAGTTGTTCAAGGACTCTTCCGTCCTTGTATTTTTTCCTCACTAAATTTGCTGCCAGCCTCTCCATTTGAGGTCAGGTCTAAAATTCAGGCATTCCTACTGTTGCAAGGGAAGATAAGTATGCTCTGTCAGGCCACTGCAGGAGGCAGAGTACCATTTACATCAGCAGAACTCTCCAGAATTCCTTTCTAGTTACTCTGGGAACACAATGAGATAAGGTGAGCTCTGAGTGTAACCCAGCATCTCTGCTACCCACCAGCTCCGCAGGGAGCCTACAGAGGCCACGCAAGTAACAAGCAACCCAGCACCAGTTCACCCCAAGGGCTGCTTTAGGAAAGGGCAATTAAAGAGCTTCAGACTGGAGAAGTTTTCAGCCTGTCACCCGTATCATTCCCCAAGACACATATGTATGGGTTTAAGTGCTGGCAAAGGATGCCCTTGCTGACAGCCTCAGGTGCCGGTGTTCATAGAGCAGCCAGGTGCTCCTCTCACACAGCCAGCACTCCTCATTCCCACTCTGCAGGGACCCCTTCAAGGGGCATAGGCAGAGTTGATTCTTCCTGACCTATTATGTTAATGGCCCCCGTGATGGAGGCATACAAGAAGTATGCCATTAATAGTGGTTATAATGAGGGAGAGAAGCAATCCTTTTTCCAGTTGAGGTCGATAACAAGGCTCCCATGGGCACCTATGGGAAGTGGATGAGGACAGTTACAGGAAATTAAGACGTACGCAGAGGAGTGTCGAAGGAACCCTGGTGAGATTCTTGTAGCCTGATGAGAAACGATTCACTTATTTTCCCCAGATGAATTTTAGGAGAATGGACAGAGTCACACATATGGAAGAAACTCTACACATTCACTGAAAATAGGTATGCTACAAACATTTTGCTCAGCTCTTAAGTTTCTCTCTGTTCTTGAGTAGATGTAATCGCAGATGGTGTTCACAACTCCTGTTAGTAAACACCTCATTTGCAATTAACCTCACTTGAAATAAAGATAATGCTAGTTAATTTGCTCTCCTTATTCCCTTCCACCTTGATGCTTTTTTAGTGAAACCTCAGACAGGGACAGCAAAAATGACCATGGCAGATGAACCAAAGCCATAGCCCTGTTGCAGCCCTAAAACAGCATACACCAGGGCTGTCAAGGCATGCTGAATAGGAACAAAGTGTTCTCAGCACAACCACCATTTCCCACAGGCAGAGAAGTCTGTATTCAACCAGCTGTTGCATACTGCCCTGTCCAGGAAGGTGTTCGACCCTTCCCGTCTCTCCTGGCCACCACAGCCTGGAGCCAGAGCCTCACTTCTCGCTGGATGAGTCACACCTCCAGCAAGCCCCAGCCATAGTTAAAGTGCGGTCAGCTCCAGCCCAGCTTCCCACTGCTTCCAGTTCTGTCAGCTGTGAGACACTTCCCCAGCCTGGGCACTCTGTCTCCCAGTCCACATGCTTGGGGTTGACCCATGCTCCTTTTGCATACAGATGGCCAGCTGCAGTGTCAATTAGCACAAGTCCCTGTTTTGCTTCCTGATGTGAACATGTGCATTTGGCACAGAAACCAAACGACCTGGCTTATTTCACTGATCAGCCAGCTCCGAAACAGCTGATGCTGCATTACCAGTGAGGGTCACATTAGACAGCTCATAGTTACCAATTCTCCAAGCTATTCACAGCAAACCGAACAGAAAACACTTTGGGTCTTGGAGGAGTTGGTCCTTTTCCAGCTCAAGTCTCATCCACATTCACTGTCTTCCAACATCTGAAAAACGTTTGCTTTGCTGTTTTGAAAAGTAATGAATGCCAATTTTCCAGGTAGCCAGGGACAGCCACGCTGCTTCAGTTAAGTCAAAACAGCACAGGTTTCTTCCATGCTGATGAGCTTAGTACTTCTATCAACAGCAGAAATAAGCAAGTAACACACACACATGCAAGAGCATCAAGGAGTACACTGAAACTGTGCTGTTGCAATCTCTGAAACCATGAATAACAAAAAAAACAGAAGTCAAAACTCACTTGGACAATAGCATTTGAGTAAAATAATATCATCATCCTCTCCCCTGCGTGAGGGCTCCTTACCCTCTGCAGCCCAGGCTGCCAAATGTTACAGGGTATAACACCATGACCAAAGGGCTGAAGCCTATCTTTTATTCATATAGTGGAACAGCAAAGCCAAAATACAAAAGCTCTCTTTCCCATCTCCTTTTCAGAACATCAGTAAAAGCCCAGATTTAGTTTTTCACAGATATATCTCACTGAGATGTGAGGTCCTGTCTCTGAAATGGACAGTAATATTTTTCCAATGTCACCACCTTCTTTTTGGCTTCAAAGAAGCAGAGAAGCTGTGCTAGTTTCCTAAGGAGAGGAGCATTTGGTCTTCTCACTAGATTCTGTGGGAGCTGCAGATGCCACAGCCATGAAGATTATGATTCTTCTGTGAGGATCAGGGCCCAGGAGGGGAACAGTTAAGGGAGGAATAAGATGACTGCAGGGAACAGAAAGGCAGTCTTGTGAAGCACCATCCCACAGAAGAACTGTCAAACAGAATAAACTCAAATAGAGTGCAAACTCTCATTTTTAACCATCCAGTAACACACTGATAATACTTTAATTTTTAAGAGCTTTTCCCGTAGAAGATGCTTAATGAATTAATGATGGCAAAATCCTGAAATGCCTGCAACCTCTTAATCTGATTTCAAGTTCCTCCACATTGAAGTGCTTTTCCTGGTGCCATGTGCAAGTGCAACAATACCTGGAAATTCGATTACAGGCTTTTGTTCCACCTCAAAAGTCATCTCTGATATTCTTTTATTATAGTTACAGTGAAAAGGGATCTTGCAGAGCTTTTAGAAATGCTGACATCAAAGCCCATCTAAGATTAGCAAAGTACTCATTTGCTATATGGTTTCAAGGACTACAGGAAGCTTCTCCCTTATTTAGCAGCTATACTCATCTCTCAAACATTGAGAGTAATTCAGATATTGAAAGGCAGAAAGGGTGCAGGGAATGCCTAATTCTTTGCCACACAGAGTTTCAAATGAGGGCTCCTATCCATCTCAACTGTACACAGCAATTCAGGTGGTGAGGGAAAATGTTCATTAGCAGCATGCAGGTCAGAGACAATGTGGTTCTCTCCCCCTCCCTTCACTGGCTCAGTCACAGCAAGAGCATCTGCAACAAATTAATTCCCTGGTGCACCACAGCCTCCTGGCCTCACACAGGCTGCACGTTCAGCATCTGCTGCCTTTCCTCACAAGTCCATGGGATACTTTCAGCCAGTTGTCACAGCTTCTGCAACTGGGGACTTTCAAAGGGTTTTTACAACTGGGTTTGAAAATCCATCTTTATCCAGAATCCAAAGACGACAAATATGTTACTTTTCACACGTTGTCCAGTTGAAAAAATGGAACAGGCTCCTCTTGCAAGAAAAGCTAGGTACAAAACTTCAGAGGACCCACATGCCTTTAAAAACCATAGCATTACAACCAGTCTAAGCTCCTTAGGAAGTCCCCTTGTTGACTATTCTGTCCCTTCACACAAACAAGGTAGGATATGAACAATTTCAAGGCACTGCACATTTTGACAGTCATAGAGCATCAGCTGTGAGTAATAAAAGAGCAACAGTTATGAAACAAATGACCAGAAACCCACTAAAAACACTGTTGTGTAATTTTATTACTATTAAAAGAGTAGCTTAAAGCATGAGTTCCAGAGACATGCCAGTCACTGAAGATTCTTTACAAAGTTCATATGAACTTGATGTAAAGAGGGATAAGGAGAGGGAATAGTATTTACAAAATCAGAGTTGCCAGATTCCGGCATGAGTTACAGAATATCAACAAGAGCTGATTTTTTTTAGCCCTTCAATTTCTAATTTTCAAAGCTTCTTGACACTGACAGACCCTTTCTTCTATGTCAACACCTCCTTCTGGGTTCTTTTTCTCACCAGCTTGGAGAAACTTCCAAGGACAAACAGCAAACAGCCTAGCTCGGGTCATCCTAGCACTACTTGCCAGAAGGAAATACCTCCCATTCCAGGAGTGGTATCACTGTTTAACCATCAGTGTGATGTCCTCACTGGGAAATGGCTGGAAAGGACAAAGGAAGCAAAACAAGTGAAACCCATAAGACTTATTTGCCAAGAGATTGCAGCAGTCCTTTGGAGACCAGTGACGTGATGTCTACACATATAGGCAGGAAGAGCTGCCTCTAGAATTTGTCCTTACACCAAGGCATTAGTTACAGCAGTCAGCCTCCATAACCTGCCTGCTGGACCTTCTTGTTACAGTCCCATACCCCTGCATGCAGAAGGGCTCAGCATGCCACCCTCTGGATAGGCTCTGTCAGAAACCCTCCCCTCTGCTTCTGGAAACAAGTTCAGTTTTTCACCTCTTGGAGTTGCTGTTCCACAGTATCAAAAATAGCTCTAGGTTGTGTTGGTAGGATCTCAGTAGAGCTTATGTTTCTTCCAATTTACTGTAGCCTGAAATAAGAATGAAGCAGCCTAGATAGGAAAACCTAAACTTTAAGCAAAGAGCCTGGGATCTTTATCATGCAATTTAAAAAACAAAACAAAACAAAAAAAACCCACCACACTGAGAATCACATTGTTCCTTTAGCACATGCAACTCATCGGCTTTCATAGCTCAAAATCCCCTCTGTTACCCAAATGTTTCCTCCATGCACTTGTGTTTCCTGCCTATTTCTCTAGTAGCCCTGCATAACTTGAGATTTCCTTTTCTCCCAGCATATCACAAAACAGAAGGGGTTTAAAACTTTGCTATGTAAGGAGGGTGGCATCGTCCTTCTTTGCAAGGACCAGAAGTAAAAAAAGATGCGTGTTCATATTCACACTCTTTTGACTGCAGAGGGACACATGGTAAACACTTAGGCATAAACAGCAACAGCAATAACAAAAAAAATACCAAGAGACAATACTGGTAGACTTGTCTTTTAGAATTATAGATTTTTTTTAGTGGGAAGGGACACTAAAAGGTCACCTAGTCCAACTCCCCTGCAATGAACAGTGACACTTAGCTAGATCAGGCAGCTCAGAGCCACCTCCAGCCTGACCTTGAATGCCTCTCAGAACAGAGCATCCACCATCTCTCTGGGCAACGCATCCAAGTGCCTCACCATCCTCTTGTAAAACACTTCCTTATATCCAGCTGTCTAAATCTCCCCTCTTTTAGTTTGAAACCATTCCCCGTGTCCTATATCACAACAGACTTCGCTAAAGAGTTTATCCCCCTTTTTCTCATAACCACCATTAGATATTGAAGTACCACTCTCAGGTCTCCCTTGAGCCTTCCCTTCTCCAGGCTGAACAGCCCCAGCTCTCTCAGCCTGTCCTCACAGAGGAGGTGTTTCATACCTTGGATCATTCTTGTGGCTCTATTTACAATCTATGTGCATGAGACTACTTATAGAATAGAAAGACAGAGTCCTCAACAACAACTCCGCATTTTGAATATCCCTAGTAATACAGATGTAAATTGGCCTACTTTCAGTGGCTTTCATCTGTCACCTAAAGCTTCAGCAGCCTTCTTTTTTTAATGATACTTATTTTGTTCTGTATTTATCCTTGCTGTGCTCTAAAAACTATCTGGGGGAAAAGACAACAGGGCTAAGCTCCAAATGGGAAAGAAAAAAAAAAAAAAAAAGAGATGTAGCAACAAAAACACATTTCCTTGGAATAAAGCTGTGAACAACAGGGCTTTCTATTAAGTAAGCACTGATTTGCAGGACTTACTGGCTGCATGGTAGCATGCCAGTGTCTGCTTGAACCAATCTGTACACAGGAACACCTGCAAAACCTGTTGGATTGTTCCATCTTGTCAGGGAACATGGGCCCAGAGCACAACCTGTCCAACAGTAGGCTGTCCCTACAGCAGCACAAGAGCACCAAGTGGTAAAAGAAGAAATTTGAGAAGCTACAGAGAAGGTTGGGACAGAAGCTATAACACGCTCCAAATGTTAAGTCATCTCTACTCCTCCCTGTTACTCGCTACTCTTTCAGAGTTTTATGCTTTGCTGGTACTTGCTGTTGTCCTCCACCACCCCGAGGAAAAGAGCCAAGCTACTCTCATCTTTGAGAGAGGTGGTTGCTTTCCCTTCTCCTCTGACAAGAGCACTTATTTACAAGTTCCTGTAAACTGCTTTGATGAACTTCGATGAGGGAATTATGTTGATAGAATAAGAACCTTTGGCCAAAACTAAGATCAACTCAGACCAAAGCTGAGCCAGCTTTCAAGCTTGGTTAACCACAAGTATGAACAACAAAGCCCCCCCCTTCCTGAGGCACCTTCTGCCTCCTTTGGAAGCTGAACAGGGAGAGTGGAAGTAGATGAGAGATCATCTTTGAGGAGCTCTAGACTTGAGCAGGAGCCAAAAATATTGGAAACAGATTGTTCCTAAGAGGAAACTTTTTTTTTTTTCCCCCTAGAAGTTTCCCAACAAAATGGAGACATTGCTTACCTGAAATCGTGTCTAAACTGGTAGAATAGCAGTGTTAGAGCTGGGAAGGAAATACTTTTTCTATCCTATAAACGGAAGCCTTCCTTTGCTCTCCCTCCCTCAGTTCTTCCTCCTGAGGAAATTGTGCCTTTGTTATTCTTCTTACTTAAGGAAAGCAAAGCAAAACAACAGAAGAAAAATAGCAGCAATGAAGAAACCATCTGTGCAGACAAGAAGCTGTGCACTATCCTGTGTCCCTGGAACATAGGAGATTCAGATTCAAATTTGTGATTCAAGAAAGTGACTGCTACAGTAGTACTGTTATTTCCACAGAAATCCAGGATATCTTGAGGTTTTTGTCTTTCTTACACTCAGGGACCTAACTTAAATTTCTGTCCTTCAGTGCACTTCCCTCCATCTGAACCATCACAGGTAGACATTACCCTTTTTCCCTACACTATTCTACTTGCACAAGCATAGTATCCTCATCACCATTAAATGAAGAGCTACTGATAAAAAGCATCATTTTATGTCTATCTAATCAGCGTCCCTTTGAAAAGCTCAAGGTCTTCTCCATCTCACTTTCTGAGGAAGTCTGCATTCATCTTACACAAAAATCTTGAAGTTCTGGGACCAAAGCTTTGTCATAATTGGCTATTTTCAAATCAAAGAAGAGAAGGTTGAATATATTTTGTCTCCTTCATGTAACTGTAAACACTCTGCTCAACTGTAGACACTTGAGTAATTCACAAACTGTATCCCCCTATCTATTCAATGACGATTTTCCTAAGAGAAGTTCTGATCAACATGAAATACTCCAGAAGATATCAGCATGCCTGGAGCCCTGACACATGCTATGGATCTACAACATAGATAGTCACAGAGTACCTCTTGCTATCTCTTAAGAATACTCGAATTTCCCCTGGGAGAGGCTATAGAAACTGCAAAAACAAACTTAAAAATCTTCTGTAGTGTTGACAAGATTATTACTGATTACTTGGAAACCATATCCCAGGCAACAAGAGAGATCAGACTTACGTAAAATGTTACCTCTCATGAGGAAATAACATATCATTAACAGGTAAGAAAGTGCCCCAGTCTGTTATTCCTACTATTTTTCAGTCCAAATGTATTCATATTGGTTATTAAACTTGAGAGAGAGTTACATACATCACACAAATTCAGAGCTTCTCCCAGAAACATCTGACTTAAGATGAAATAAGTGAGCTCAACAGGCAGAATGAAACCAGTCTGGCAGCTTTACACAGGGAAACAGTTGTGTTGATAGGCAGAAACTTTTGAAACAGCAGACAAAAAGGTGTACAGCTACCATAACCAAAGTGTTTTGGAAAGACTTCTGAAACTGCTGACCTCAAAGAGTGCTGGAAATCATTTGTCATATTACTTTGTAGTTCTGCACAGGAAACCTGGTCTGGTAAAATTTTACTTCCCTGTACACATCTTTTCTCCTCCTTTACTTACACAAAGAGAGTGCCAGATATATCTTGGAACAAAGATTTCACCAAGTGGCCCTAGACAGCCTTAGAATAATTTCCATCTTTGCCTTAATCCTCAGCAGCATTCTTCAAGGAATAAAGTCAATAGTGCATACTTCAAATCATATAAGGCTACAGTACAGACAGATTAACATCTGTGCTAGCTAGAGAAATGCCTTATTACTGATAGCCCCATCCCAAGAGGAAATTGAAGTTCTTGGTTCAAGAACAAAAATAAAAATCTATTTTCAATGCCTTTAGCCAGCCTGTGAAGCATAAAGGCCTTTTACGCAAGTTGTCATGCAGATAATTAGAAGAGCCAATAGGTTTGACCTACAGATCAAAAACAATAGATTCATTTGTTCTGATCTAGATTGAGTTAGATTAGTGCCAACATATCACAGCAAGAGCTCAGACTACAGGCTATCCCATCTTCCACAAAACTGATACACACCTACATGCGCACACATGGAAACATTCTTTCACAGAACTTCAGTAGATCCAACTAAGACTGCGTCAGAAATGAGACCACATATCAGTTCTGTATGCTCATCAATGAATGTATAAATCAGATCATCCCCAATACCTAATATCTCTACTCAGAAAAAAAACAACAAACCAAACAACAGGGTATGGCTTTTGTAGAGCTACGAAAGCTACAGGCTGTTTCCCCACCACCACCCCCCAATTCTAAAGAGACTGTAAAGTACGTAAAGACAATTCCAGGTAAAGCTAGAATAATTCTTGATAAAAGTTGTAAAATTTTAGTTTGTATACGCTCAACAGAGAAAAAAACACTTTCAGACAGGCAATTTGAGCATTGTTTTTCCTATCAGCAAGGAAAAGGCTGAAAAAACAGATTGGATTTTTATTATCTTTTCACAAGGCTGCTTACTAGAGTTTGGTAAAATGTGAGCATAACTGAGCCTTAATTTAAAAATCATAGAATGGCTTAGGTTGAAGAGGACCTTAAAGATCATCTAGTTCCAACCTCCCTGTCACGGGCAGGGCTGCCACCCACCAGATCAGGCTGCCCAGGGTCCCATCCAACCTGGCCTTGGTCACCTCCAGGGACAGGGCACCCACAGCTTCTCTGGACAGTCTGCGCCAGCACATCACCACCCTCTGAATAAAGAATTTCTTCCTAACATCCAACCTAAGCGCTCCCTCTTTTAGTTTAAAGCCATTCCTCCTTGTCCTGTCACTACTGCAACTGTAGAAAGTTGGTCCCCTTCCTGCTTGTTAGCTCCCTTCAAGTGCTGGAAGGCCACAGTGAGGTCTTCCCAGATCCTTCTCTTCTCCAAGCTAAACAAGCCCAACTCCCTCAACCTTTCTTCAGAGGAGAGGTGCTTCAGCCCGTTGAACATCTTCAGGTAGCTCCTCTGGACCCATTCCAAGAGTTCTGCATCTTTCCTGTACTGTGGGCTCCAGGCTTGGAAGCAGTAATCCAGATGGGGCCTCACAGGGACAGAATAGACGGAGACAATCATCTCCTCCCTGCAGGCCACCCCACATTTGATGCAACTCAAGATACTTCTGGTCTTCCAGGCTGCAAGAGCACACTGACTCCTGTCCAGCTTTTTGTCCCTCAGGACCCCAAGTCCTTCTCTGCAGAGCTGCTCCCAAGTTTTTAATCCCAGCCTGTACTCGTACGTGGGATTGCCTTGAACCAAGCACCTTGCTCTGGCCCTTGTTAAACCTGATTAGATTCTCACATGCAATTATTTTCCTTTTGCCAGTTTACAGTGCATGGAAACACTGCGTCAATTTCAAGCTGGGAAAAAAAAAATAATAAATCCATTGATTTAAATGAATTCAAAGAAGTCTTTGGCGCACAAATTTATAGTGAAACATACCCCTGCAGTCAGCCTTCCTTTCACCATATACATGACTATGGCAGTTTAAAACCAGGAAGTTAGATTTGGCCAGACAGAAGTGCCTTGAGACACAGGCTTCCTTGCTAAACACTCAGCTGTTGCCTGTCATCATTGCTGTGAGTGGAGAGCCAGCACCCCTTCCTGCTTACCTCAGCTTACCATGTCGGTAGCACATCTCTGTCAGCTCTCTGCAGCATGCTAACTATTAACAGTATTCTCTTGGGTTGCTTTGATTTCTAAGACTCCTCTATCTTTTTTCTATATTCCCTCACTCTCACTAGATTAATCCTTTTGTGCAAGGCTCGAAGAGTATGGTCTCATTAAAGGCTGCAGCAGATGGCAAAGATGCGCTATGGGAATGACAGCAGGATGCACATGAGATCTACATGAAGGAGTGCTGAATAGCAGCAATACAACGCTGTGGCATCATTCATCATTGTAGAAAGCAAGATATAAGGTTGTCTCTAGAGATTAATAGTGTGAAGTCCCACGAGGTCCTTCCAACCATTGACATGCAGTTTCTGATACTGAGCAATTGCAATCCCTGCCGTTCATCTTGGTGGGTTAGCATGGGATTGGAGCGAGGGAGAAGGGATGATTGGAGAAGCATTTTATTGCCCACATAGCTCTTTCTACAGGGAAACGAACAACCTTACAGAACACTAAGAGTTGAGGAAGCAAGAACTCTTAGCTTGTGGGAAAAAAATAACAGGAAGAAAAATCATCCACACAAAGCTATGAGGCAATAATCAGGAGCAAAGCAAGAATGAGGCGTTAACCCTCAAGCACTGCTAATTCCCCGGGACCATAACCTTGTTCACAGAAAGGCTGAACAGAAGCAGCTTCCCTCTGAACTCCAATCAGCTCCTTTACCAGATACTCCTAAATCTAACTTTATCCCCTGATTGCTGCAATTCTGCTACATTAAAGAGATTCTCTGAAGTAACTCTGAGTCATCCACAATACTGCTATTTAGCAACCAGAGCATGAGAGCAATGCAGTTATGTTTTGATTTCAATTCAATTATCAGCAAAGTCATAGCAGAGATCCAAGATGTCTCAGTGGAGATGCAATTGCATGCTGACAGCACCTTTCCTCCTCTTCCCCAAATTAAAGCATTTCTGGAAACATCCCTCTGCCACACGGCACTGTGGCTGCTGGGTCAGCGACTAGGGGCACACGTGGTTTATATGGGTGCTCCTCTGGGAACAAGAAGACATTTTCTTTGTCAGAAAAATATTGAGGCTCCTCCTTGCTTCCAGGGACAAAGCTGGTTTCTGGAAGCAGAGCTAGTCAGAGATACCATAGAAGCAAGGCTCGAGGAAAGGGAAATACCACATCCCATAGGGACACAGGCTTTTCACATGAAACAGAAGTAAGAGCTGAGATTAAAATAGTTCAAAAGGAGCACTTCTCTTTTCAGAGGAGAAAGGAGAAGTCACCCCAGCCCAGACCAAGAATAGCTCTTACTACAGACCTATTTCAGCATAACTAGGACCAGTCCCTCCAAGCGAAGGGATTAGGGACCCAGACCTCAGCCAAAAGCCCAACTAGGAAAGATGACTCTCACGTTTAACTCTACTGCCAACTTCAAACATCAGAGCAACAGAGTTTCAACATTTGAAGGTATAATTATCCCTTCAGAAAGCAATATTTTTCAAAAGACCCTTTCAATCAGGCAGCTGAAGAGAGGCTAGAATATAATGAAAAAGGACACAAAGACTTTCTGCAGTGAGTTCTCACTATCTTCCATTCTGATGATTATAGCTAAGCTACTGCAAGAGGGTGTTAAAGGTAGAAATCAATACTCACCAATAATTTTTAGCAGATATCTACAAAGCTCAGTCCACAAAAACTACTTCTGTTCTTCTCAGCACGTACAGCTCCACAACACCATCAGCCATCTGAAGACAACAAGGAACCAACAAGCAGGACCAACTTCATTCTAGGCAGCACGTCCAAAGGGCCCTTAGAGAGGCACCTCGTCATTAGCCACAGCTGGTAAGCAGCTACTCACCACAGATGGAGGCTCCAGTGCTCATAGGTCCTGAAAGTAATTACAACTTTGGCTACCACATGCTGGGAAATTCAATTACATCCTTCAGGTGGTCTAAATGAGCAGAAGTGGGCCCTACCCCACACACAGGGAATTAAAGCAAAAAAAGCTCTTCTAGAAAATAATGGATTAGTACATCAGATTATTAGTACAGTTCTCTACCAAAAGTCTTGGTGCTTGTTTCGTTCCCATGTTTTTTTCATTGCTTCTGAGAAATTTCTAAGTAGCATCTAGCTCTGCATATCCTAGATAACACTCATTGCTTTTCTACCTGGAGTTGAAAGGACCTGCTTTCAGGGAATGTCTATGCTTTACCTGGAGGAACGAGACACTTTTAAGTAGCATTTGCTAATGTGACTAAGCCGTATCACTAATATCTGCAGCAGAGTTTTGCTGGGAAGCATCTGTATTTCCTTAAAGTCTGACTGGAAGCTGTGTTAGCTCTAATGGCTGCCCCAGAGATGCTTCTACAGCACTGTGAGCTCTGAAGAGCAATCGCCTCCCTCTGTCTTTTCTTCCTTTATGTCTGGGGAAGGGTTTTTTACTGTAATACTAAAGACTGCAGCTTTGACTAGGTTGATAGCTTAATTCAAGAAGTTGTCACCCTCAATTCAAAAGTAACAATGCTGAAATAAAAATGTCCTTCCTTGTCACCTCTTGGAGATACAAACAAAGCCAAAGCTATTCATTTATTTTCTGTGGTCCCTGGGAGCTCTGAGGAACTGTATGTCCTGCTCTGAGGAGCCATCCATGGCTGTTTTCTTGCTGTTTTACAGCTGGTGATTTACAGCAGAGGTTGAAATCTGTAAGAGTAAACACTATAGTTTTATTTTACATTAAGGCTTTGCTGTGTCTCATGTTCCATTTAACAGAGTGCAGTGATTCTTAAATGGTTTAAAGGCTGTTTTCTCAGAGCAAGACCTTATAAAACAGTTGACTGTTTAATGTGAATTCCACAACAGAGCCACAACAATTCCCTCACTAAATTTTTGGAGGTCTAATAGCCATCTGGTGGAGCTGCGTGGCTTTGAGGGAGGTAAAAGGATCAAATTTAGATTGGAGACCTAGCTTGGGATGACTAAGTTAGGTGAGAGGAATCCCTACCAAGATGCTGCAACAGCTGCTGAGATTATTTGTGGAGCAGCCACCAAATGAAATGTAACACCAGATTTTCAATGGAGTACTCTACTGTTTTTAGAAATTAAGCTTCCCAGCCCTGTTCTTGTTTTGGAATTCATTTTAATGTTGAAGATGCAGGAAGTAATTTTGTTCATCACCACAAAGGAAACTAAGTGCCTAAGTCCCAGTGGCTTCAGTAGGAGTTAAAATCATTCAACCTTGGGACTTTGAACTCCATTTAGTTTTCTTCTCCAGTGATGATGTAAATAAATGTGAGCTTTAAATCTTTACATAATGGACAAATTGGTAGGTTCCATGAATATTTCTGAGCAGAATTCAGTGAAAACTGGGAGGAAATATCCTCTCCTGAGGCCTAGATTTGCTGGTATATGGAAGGAGATGTTGCTCCTTCCACTGATATTCCCTGGTGGAGCAGAGCAGCCCAAGTGCTGGGTGGTGGTTGTAGTGGGGTGCTGGTAACCCTCCTCTGTACATCTAACCCAGCCATGGGCCTCTCCACACTCCCCCTTTGTTGGCTAGCACTGGTTTAAATGTGGTAGATTTTTTTCTATCTTTTTTCTATCCAGTCACACCCCGATGGCTGGATAGTAGCCATAAGCAAATAAATGGACCATGCTATCTGTGAGCTCTGAAATTAGCTACTGTTAGCAGTCATCTTACACTCCCTGTTACTGCACTGGTATCTAACTGGTTGGTATTGTCTGTTTTACTCCTCCTTATGCACACAGCCAAGCAGGACAATAGTATATAATTGACTAAATAGTTTTCAACAGACTGTCTGTACTCAGTGAAAACAGCCCCAAAGCATAAGACCATTTGCTGTTCTGTTGTATTCATATCTGGAATGTACTAAACTATCACGTGTACATTTACTTACTATGAACATTAAGATTCTCACACACAAGCCATGCTAGTTCTAAAAACAGTAATCTCCTAGACAGCATTTCTTCTAAGAGTTAATATGACTGCTTACTGCTACAGTTGATACACAATGGAGTAGGGAGAAGTTTCTTTAATTATTTAGAAGCTAAGAAAAAAGGGGGAAAGAAAGACTATTAAATGATCCCTGAAAGATTCTTAACCTTTCCCAGGCAAATATTTTGGATGAATTTTCTGATTTTAAGAAGAGAAGAGAATTGCTCATCACATTTGTGACAGTAAGTTACAAGATACCCTGAACTGATAATTTAGCATGTAAAATCATAAAAGATTTAGCTGCCAAGTTGAAAAAAATCACAAAAAAATTGTAATTCCCTGAACTGTTATAATTACTTACTACTGGCATGAAGCCAATGAATAAATTAATGTGGTAGGAAGCAATGGTTAGACAATGACTTATCTTAGTAGACTGTCAAGTGTTCACCAGCCATGTGGGTGAGCCAGCCATCCATCAATCACAATGTTATGCGACTGCTGGATACAGCTTTGCTCATACGGCTGGAGTGTTCTCCCTAGCACACCCCCTCGTAATGTACTCCCTACATTACGCCAGGCTGGGCACAGCATGGTGGAGGCCCTTGTTTCCTGGCACCTCCTGACAGGAGACGGTGTGGGCACAAGATGGCAAAGGCTCAGAGTCAGCTTCAAATGTTGACAGTAAAACAACAGCTGCAGAAAGAGACACTGTGCTGTAAACCAGGATGTAAACTGCTCTCAGAAAGGAGCCCAGCTGGAGTTCAAACAAGACGTGACTGCAGGTTTGAAAAGAACTTTTTGCCAGAAAACAGCTTGATCTTGACTGAAAGCGCATACCAAACTGAAGTTTCTCTAAGCAAAAGGTTGCATCTGACTGTGAGTGAAGTGATTAAACAACAGCTTTAAGGTTCAGCAACAAAAGTCTCAGCAGAATCTGAAGACATTTAAGGGGCCTGATGCTCCTTGTTTTACAGCATGACAAGGAGAGAAAAAATGTCTTCAGAAAAGAAATGGGAATGCACTGCATGTAAAAGCAAAATGGGGTTCACCCTGATCCTTCAGGACAAATATTCCTGCTCTTGCTCACCAGCAGCTGCTGCCTTTGTTTCCAGGGCTAAGTGCTATTTTAAGCACTTTGCAGTAGTTGAATAGCTAAACAACCTGCTGCTGCCAGAGCATGCTGAAGGCCAAGCAGTGGCAAAATAGGCTGCAGACCTAACTGACCCACACAAAGCCACTGGACATGCTGTCTGTGGGCTTGTTTGGTTAATTTTTGAGGATTCTGCAGCTAGGTTGAAGCTTAATGGCCTTCAGCTGTGGGAGTGAGGAGTGGTTTTAGGAGCAGGAAGGTAGACAAAAAGGAAGGAAAGAAATGATTTGTTTTCCTCTGAAATTAAGAAGTGGCTGACTTTAGCTAAACTAAAAGTTCGCACTTGCACTCACAGATGCTCATCACGGGCAGAAGAAAAAACACAGGAAAAATTACCTAAAATGTTTAAATTCTGCAAATAGCCAAATTAAGAGAATTGGACTAGAACTTCAATTTACAGTGTATGTTATATAGGCATGACATAATACTACCTATTTTGGAGTACTTAAAAATTTGCTACAGTCCTTTTAAACCCCTCCAGAGAGACCTAGACAGGCTTGAACATTGGACCCAGGTGAACACCAAACTCAAGTACAACAAACCAAGGTGCAACAAACCAAAGTACAAGGTCTTGCACCTGTGTGCTGGCAATCCCTGCTGTCAGTACAAGCTGAGAGACAAAAAGATGAAGAACAGCCCTGCCAGAAAGGAATTGGGAGTACTGGTGGATGGCAAGATGGACATGAGCCAGCAACGCGCCCTTGCAGCCCAGAAAGCCAACCGTATCCTGGGCTGCATCAAAAGAAGCATGGCCAGCAGGGAACAGTAGGTGGCCCTGCCCCTCTGCTCTGTGCTGTTGAGGCCTCATCTGGAGTACTGTGTCCAGATGTGGAGTCCTCAGTACAGGTGTGGTGTAGACCTGTTAGAGCACATCCAGAGGAGAGCCACAAAAATGATTCAAGGGATGGAACATCTGTCCTTTGAGGACAGACTGAGAGAGCTGGGGCTGTTCAGCCTGCAGAAGAAAAGGCTCCAGGGAGTTATGACAGTGGCCTTTCAGTATCTAAAGGAGGTCTGTAAGAAAGAAAAGGACAGACTCCTTTACAGAGTCTGCTGTGATAAGAAAAGAGGAACTGGTTTCCAAACTGAAGGAGGGGACGTATAGATTGGATGTAAAGAAAAAGTGTTTTACAGTAGGGGTGGTGAAGTACTGGAGCTGGCTGCCCAGAGAGGAGGCGAATGCCCCATCCCTGAAGACATTTAAGGTCCGGAGCTCTGAGCAGACTGACCCAGCTGTAAGTGTCCTAGTTCATTGAAAGGGAGTTGGACTAAATGGCCTGTTAGGGTCCCTTCCAACTCAAACGATTCTATGATTCCATGAAAATCCTTGCCCTTGCTGACACCAGCACAACAAGCATCTGCCCTTTCACATCACATGGCTTGGTGCCTAGATGATGTTGAATCAAAGCCTCAGCGCAATTGAACAGTCTCTGGGATATCCCTGTTCATAGTTACTTCATTGTTTGGCATGGCATCAAACAGCAATAAGCAAAGCAAATGAGCAAGCAAAGCGTGACAAGAGGATGCCTCTCACCAGCTACCCACAGCTCCCACGGTCTTTCCTGTCTGTGTTTGTTTTGGGGGGAAATGAAGCATCTCAGTCAGGGCACACTTAATAGGCAGAACTAGCACAAGAAAGCCTTGTAATATGTGTCTAGTGACATGCTAGGCAGAAATGACAGTAACCTGATGGAAATATATGGAAATTCAACATCCTGCCTCTCCATCCCCCCTCGCTACCCCCTGGTATGCATGACTTTGAATCTGCTTTTGAGAGCTCCTGCAGTGCAGGGGCTGCCCATCCATCTGGCAAGGTTACAAACACATTTCAGAGCTGTCTGCAACGAGCCTGATGTAACCTCTCTTCTCCAGCCCCTGCTCTCCTCCTCCCGAGCTTTGTGTGCTGCGGAGGAATGAGGACGGGCAAAGCAAAACCAATGAACCACAAAAAATCGCGGGGCTCAAACTGCCCAGTCCCACTAGGGGAAAAGGGGGGTGGGGGAAGCAGGAAAGGGAGAAAGGGGAGAGAAGGGGAGAAAAAAGAGGGGAAAACACACAAAGAGCTCGCAGTGGAGGGGTAGTGGAGGAGTAATAAGAAAGCCAGCAGGGACAGGCTGCACCCTCGCTGCAGGGCTTAACACTGAGTTATGGCTTGCTTTGCAGCTATGTTACATTTGTCAAAATCTCTGGTTCTGGCTGTCGAGGTATTTTCATGATGCTTGCTCATGACAGCAGCCAGCCTGTCACTAACTTCCCCTCTCTTCTCCAGGGCAGTAAAGGAGAGAGAAGGCCTTTGTTTGTCAGTTGTCATTTTTTTTTTTTCCTCTGGGAGCTTTTCCGTAGCCAGGTCATAGAGTAACCCCTGTTATACAGGAGGCACCATGCACTGCAGGTGTTGATGATTGTTATGGCAGGTGTGGTAAAATTCTGCAGTTCCCATGTTAATCAAGAATTGCTTTTACTTTAACTAAGAGTTGAAGTGTAGATTTAATTATTCAACAATTTATTTTGGTTTCTCTCTGGCACTAAGCAAGCTACAATGTACACATTAATCAGAAGTTCTACAGCCCATGACTTTAGGATATTTTATTAAAAATTAGCTAAGAAAAAATGGAAATATTCAGATCTCCCTCTGATACAACCCCATAGAATAGCTGTTTTTATGTCAAGAGCCAGGACACAGCATGCAAATACGTGGGTGAGCACTTAGAAATAAAATAAACTTGTTTCTGTTTCTCTAAGAAAGAAATTTATATTATCCTCACAATTTATGGAGGAAGTTTCTGCCTTACTAGCTTGACTCCTCTGAATGAGAAGAATAACAGGGAAGCTTTTCTAAATAACCTACTCAGGGAATATTCACCTTAGACCTCCCCCAGCAATTTGAGGGGCAGCTGGACATAGGAACACTGGAGAAGACTGATGTCCAGAAGCCAGCTTCATAGAATCACAGAATCATAGATTGGCTTAGGTAGGAAGGGACCTTAAAGATCATCAAGCTCCCACCTCCCTGCCCCAGATTCTCCTTCTGCTCCTGGGTGCAACTTGAAGGCATTGTTCAAATACAGGTGCCAGCCCAAGTGGCCGTACATCTGCACCAGGGGCATCAAATGTGTTAGCAATGAATGTAGGAACATCTCAGCAATTTTCCATCTCAGTTTTTTTTCCAAGAGCAAGTCATGCTCTGACTCAGCCTCACAGCCTCACTAAAAATAAGCCCTTCAAAAATTAAATAAATTCCCCTCTGCCACAGCTTCCAAGACTGCAGAGATTCCTGACCTCACATGAGCCCCTAGCAGCCTTCCACTGACTTAAAAAAAAATTCCTTCTTTTGACCTTCACTATTCATCCACTGTATTGCTAATACTAAAAATGAAGCACTTGAAAAGGCAGGGAGAGTGGTTGTGTAGCCATTTGTTTTATTTTACTTGAAACTTCAAGGACAGTTTGAAAAGAAAGGTGTGGACTGCAAAACTCCCTGTCAGGTCTGCAACCCTTATCAAATTGGTGGTTCAACTCCAACAAAGGGAGCAATATTCTTTGGCCCTGGTGTTCTGTATTGCAAAGGCAGATAAAACAGAAAACATTCCCCATCATTTCTGAAATTACCCCCACTTCCCCATTTCTTTCTAACAGGAATTGAAGTTGAGTAGTGGTTACTCTCTGCTGAAGCACACAGGCTACTGCAAAATCAAAATCTGCTTGTATAACTACAGAGGAAGATCATGTAGCTGCTTGCAGCATTTCATATCTATTAAACTTAATCCAGTTTGCCAGGCAACAAATAAGAGATGGGATCACTCGTGTGCTGTATTATTCTACTTAAGGGCCTGTTAACAATTTGCTATTGTTTGAAAAAAATTGCATGTCATCGGTATTAGTCACACTCTCCTTCCCAGGAACATAACCTTAATTACCCTTACTGGGTTTGCGTGCCTGATGTGTTTGGTCCCACCTATTTTGCTTGTGAACCTGTTATTTTCAATCACTGCATTAAAAAGAAGTACTTAATTATGTTGCTTCTTCATAAAATGCCATGATACTTATTTTCCTCTAGGCAGCAAGGATGATCAGAGTATTTTGACTGCTTTGTTTGGAACAGTTACTCACAAACTGTAGATATAAATGGTTCAAAAAGTAGAAAAATAAATTGACCCAAATGTTTTGTCTCTTTTTTTTCCTCCTTGAAATTAGATGGATTTACAATGCTCCGTATATATATATGTATATATATTTACCTTTGCTGCTTACTAGAAGTTCCCTAACACCTGGTCCCTTTCTTTCATCTCCACTGCAGGACACATACAACTTTATGAAGACATCTCTTGTCTATTATCATGTACAAAAGGTCACAGTAGAAAAGGATCTATAGAGAGTTGTTTACTTTTCCAGAACACAGTGTTTTTTGGACTGGTGCTTGCTTTGTCACCAAAGATGTCATCTTTGTACTCCATTTCCCATCAGCACTCTTTGCAGCTTAAAGTGTGTTGCAGTCATTAATATGAAAAATTGCTTGAGGAGATTAGATCATTTAGCACGGTATTCGACAGTGCTGGTTCTTGCAAGCTCAGACTGTCCCGAAGGTGATATGTGCCTTAGTGTTCTCAGCACAGGCATTGCTGGACTGAAGTTCAAGAGAACCACTGGGTGAAGCTGAAAATATCCTGCTCCTGCCGTAGGCAGGTTGATGAAAATGTCCCAAATACCAGTCGTTACTGGAAAAAAAAACAGAACTAAAGAGTTTTGTTAACATTGCCAAATTAAGTTCTCAAAAAGCAGGTAATTAGAAATGCATCATGTCCAAAACTACTTATTGCCCACATCTCTTTTTTTTTGTCATAGGAGCTGTTCCAGTAATTGTGCAGTGTGTGTCATGCTCACTCAATGGGCAGGTGCTCAGTATTTTCTGTTTCCTGCACAGCCTTGTGCAAGTGAAATCTACTTCACTGCATACTGTGCAAACTCTCCTGAAAACTGGGTGTTTCCTCACATGGCTGTCCACCCTGCTGAGCACTACTACAATCCTTCAACCTATCTTATATGTCAGAATGACAGTTCCCAAGCTGTTTTTGCCCATACTACAAGCCTCCTTGTCTCCCTTATAAAATAAAGAAGCATTACCTGTGCTAAATTTGGTTTAATCACTGTGTCGAGTCTGACCCAGGATTTCTTTGATTGTTGTAGGGACAGAATTGGATTTTTCAAAGTAGTGATCTGTTGCTCTAGCCTCGAGAGAAGCTTTTAATTTCCTGTATTTCAGTGCCTAATTCATCCTATACCTTCCAGTTTCTCTAACAGTTGAGGTTTTTCCCTTTCCTAGTCAAATCCATTTTCCCTCCTATCTTGAGTTATGCTCCCTGGCTTTCCCCTCAACAAGGTGTTGCACTTGGGCCGGGATAATCCCAGATGTGTGTACAGACTGGGAGAAGAACTCACTGAGAGTAGTCCTATAAAGCAGGACTTTGGTATTCTGGTGGATGAGAAGCTGAACATGAGCCAGCAGTGTGCTCTCACAGCCCAAAAGGCCAACAGTACTGTGGGCTGCATCTAAGGAAGGGTAGGCATCTGGGAGTGGGAGGTCCAGCTTTGCACAGCACCAGCTTCCCTTCCTCCCCTCCCTTGTTGCTCCCTCCATTCCCAGCTTCTCCTCAAGGACAGTGTCTCACAGGGACACAGGGCAGCAGCCATCACACTGGCCACTTACCACAGTAGTTGAGCATGGAACACTTGTTTCAGCATCCAAAGTGTTGCAGGAGACCCAGGGAGACAGATATAGCTCCCCAGTGCTGCTAGCATCTTAATAGTTAAACTAAATTAAATAAATAAAATGGCCACAGGTTCATAAATACAAGCACTGGTGCTGCAAAGCAGATTTTATCAAGCTGTTTTCACTCCATAGTGGGGAGTACTCAAAGACTACTTCAATAATAGCAAAAATTTCCAATTACAGATGTGCTGCAAAGTGGGAACCTAATAGAAAGGTAACAGAAGGTGCAAGTACATGAACTAATCTGTATGTTTATTTTTCAGATGTGGCCATTTGTTTCTTTTTTTCCTTCTTATAGTCAGATATAAAACAGAAAAAAAGGTGAGAAAAATGATGTATAGAGGACCTAGTACTTCCAGTTCCTTGAAATATCTGCCCAAAATTTTGAGTTACAAATAAATCTATGTGAATAAAGGCCGTTTATTTAGACCATTTATTTTTTTCCTTCGGGATAACATCATATTTTCATCTCTGTACAGTTTGAACTGCGGGTTATGGTTGCATTTTCCTTTAGCTACACTCAGTGTTTATTTCTCTTTTTCTGCTTTTGCCTTAGAATCATTCCTGGCACTGGCATAGTTATATTGCAGTTTTATGGATGAAAAGAAATACGTATTTCTCTCGCTTTTTCCCTGCTATTCTATCTGTAAAAATTTTTTCATCCTGTTGAAATAAACAAAAAAACAGGCAATAAATCACCTGACAGCACATAAAAGCTGTAAGCAGAAGACTTTGCAAGTGTTAGTTACCAGTTTTGAAAGTCTCCATAAATAGCTATTGAGAATTGAGAAATGTAACAGAATTATCACAAGCATGTGGAAAAAAAAAAAGAAGTTGATATATAAGTGCATATGTTGAGGGAAGTTTGGGCGTTTTCACTAACTTCCAATTTTACCTTACTACCACGGAGCAACATTAGCTCCATGCGCCCTTATAATTTATTTGTGCTTCACCAGGCAAACACTCCTTCTTTTAATAAAATGAAGACTTAGCAGTCCAGAGCTCCCTACAAGATTCTTTACCTGGTGAATACCAACCACAGGTCACTGCCTCAGGACTGAAGGGCTCTGAGCAGGGAGGCCTGGTTGGTGGTTCTGAGACATCAAAGACCTCAGTAGGCTCTGCTGCAAGCTGCTGCCAACACACCTGCCTGCCTTCCAACACTGAGAACGCAGTGAGATTTCTACTGAAGGCTGGCTTATGCTAAGAAAAATGATGGGAACTGAGATTTTTCAAAGGCAAGAACCTACTCTCTTTTGATTATCTCCTAAAAAGGTCCAATAATCAAATGATGGCAATTGTCGAGGGTTTTTTACTCTGTGAACAATATTCTGTGTGCTGCTCATTACAAAACAGTAAAACACTTTGAATATGTGAAGCATACAATGAGCAATTAATACAGGACTAGACCAGAGCCTAACAGGCCACCTGAAAGAAGCTGTCTGTCCAGCTTACGAGGCCAGCAAAAGAATGGAGTTGGGGAAGCAATGGCTGCACCTCATCAAGGACAGAGCAAAACTCATTAGGTCTTGTGGATTCCTTCCCAATGTTCCCAGGACTAGGACAGCATTAGTGACAGTGGCAGCACCACTTTTGTGAGTCTAAAGTGATATCTCCTGCTCACAGGAGAAAAGTTTGAGCTTGCCTTCATCTTTTTGACTCATGTCACCAAAGGCAAGTGGATCTTCTGGGAAGAAGAGAGTTGCAGTGCTACACATTTTGTTCTGTAACAAGTACATTTAGGGAAGTGAAAACAAGTCAGCTAATGGTGAAAAATCAGCGAGCATAAGTTAAAATGTGTTTAAGCTCTATGCAGATGCCCTTGTTTGGGAATGAAGAAGTTATCCTCAAGACAGGATTATGTTACAGTGAGAATACAGTGCATGTCTGAATGCAGATTCTCACCTGGAGATTTAACACATCATGCACCCAATGTAATTCACATTGTACGCTATCACTACACTTTGAGTTGAATTGCTGTATAGTCACTGATTGTAACTCATGTTTACATAATCACAGTGTGACAACTCTTATCTTTGTGCTCCATCCCTTCTTCCATTTCTGTCTCTGTTGAAGGAAGGTCTTCAGTCAACGCCAGAACCCTTCTATCATGTGTATATGTGTACTCTGCCTATCACTGATTATATACAGTCCCATGACATTACCACAGTATAGCCAATACATGCAGGACAACATTTCATATTGACATCGTTTGGAAACAAGTCAGAAAGTATCCCTTCATGGTATCCAGCACATATTTTGTATAGCACACTTCTAAGAATAAGGATTGAAGTTAAGACTTGAGTTTGGCATGTATGATAAGACATGAGCTCTGCAAAATGGCAGGTTGGACAGAAACACCTATCCGTGCTAGCTTCAGAACTGAAGCTTGTATCATAACTTTATGCTATCACTATTGCTATAGTTAATTAGTTCTCTTGACAGACAAGACTAATTAACTTAGGTTCAGCCCTGCTACCTCGCAGCTATACATCTTAAGGGAATCAACATTTGTTACGGCTGATAACTTGCAGCCCATGTTATGTGGTGGCCTGAGACAAACCAATGGAGCCTGCATTTCCTGGCACTGTGCTACCATGTGAACTCCGAGGTAATCCTGAGATCCCTGGCAGCATTTTCTGGTTATCAGGAAAGAAGTAGCCAGAATAATACTTCAGAGTCCATGTGCAATCTTTTGTAGCATTCTAATCCACTGTCTGAAAACAAGTCTCCCACTTTACTTTTTTTTTTTTTTCCCTTAGACATGATCAGAATTTTTTTCCCTGACAATATATTGATTGAATGTACTGCAGTTTCATTGACATTCCTGTGTTAATTCCACTCTTGTCTGACATCACAGAAACTTTTGCTTCCTTATGCAGTGTAAATTAGCTTCAGCTCAATTAACCTTTTGACATATTGTTTTTTTCCAATTTCTTTTCAGACCAGCTAGTTTTCCTTTAGACCATCAGCACTAACCTTCTTTGATGAGCACTTCCCCACTTTGCAATACTGCTCTGTTTCAGCAGTGGCAGATATGACTCAAGGGTACAAAGCCACTTTACCATATGTTTTTCTCTAAGAAAGGCAGCTGAGTGCTGTGGTGCCTGAAATACTCTGGCCTTTGGACCAGAAACTCTGCTTTATTTCATTTAAAAAGAAATTAGAGAAGGGAAGAGCACAAGAACGGGGGACCCTGATGTGCATTTTGTGAACTTACTTTTCCATTTAATGTCTATACAAGGAAGAATTTTGCCCGTGTTATCAGGGCTGTGTGTATATATGATGCAGTATACTGAAGCAGTTTACCCTATTTATCTTCATTAACTCCTTTCCTTTAAGTTCCCCCTAATTCAAAAAGGCAAGCTGTGCTCATTATGGTCAAGAAGGGTATTATTGCATGTGAAGAACACACACATTTCTAATGGTGAGTTCCTACTTAATTGAATTCAACGAATGACAACACCATGACATTGCTAAGATTAATGACTCAATAATTTTTGAGACAAGGCAAAACGTGAAGTAAATTGATTGCATTATTTTTTTTTCCTTGGGAACACCACTGCATACTAGCTCAGCAGTGTCCTGGAGGGGACTCATTGCTGTTATACAATGAAGACCCACTACCCCTTCTCTGTTCCAATCTTGCACTCTGACATTACTTTGGAGTAACTTCTAATGTAATTTCCTAGTTGCAGAGATGCAGGCTGAAGATAATTGTGCTGAGATCTCAACAGACCAAATGATTAATGCAGAGGGCTTTTTGGAGTGGAAACTTCAGTTATTATTAGATTATTCAAGAGAAAAAGGTGCCAGAGCATGGAATAGAGAACTGCAATGACTGCACATTTCACTCTTGAAAAAATATGAATAGATTTTCATTTCTGCCATCTTGTTAGCAGCACTCATTCACTCAAAAACCTCTTCTTTCCTAAATGCAATGTTAGTTGTAACATCTTGCTTGCAAAGCCATTTGCAGACAATGTGATGGCTTCTTTTTCCCTACGTGACTTAAGTTCACAGTGAGTTTCACATAGTATATGGAACAGCATCTGTTGAAAGAGTTTCTGTAAAATATAAAAACTGGGTTTGATATTGCACAACATCATCTGCAATATCATATATATTTTTTACAAGATAGTCATGGCAAAACAACAGTTGCGAATCTAGTGGGCATTTAGTATTTTCTAGTACAGAGGAATAATGTTCTGTTTGTTAGCAGGAGTCTGTGACAAAGGCAAGTATTCCCAAGCTAGAATTTTACTAATTATGAAATGGACTACTGATGTTAACTAGAGGATCCTGAGAAATAGAAAATACAGAAGTAAGGTCATTTTCCTCTGATAACCTGGTGTCCAGAAAAGAATGGCAGGTTTGACAAGAATATTTCCTCAAGAAAGCTAGATGTGTTTTGCACATGGAGTATTTGAACTTTGGATGAAGGAAAAGTGGTTTCAGTTTTAGCCTTCTACCTTTCCCTCCCTTGGGAGTATGGGGAGCGAGAATGAAAGTGGCACTAGCTACATGGCAAAGAAACTTCATCATATGCTGAAGATAAAAGAAAAACATTAAATTGTTGAGATCCAAAGAGGATCTTTAGTGGGAAGAGTAATCTTAAGAGTACATTTTTATTACTTTATCTGTTTGCAATTTATTGCAAATACTTTCGTCTTAAATTTCACCTAATACTAAAACTATCAAGGTAAATGGTAAGTGACATCATGTCCTTCAGCCAGGTTTTGGAGACCCACAGAGCAAGGGTTGAACCACACTGGATACACAACACTTGATTACTCCTACAGAAACTGCCAAAGACCCTACACCTCTGAGAACCTAGGTCCTTAGAGATTATCTGCCTACTTCTAGCTAGAGGTTGTCTTATTGCAAAAGGGCTCTAAATATGTAGGCTCTGGGTGGTACTTCAGGTGGAGTAACAGCATAGGAGAAAAGACCTGAGTTCAACACTACTGCTATGTGATAGGTCTTTGAAATGCAATGTAAGGGAGTTGTTCATGGGACTGTAATTTAGGAGCACCTGAAGTGCACACTTTAGTCTTTATTTGCTGTTTGAATGAAGAGAATTTCATCACTGCAGACATTTATTTGAAGTACGATTTTGGTTCTGCCCCAGCTTGTCTTGTTTTGTAATGGCCAGTATCAAAGAAAAATAAGTATTTTCAGTCTGAAAAGAGATTGTATTCTACCTTGGTGGCTAATGTGATCTCTTTGGTTTAGTGTTATCCCATTACCTTGCTATACAACTGCAGGCCATCTCACCCAGATCAAAGTGCACACGAGATGACAAAGTGCACAAGAGCAGGGAAAACTGCTTCTTTCAATAATATTGCAGCAGCACAGAGAGTTTATGACCCCAAAAAGATGGAGATTTACAGTCAGGGACAACTGAATCATTACAAGCTTTGAAGGAAAAAGGGCCAGGACAAGCTTTCCCTGAAAAATAAATAAACTTGCAGTGTTCAAATATCTTTTGGTATGAGCTGA
This sequence comes from Centrocercus urophasianus, assembly GCF_019232065.1. Lineage (NCBI taxonomy): Eukaryota > Metazoa > Chordata > Aves > Galliformes > Phasianidae > Centrocercus > Centrocercus urophasianus. Next base: position 64,874,814 of record NW_024884142.1, read on the forward strand.
TGATCAGCATGCTGGGAGTAAGACTCCACTACAGAAGCAGAACTTGTGCATTCAAGGAGTCCTGTGACAGTGCTCTTACATGTCTGTACAAAGTTTTGCTGTACACTTGTTGTCACATTTTCCTAAACGCCCACTCTTTCATTTGGGGAACAGTCATCTCTGCAGTTCGATTTTCAGGCACGATGGTTCTGGGTAGTGCTGGAGGCTCAAAAGTCTGTGTGAAGCTTATGGAAACTGAAGTTAAAGACTATTCCTGAAAATCAGAGCATGGGTGCCAAAAGCCTGATGTTCAGAAGCAACAAAAATGTTGATATTTCAGGAGATCTAGTCATGGGCAGACTGACATGAATGTGATGTTTGGCCTGGAATCCCTGCCTTCTAAAGGGCTTGCTAGGAAAGAAGTATGCTAGTAATGTAGTTTGACCCTAAACAGAGGAAAATGAGCTTAAATGTAGTCCATGGTCCATGAGAGTTTGCTCCATCAGTACTTTCCAGTGCATCTGGATGTGGAGGGAAGCAGGGTAGTAAAAATCAGCACTGGCTAAAAGCTTCCCAGGCAAGTAGCAATCTATAGAACTGGTCTTACTCCTCTTGTCACTGTGGAAACAGGCAGAATGGGGACAATGATTGTCCTGGCAATAAAGGCTGCCCTTTAATAGCCAGTTCCTTATACACTTTGACTTTCTCTAGCTGTCAGGAGTGCCAGGAGCCAGCCTGGTTTCCAGGGTAGTGATATAGGTAGAGCAGGCAGATGGGAAACTAGGCAAGAGTCTGAGCTAGTGAGTTGTGACTCTCTGAGACGCCCTGCCCTCCCACCCTCATCACTGCTGGTTTTGACTTTCCAACTGTTTTTTCACCCTTCTCACACATTCATTGGAGTTAAAGTTTTCCATAAATTCTTGGTTGCCAAAGGAGAACATCTCCGATGGATTCTTCATTGAAGTGGCAGAAGCAGGCAATACTTAAGGGAATGCAGACACAATACATAAGGCTCTGAGTTTCACTGTGAGATGAAAGGCAGGGATTTCATCAGTGTTACATTTGCCATCATTAATAAGTAGGAAAAAAAAATCCTTCTGACAATTCCAGTCTTGGCTTCCTACTAGATTTAGGTCAGATATGACTCCAGTAACATGACAGTTGTGGAAAAAGTAATAATTGCTCCTTTTTATTTTGTAAGTGAGAAACCTGCAAATGCTCAGCTCCTAATTAAATAATGATTATAAAGTGTGCAAGTGGAAGAGGCATCCAGGTGGATTTCTGGTGCTCAGTTGTGTGCTGTCATATGCCTTCACTGACTTCAGTTCAGATAACAGCTAGATTAGACAGAGCTTTCCCCCTTTGCTCTTCTCCTTGAACCAGAGACAGCTTGGGTACTGAAATGAGACTCCATCCTACTACCACACTTTGGCTTATTCCTTGATGCAGCTAATCTGGAAAGAGAAGACTATGAGAGTCAGCACCTCTTCTATTTTCCTTGATCTATGCTAAAAACCACATCATCTACCCAATTACACTATCTGCATTCTTTTCAAATGTGCCTGAACCCTTCAGGGCTTCACAAGCATCAGAGTTTGCCTAGTGTTTTGTCCAGTCTAAGTAGTGTTGTACTGCAGCTCAGGATGGTAGGTAAGCTACAGCAGGAGGCTTCCAGTAAAAATGAGCTGTCTAAGTTGGGTTGTCCTTTGCTTTGTGTCAATACATAGAACAGCACTATCAGGAAATCTTGATAAGTCTTCCCATATAATCCTATAAGGAAAAACACTGCCTGTAGTATTTCTGGGTTATGCTCAGAAGAGTAAGACAAACACTGAGTGCTGATTTAGGTGAAGTCAGACATGGTTCATAAATGCACAAGTCTTACACTGATTGCAGTAAGTGTGGAATAGAGCTTACCACTAAGAAGAAACTGACTTGGGATTCAAGATGCCTTTATAAAGAGTTCTGGCATCAGCTTTCTTATTGACGGTGTCTGATGGACTCAGAATGATGAAGAACATTTCCAAAGCCACCGTAAATACTATTTTTATTCAAGAGATAATTTGCGTAAATTCTTCCAAGTGCCTAAAACAATAGGCATAATATAAGCAGCCTTCAAGGAGTCTCTGGATAAATTACAAATAATAAATGGTGGGATGCTGGCACTGTGTGACACCTTTCATCCAAATAAGCCAATGTTCTCAAAATACTGGGCAAGTCCAGTACATCTGTATAATCACAGATGGCCTGGGTACAGGAACATTATCTGTCCTGCAGCCTATGAGGAAGTAGGGAGAAGAAAGTAAGAGGCAATGCCCCAGAGTAGTGGGTCTGGGCCATGCCTGGAAGCATTACAAGCACATCCAGAAGAGCAGGGAGTAACAGCTCATGCTGAAAAACATCTTCAGGCTTTGAAGTCACTGGTGAAGGGCCAGCTCAGGATACAAGATCTGAGGCATGCTCCTGAGTGGGTATTTCTCTTTGCCTGACTGCCTTTAGTGAGGCTGTAGAGGAGGAGCGTTGTGTGTTTATGTGTGCATGGGTGCAGCTCACTCAACCATCTCTAAACCACAGTCTGCTCTGAAATGGTAGACAGATGCCTCTGAACTGGATGTGTGTCTACAAAAAATGCTGGTGATAGTACTTCACTCAAATAAGATATAAGGAAACTGAAACATGTAACCTGCAATAACATAACTGGAACTCAACCAGAACAATCAAGGCAATAACCTTCCAGTACTTCTATGAAGACTGATGTGGCAGCTGAAAGAGCTCTACAAATGCCTAGATAACTTGTAGATAGCAAACTCTCTTCTGGCACTGGTTTACTGCAGTAAGTGGGAAGGAAAAAAGCTAACTGCTGACCTACATCTCATGGCACCTACATTTGCCTTATGTCCAGGGAAAGCCTCGAACTCACCTCATTATGATATTCAGCTGTGTATCGGTGCAAGACTGTGAGGTAGTCTGTGGAAGAGAAAACACAACTGTATAATAAAATGTGCTACAAATAAAGTAACAGGCCAGAGAATAATGATAAATAGCCAAGTAGCATGGAAATGATCATTTTACTAGTTTGAATTACAACGTACCAAGGGAATTGTCATTGAGTCCAGTTTTATTAATGCAATACATAACTGATTCAGAGGAGGCAAAATGCAAACTCCCTCCAGAATTAGCTTAACCAGTGTGAATTTGCGGGTAGACCAGGCCTCAGTCAGAACAAAAGAGAAAATAATCCCCTTGTAATGCAGCATTTAACACCTAGCAGGCAGGTGATAATTGCTTCAGTCCAAGGGGATTAGCACATTGTAACCTCATTATATTGCAAAACGTAACTTCCCTACATGGGGTTGTCTACATGGAAAACTTACAGTGGCATAAACAAAGGCATGAATTCAAACTGATTTAGTTTTACTGGAATAATTCCTGGTGTGAATTTATTTCTTAGGAAAGTAGAACGCATTTTATTTGTAGTGATCTCCTTTTTTTTTTTTTTTTTCCTTCCCTGCCGTTTAGTCAGTGGTGTTTTGGAATTAATTTAAGATAAATTGAAAACTACCATTTTTCTTGAACAAGAACATTCACACAAAAGGTCTGATATAAACTGTACTTTTTAAGTCAAGCTAAATTGTTTTAGCAATGTAACTGCTACAATTTTCTTCTATAAGCAAACTTTAGTCAAAATGAAACATTACTTCAAGTGGATGGCATAGTTTCAGGGTACATTAATAGGCCCTGAATTAATGTTGCCTCTACATGTCATGATGACGTTAATATTTCTGTATATCCAGACAGATCAGATGCTTTTACAATAATCTTACAAATAAGTAATTGAGAGGGAAAAAAAAGGAGGGAGGAACAAAACAAAACAAGAAAGAGGAAGGATTCCTTTTGTCCATTTTGAGGAAAGATCAGTAGAAGGGTGGGAAATGAGAGATGGCAGGTTGCCTCCATCTAGAAAGATTTAGACTGATGTCAGCTGACTGTGAAACCACACGGTGTTTTTCTTATATCCTGGGTATGGTAACTTAAGTTGTTTAAAAACCAGACACTCAGTCTGAATTAGAATTTCAGCCTTTTTCAGTTGCCAGTGGAGAGACATAGTCCCTACGGTCTCTTGACCTGCCTTAAGCACTCAGCTTAGTTGATTCTATTTCTCTTCATTATTTAATGCCAGATGAGACAAACCCCACCCTGAATGTCGACTGAAATATGCTGAAATACGCTGAAACTACTCAGTCAGCTTCCCTTTATATATTGTGATTTTTAAGAGTTCACTCAAAATGAGGGACACTGGATGTCAGAGAAGCCCCACTCCTCCACCCCCTCTCCCCCAGTTAATGAAACAATAACATTCCTAAACTAAAGAAATATATGGTTGGGGAATCCTTTTTTATTAACTGGCAAGTGTGCCTAAATACATGCAGCTAAGTATTAATGCATTTAGGGAACACTCATACGATGAAATACTAGACAAACATGCATTCTTGCTAAAGCAAAATTTTTTCTGATCCTAGAGGGAGTTTTGTCATAATTAGTGGTGCAGGACCAGATGCACGGGATACTTGCAACCTGAAGATGTATGGAAAGAGAGCAATTACCAGTTGTTCCTCCACTAGAGTTGGTAGTATTCAATATTCTTTTTAATGGCTTAGACAAATAATAACAAATACTGTAAAATAAATAAAAATGAAAACAACGTCAGAGCAATAGCTAAAAATCTTAGGAGGACTTGTTCAGAATGATCTTAAATTGGAAAATAGTATGAAGTAAAAGAGATGTAATTTCAGAAGTATAAATGCAGACTACTCCTTAAATTACCAAATGTTAAAATATGAGGAAGCAATGGCAGGGCAGAGGCTCTGCTGGAAAGGAACAAGTGGTTAGAATGGATTATGACAACATGAATGAACAATGCAAACATCCGCAAAGAGAGGCAGAATGTCATCCGTAGGGTACATGAAATCACCTTTACTTCCTTCTCTATTTTCTCAGAGCTTCTGCAAGATTAGCATATCCAGTTTGGCAAATCAGACTTCAGGAAAAGTAAAAAGAAAGAAAAGGCAGAGAAGACCAATACAAACAGCTGGACATTTAAGATGCTTGGCTAAAGAGGGGCAAAAAGATCTGTATACAAATAAAGGAAACTGGCAAGAAGGTGAAGATATTCAGATTAAAAACAAACAAACAAACAAACAAAAAACCCAACAACACTAGATGTGAAATAGGAATTTGTAATCTATTCTTTGTGAGTACTTGGGCCAGATCAAGAAGTAGTGGGCTATAATTGCAGCAAGGGAAATTTACTCTAAATATTAGGAAAATCTTTTCAATAGCCAGGATAATTAAGCAATGGAAAGGAATGCTCAAGGAGGCTACACATCTTCTATATGTGGGGATGTCTGAGGACTTATACAACAAACATCCATCAGGAAGGACTTAGGTAGACCTGGTGATGCCCTACAGTGGCAGAATTGCCTAGATGACCTTTTGGACTCTACTCTATCCCACTTTTCCATGACTTGTTTTTCTCCAAGGGAGAAAATTCAGAACTGTCAGCAATTATGTCATAGTACATGGCTCAGGAATGGGTTGTGCACATGGGAAGTGAGTAGAGAGCCAGATACTTGACCCTCTTCAGAGGGCTTCCCACCCATAACCCGTAAGAGGAAGAGCAGAGGAGCTCAGACAGCAAGGAAGGAAACAGATCAAAACAATGACCTTGGCATCACCAGACTGGTAGGTAAGGCAACATCCATGTCACTGAAAGTGCCAACTTTTGGGAAAACATTCTGTGCCCATGGGCATATGACTGGAGAAGGAAAGTAGTGAAGGGTTGTGATGAAGCTAGATCATGGTATCATGGCTCTGAGGTGTGAAGGACACTGTGGTAGCATCCCCAGTGTCCTCACAACCCAGGAGCCTGTAGATATCAGGCTGGCTGCCAAGGCACCCTTAGCTGACCTGGGCATCCAGAACATGGCTGGAGCTGGCAGAGGGGAAAAGTTCTTAAGAAATGCACCATAACAAAAGCATCAGTAAAAGCTGCTGTCAGGGTACAGGAACAGCTCTACACCAGTGTAACCACTGTGCTCTAAGGCAGCTCTGCTTGGCCTGTTAGTGCAACAAAATTCTGATACCTTTTTTGTTTTTGCAGACAAGGCCTGAGAAAAGTTTCCAGATGATACTTTACTTTTGAATGTATTTCTGTTTTTCATTGCATCAAGACACTTCGGCAGTACCAAACAGGAAAACTGTATTTTATTGAGGACTCAGAACTAACGTAATCAGTCTCAAGCTCACCCTGCAAATGCATGGTGTTGTGAAATTGTACAAGTGAACTAAGCAAAGGAAGGAGTTAAGAGAACGGTGCCTCAGCCACAGCATGCAGTAGGGTGGGAGTGGAGGCACACTGCTTCTCAGGGTGCTCTTCCAGATAATGGCAGAATTAAGAGTTTTGTCACACTCTCCTTTCATTTCTGTCTAAGGAGCAAGACCTGATGAGGTATCACCTGGCTGTCATTTTATGCAAGGCCAAGGTCACAACAAAGACTTAAATATGAAAATCTAATCTTCTTTATTAATGCAAAATAACCTCTTTCTGTATGTGACCTGGCACGGAGTTCAGCCACTTAGCTCCAACAGGCTAAAGACTGCTTTCAAAGCCTTAATTCAATTCCAGCCAGCTTGTTGCAAGCTCTCGGGGAGAACGTGGGGGACTCCCTGCCTCTCCCAAAAGGAATCTGTCACAAAGCTCTCTGCCATGAGCTCTTTGATTTCAGATTCACTCTTACATACATCAGTCAGCTCAGATGCTTCCTTCAAATGCGAATCACCTGGAGATCTGGCTGCCTTACAAATAACACAGATTGCCACTTGCCAGACAATTACATACCAGAGAACTCTAAAATAAAATTTTCTTCCGGGAGCTATAAGATTTCTCTTAGCAAATATGAGTGCATACAAGGGCATATATTTTTTCTACTTTTTCTAGTAGGATTTCTACTATAGATAAAATAGCACATAACAGTCCAGCTATGTTTTGCTCTAAGCATCCCTTAAATAAGTACTCAAAGGTCCTTTGGCCCTTCTTGTGCAGGGATGATCAAGTTGTTCTGTAAACTTCTTACCACTTGCTGATGCCAGTGGAGTTAGGCATTGAGAGCATTTGAAAATTCAAGATATATAGCAATCTCTTCTGCCACCTGAACCACTTCAAAAACTTCATCCATATTTCTTTGCACTACCCTCTGAAGAACGTGTCACTGTTAATACAGGATAATGGATAGACTGACTAAGTTTTTGTCTTTTCTCTGTTTCATCCCCATGCATGCTACTGGTGACAATGGAAGCTTGCCTTTTGGGAATACATGAGATCATATATGGAATCAGCATTAAGGCCTGTATTATTTCCTGGAAAGCCAGAATGACAAGGCAGAAATAGCTGTGAAAACACAATAGTGGTATACATTCATCAAAGTGCCCTCCCTTACGTTCCCAAGTGTAGCTGCAAATGACTCTTGATCTCCCTGCCAAATCTTACCAGGTGTGCTTTATAGCCAAATGCCTTCCTTTATAGTGGCATCACATTCTTCAGGTAATTAGGATTGGCAATTTCTTACATAAAAACTATTAGCATCACTAACAAGCAATATAGCATCTGTGAAATGAAACAGGTTGTTCAATTTAATAGAAAGTATCTGATAGGGCCATCTGGAAGAAGGTTTTTTTTCCAGGAAACAAACACCTCCCCCAAAGCAAGTGCAGTTAATGTTTTGCTAATTCTTTATGTGAAACATTAATTTTTTCTGTGCTCATTCCCCACAAATAACTGGAAGAAATTAAGTTTCTTTTTAATTATTTTGCAGCACATTTACTATATTACTAAATCCAGCTTTAATAATAATAATAATAATAATAATAATAATAATTTGCACATACAGGGCATTTTTTATCTTCATAGTGGCCTACAGTATTAACTACTGCATCCCAAAATGTGCTGCAATTGAGTTAAGTCCACTACTGCTGGCAAATAAACATTTACTTTGCACTTTGTTGGATGCAACAATTTTATACACATACAACGGAAATTACATTGCTGTTCTATTTCTAGGACCCAGGTTCTGGGACTTCTTGGCTTTCTGGGACAGCATCCAGGACAAAGGCTTCCCGTGTCACTATGCTGCTGCTCTGGTGTTAAGTACAGAGCAGCAGCTGACTTCTGCAGTGTTGTGTTTTCCCTTTGGGGAGGAACTGTTTCCAGAGCTGTTCTGCTGTGTCCCTTTGCAGCCACCTTCCCATCCCACCCATAGAATCCCTTGCACGCTGAGCAGCTGCTTAGCTGCAGCCTCAAGTTCTCATGCAGAGGTCTTGCACCTCTCCTGTTCACTTGTCCCCTCCTCAAGGCATACATGGCAAGGTTCTGTACAGTGCAGACATAAGGAATATTGCAGAGGAATAGCTAGAATTTCTCCCTGTACTGTTTACCTCCAATTGCTCTTTGAAGTGACTTTTCCATCACGTGCTCCTAGTGAATAAAAGTATGAGTCCTTGATAAAGTATGCATAACGTTCTTTTAGGAAACTATAAACTGGAGACAGTTCTACAGCCTGGGAAAGGAGATATAAAGTTATTTTTATTCTTAAATTCCTTAGAGGGTGAGGCACTCAGATACGAGTGTGATGAGAGCCATACAAGTACATAGAGAGAGAGTGCAAGAGAAGGAAAGGAGTGATTAATGCAGCCAGGCTATGCTGCTTGCTGGAAGATGAAACCGAACCCACAAAACCAACATTTTGACAGAAACATTCCACTCCTACTATGGTAACTTTCAAATTAAATATACCAGAGGCGCTATTAACCCTGGTTTCAAACTACTGTGACAGAAGCCATTGCCACCAGCTAAGGATGGCTGCTGCTCCTTGCACAAGTGACCAGAGATGACCAGCCCCAGAACCCTCTCCCAGACACACTGGCTGCCACCAAGTTGTAAATTGGTAGCAGAACAGAAGGCATGAAGAGAGAGTAGCATAACTGATGTTGCTTTCGGCTATTTAAAGAAGATGGAAATTTCTAGAAAAGTCTGGCAGCTGCATCTCTAGAAAGACCATGTATTTTCATGCTTTGTTTTTTGAGGGATGTCTGCGAGTCTGCAAACACGATTAGTAGGCAGATCAAACTGCAGCCTAAAAAACCCCGAGACACGTTTCACAGTGTGGACATTTCTCCTCAGGAGCTGTTTGTGACTCACTGTTCCTGTCAAGGAGGATAATGTGCCTCTAAATTTCCCCTGACATAAAATGTATCACACTGTCAGCTGCATTAGGGAATGACAAACACAGCTTGGTGGTACTGCCGGACACCTCTTGGATGCTTGCAGCAAGCACAGGTGCAGAAGTCACCTGCCTCAGTGCCAGCAGAGTAAAAGGACCTGGCCAGCTCTAGAACACACTTAGACAAGTTCAGCAACTTGTAAAAAGCATTCATTAATCTCCGTAAAATGAGCCTTCCTGGCTCCTGGGAGGAGGATATACTGAGGTGGAATCTGGGTGACCCGATTATAAAACTGACATAGAAACAATGTTTGGCTTCTGAACAACAGCTGCTGTTTGAAGGGGCCTTTCAGCAGCCCACCACACGCTGCAGGCACAGCCTGTGCAGCTGGTGGGGGCTTCTTGGCTGCAAGTGGCCAGCCATGCCAAAACAGGGCACAGTCCGCAAAGTGCTGATGTTGTAGACCAGGGGAGCACCTGACAGCTGACCCACCCTGGAAGAACCTGTGTAATGGGTGTGTCAGCCTGCACAAGGTTAGCTGGAGACACTTCTGTGCCTAACAGAGGTATCCATGGACCGCTACTGCTTCTATGTGAGAAGAACAGAGCTTTTGCTTTGGCCATACAAACTGGAGCTTTTTGATGGAGAGAGAGAAATTCACTCCCTGTGAACTAATGGGAATTAGGATCACATCCAGAAATTGTGTTTTTCTTTCTAGAACTGGTATTCCCATGTCACATGATACCTGTGTTTCTTATTTCAGGTTCCTGGCTGTTACAGCAGGAGCCAGGACCTGGCAAAGAACGATGCCATTTCTTGTACTGGAGGCTTCTGGGACACTGTACACCAGTGGTTGCAGAGCTGGACTGGTGAATCCGAAGATCTGAAGTGAACCCAGGTGCAAGCAGCACCTGGTTCCATCCATGGGAGGTTTCCATCTCCCATCCTTACTGGCTGCTCTGGGAGTTGTTACACTGTGTTTTATCAAAGCTGAAACAGATGCTATCAGTCCACCATAAGATTTCAGGTCCTCTGCAGTTTGATTTCTTTTCCTTGTCTTTTTAAAACCCTTTTTCAAAAGAGCAGAAAAGCTATATATATATATATATATATATATATATATATGCATATATACTAAAGCAATTGCTATCACCTTTGACTTTGCCATATATCTTTATCTATTCAGTGATGTATTCTTTTAATAGATCTGAAAGAAATAGATGGTGGGTACAGGGAGAATACATCCAGCGAGACTCTAAAAAAGGACTAGAAGGAAAAAATATCACGTATATGGGAACTGTTTTTGATCTAATGACAAAGGCCTGAACCAAACAGGGCTGATAGTCCGGCCTACCTGTCTGCACTGGGCTTGTTTAGCTCTAGCCCTCCTGATGCAAAGCAGATGTCCAGCAGCACACCTCCCAGATAACTGCTGCAGGAGCTACAGGGCCCTGGCCAGATTTGCAGTGTGTATTCCAAGAGTAATATGCAAAGTCTTTGAAATCTTTGCCTTTCTGGATTCCCTCAGAGTCCCTTTCTTCACATAATAAACAAAGGCAAACACTGTAAAAAAGATTTACTGCAATAAAGGTATCCATCTGCTCCTACATCTCTACAGACCCACATTTGGTGAAGTGAGATTAAGCAGTTGGCCAGACAAGGTAGCCAGTGCATCAACAAACATAACTGCAGCATAAATAAAATAGAATAAAGTGAACAAAGGCAGTTAATGACAAACCTGCTTATTTTTCAAAATCCCAGAAATTCATTACAGAAACCCAAAGGGCCTTTCATTCTAGGTGCATTCTTTCTGACCCTACAAGTGACATAGTACCCACCCTTTGCTCTTCTCAGACAATCAGTTTGGATGTGAAACTGAAAAAAAAGACAAAACAAAAAAAAACAAAAAAAAACCAAAAAAAACCAAAAAAACAAATTACAGAAAATTGAATTCTTTTGAAAGTGATTTTTCTATTGTGAAAATTATAAATGAGTTTGCTACAAAAAAAAAAAAGAAAAAAAAAAGAAAAAAAAAAAAAGAAAAAAAAGATGTTCAGGTAACCATTTGTTTCCAAAGTCTCATTAAATCTTAAGCTATCACAAGGCAGTGGATAAAACAACAGAGCTGGCAATATCAGAATGTCATATTAAATTAAATGCAAGAAGCTGGACTGCAAGTGGGTCCTTTGAGGATCTCCATGCTGTAACCACTCTCACCAATCACAGCCAGGATGCTGCAGAGCAATAGGAGTAATCTTCTCTTCCTCAAGATTTCATCAAAGCTACATTGGAGCCATCTCCTCTCTGCATGGAGAGAGTGAGACAGGTAGAGAAATAATCGTCTGTCCAGACAGGATGGGAAAAAAATACAGTAAATGCACTGGTGCTTGGAGCATGATTTAGCTCATGGCTAGTGAGGCCCTTAGTAACAGATACCTGTTTTTGTATCTACTTCTCAAACAGGAAGCCAAGCCAGTACTGTTGAGGCAAGCCACTTCCTCATCTGTTCATCACCCATTTTTGCTACAGCTGTGATTTCTCCAGCAGTAAGGCTTACTTTCCTCTTGGTGGGGTAGTATCAGGTGGTTGCTGAGCACCAGCCATCACAGCCAGATCAAACCCCACCTCTGCATGAGGCTTTTCTCTTACCCACTGAAGTGAGCAGGTGGGGAGCTGTGGTGAAGCCAGAAACCAGTCAGAGCATTCTTGGTGGCTTATGACTTGATTGGATTTAGGTGACTATATATCATTGTCTCTGGCTCACAATTTCTCAAGCTTGGTTCCCAAGACATCATTTTGACCCCTGTTGGAATCATACTGCCCTCCACTCCATAGTTTATCACTTAGCCTTGGGGTGGAGTCTGAAGTAACAAGATTTGCCTTCAAGGCCATTGAAACATTAAATCCTTCATATGCTCACAGACTGGCTGTGCACTTCTGTCCCTGAGGTCAAATCCAGAACGCCCTCACAAAGGCCATTAAAGTTCCTGGAAAGACATGTTGTGCACAGTGACTGGATCAGGTGGGCAATGCCTTCATAATTGAAAGCACTTGAAAAATTCATGATCAGCTAATCACTGGTGGCAACTCATTAGCAGGCAACTGATTTTTGAGATGCTGCCTGTCCAGCCCTCATAAATCAACCCAAATTCCCAGGGTACCAGCAAGGATGAGTATGCTTGGCACTCCTGAAATGGAGCACTCTAAGGGTCAGCACCCGGAGACACTTTAAGTTTAGGGCCTGTGGAACTCAAGAGGTTGAACTCCTTCTCAAAACTTTGTCTCCAGAATATTGGTGGAAGAGCTTTGCTGCATATGAATCAGATCTTTCTGGAAGCCCTTGTGGTTACCCCTGTTGCTTTACTGAGCACATATTGTTACTATTTTTTGAGAAACAGCATCTCCCTATGTTCTTCCCCTAATCTAAGAATAGAAATTTTCCAGAGAAATAGCTTTATTGCCCAGTGGCCTTGATGCAAAGATGAAACTGTCTCTTCTCAAGATAGAGGGTTTCCCAGTTTATTAAAAAATACATGCATTTGACAATTTTACTGTAACTTATTTTGAGTGTGTAACAAAATAGGGGAATTTTTGTGGTTTGACTTGCGTTTCTGCACTTCTATATGGTAATTAAATGTAAAAAAAAAAAAGTCAATTAAAAACAAACTTTGGCAAGACATTAGTCAAAATATGTGTGCTTGAATTTTTTAGAGGCTTGAGGGGGCATTCCTTTGACATTTGTTTTTTTTTAAAAAAGTGCCTTAAAATACAACACTTCAAAAAGCAGCTGCTTTGCAATCACAGAGCATTTTCCATATGCAGAGTCAGTGTCAGATGAACAAACATTGATGTGCCTAAATGACCATAACTGTTGGTAATAGGTTAGCTAATAGTTTGCACAATATCTTTTCAAGAGTGGTGGAGCCCTGTTAGTGCTCATTTCATAAGCAGTAATTAAGAACAGAAGGTGAACCTTACCAGTAGTGTATGCTCCCATCCAGTACAGTGTGCCAGGCAATGAATTAGTATTGGGGCCATGAAAGAAGAACAACCAACCATATACAACTCTGAGTTTTACAGCCTTCCACGCCTATTTCTGCAAGTGCTGTTGGGCATTGATCTAGTCACATACCTTCTCTCTATCTCATCTTCCTCATTCATAGAGTGGGAATAGTCATCTCTTCAAGTGCTGCCTGGTATAACAAAGCCAAGTGCACCCAAAGTGCAGAAAATCATTGCAAGAAGGGGGTTGTTAATAAAATTGCCTGATTAGCTCATGCTGTTATACAAGATAGGAAAGCAGAATAAGAGCTCATTTAGTTTTTTTTTTTTTTTTTTTATTGTAGCAAAAAATTGTTTAAAACAAGCTAAAGGTTCAGATGAGCTATGAGCAGAAGGGATGGCATCCAGCCTGCCATGCTCTGCTTCTGCCCTGTGGGCTCTGCTCTGCTACAGGGCAGCAGCTCTGTCCCCACTCCATTCCCTGCTCCCACCAGCAGGCACCTTCCAGTCCCATGCCTGCTTCAGGGACCGCTCAGTGCTGGGCCATGACAGTTTCTCCTGCAAGGGAAAATGCAGCCTCTGAGAGCAAAACCATCTGCTCTGATAAACACCCTGCAGCAAAGCCAGGCAAGCGTGAGGTCTCCTGGGACTGGGAGCACTAGTGCAATACACAGTCATCACGAGAGGCAATTTAGAAATCTGCTCACAAAAGAAGCAAGGGTAAACATGCTATTGTGTACTACCCACTGTTTATTGCAGGGATTTTGAATTTAGAAGATAAATAAACAGGCAGGCTGTGAGCGGTAAGGAAAGAGTTGCAAATTTGTGTCCAATCATGCTATGTCTAGCTCATCAGGGTTGAATTGGCAGAAGGAGGCTGTCCCTGGGAGGTACCAGGAAGAACGTGCCAGGCCACGTTCTACTTGCCGATGTCTCCATCACATGTAGAATGAACTGGACACACAACCACAGCCCCAGTGATCCCAGTGGCACCTGCCATCTAGTTACTCCTAGTCATGGCTGGTCTGGGGTTTACATTTATGGTCATCAGCATTTTTATTCTTCAATACTGTTGGTGATCAATGATTGCTTTGGTGCATTTCAGGCAAAAGCTGGCATATAATAGACATTTGTGCTAACAGGAACAGATGTAGTGATTGATCAAATATCGATATCAAAATTAACTATCAAATATAATTTGCATAGTAACATCTTCTAGTCACTAACTGCAGGGCAGCAACCTGAGACATCTGCAGAAATTAGGGTGAAAGGAGGATGAGGGTAATAAGAAAAATATTATCTATGATATGATATTCTGACATTTCAGTCATCAAAAGAGGAATACAACTCCAATATCCAATCATAGATATTAACACTCAAGCAAACACACTTTAAAGAAGGTAAAAAACAAATAAAGATGTAGTTGCCCAGAGCAATTTTGGCACATCTTCATTGTATTAAAGCTCAGAGGAGTTGAAGTATTTTTTGTGGCAGTGCTTGCAAGGAATGTGTCACAGAGCTGGAGGAAAGATTTTTCCATTCAGTTCTCTGTCACTCTGGTGGTGAGCACCAGAAGACCTCATTTTTTCCTAAATTTGTTTTTGGTTTGCTTGCTTTGTCAAAGGCAGCTCTGTGGGAGCAGTGCACTTTTCCAGGTGTTTTTTAGGAGGTTGCTTTTCTCCCACTGGGTGGACAGTCAGTGGTCCCTTAGGATGCAGGACCTGTCACAAAATACAAGAGGTAGAATTCCTTTCATCCAGATCCTGTGTCCAGTGGTCCCCTCCACAGACTGCTTGGGAGAGATGACAGCAGTAATCCCATGGAGGATCCTGCTCATTTCCTCTTAAACTCTCTTAGAAAATAGCCATAGGATGAGGCTTTCCAACTTCTCCAGAATCCTGTTTCTTTTAAATATTTACTTTCACCTTTTGGCAAAGAATTTTGCAGGCTATGAGCCCATTTTGGGGGGGAAAGCACTAGTCAGTTCATCACTCACATGGGAACAGATGCTGAACTAGGGAGAAGGCAGTTTAAAGCTCGTCCAGATGAAAAACCTTCTTTTAAAATGCAGCTTTTTCAGGTCTTGTCAGCAGCTCTAGGCATCACCAGAGCATATTGAAAAGCGATTTGTGACATCTGCATTCAGCAATTTCAGTCTGGATTTTGCCACAAAGAGCTTAAACTAGAAGAGCATTAAAAGGTTAAAAGGCCAGAGCTGCACAGAGCAAGTTCTCCCCAGGGATGCAATATTAGTTGGTTGCATGGTTCTGGATGTAGAGGGAGGTTAAGAGATGACTGCAGATATACTGCTGAGCCATTGTGTGGCTGAGCAAGTCACTCTCCCTCTGCAGTCCCAACTGCATAAGGAAGATGCTGAACAAAGACCTGCACTTCACATACCTTAGCAACTTCACCTTAACTGAACAATATAATGGGCTTCCCTTGCAAATGGGCACATGCCTGGAATGAGATGATCTTTAAGGTCCCTTCCAACCTAAATCAGTCAATGATGCTATGCTGTGGACAGCAGAAACATACAAAGCCAGGAACCCATAGCTAAACACTGGGGGCCAAAAACTCTCATACCAGCTGTGTGGAAAAACCACAACATCCATTCACTTTGCCGGATGCTAGGGGTGTATATTAGAATTTGGCCCTGAATAGCCATGCAGAAAATGGGAAGCAGGAGGTTCAGGGCCAGGCAGAGTGGTGGGAAAGAGCTCCATCCCCAGCCCCTTCCTTCCTCACACACCCACTGTACTTCTCTCCATCCCCAGCAGAGCACTTTGGGTGCATGCCAATACTACATTCACTGCTCACCAGCCTTGTCTTCATTACTGATGCATGCTGCATGGAGCTGGGTGCTTCCTTTGGAGCCCCCTGCTCTCTGTCCCATCTACATAGGAGGGGAAAAAAAAGTTGCTACCCAATATTGGGATGGTGATGGGAAACTTCATGACTGTAATCCTACAAAGTTATTATATATTCTTTTCTTTTTTTCTGTCCTATTGCCACAGCTTAGCAGTTTAAGTGTTCTTCAAAATGGATTTAGTACACTAGGATACAATCTTAATGTATAACATTTAATACTACTATTTCAACTACAGTTCTGCTGCAATAGTTCTGCACAGAGTTGTTCCTCTGCATTGTTTGAAATCAAAGCCAGCTCTTTCTCTGTCATACAGGAACTAGAAAATGAAATGTTCAATAAACAGGAAACAAAAACCTTTTCCTTTACTGTCCAAGCTAAAAAACCAACCAAACAAACAAAAAAAACCCGAAAAAACAAAAACAAAAAATAAAAAAATCCACCCAACATCCATAAAATAAAAGAAAGAAACATTCTCCAACAGAGGCAAAGAGACTTATTTTAAAATCTTGTTGATTTTAAAAGTATAATTTAAATAATTTACTCAAATATATGAGTTTATGTTATAAGATTTCTATCCATACACTGAACACAATTTGACTCCTACTGCGTGCCTCTAGGTTACTGTAATGCTATAATGGGACAATAATAACAGGGTAACAAAGTCACTGGCTACAGCAAAAGAGAACAAGCCCAAATGCACCGACCACAGAAGCAGAAATTTAGGAAAAGAGCCGCTTACCTTCAGAAGGCCTCAGGTACAAAGGAATCTCCAGCAAGAGACACCCTTACCTCCACTGCCAACCCTTACATGAAGTCTGGAAAGTGGTGCATCCTGGCTCCACCCCTTCCAGTCACTCCAGTGCATTGCATACACCTGAGCATCCCTGGGTTGGCCTTGCCTTCCCACCATGTGCTCAATCACTGTTTCTGGCCATTCCCACTGCAGTTACATATAACTGCACTGTAACAAACAGAAAACAAACTGAGAAACTTGGCATGGAGTTTTGGAAACTTGGAGTTTTTCTTTTCTGAGGTGAACTTCTGTTCCACCTGTGGAGTCTCATTTCATGCCATGTATGCTAAAATAATTACTTGCTTACTAACAAGTATAGTTGGGAAATAAAGAGCATAGGGTAATATCAATATAAGCTTTTGTCTCCAGTCCACCAACTGTCAGTGGCAAACAGCAAGAAAAGCCCTGCATGAGAAGCAGCAAAGACTGCAACACTATTTCTTTTCCCAGAGATAATTTTTTCCACATGCTGTTTACCCACTGATTTTTCCAAACCACATCTTGGCTGGAAAACAGGTGATGACAGGTCACGGGAGAAGCAAAAGAATTTTACAGCTTGTCTTGGCTGTACCAAGTATGCCCTCACACTTGGAACAAATCAAATGCTTTGTGCCATTAGCAAGCTGTGGTCAGTCCAGGAGGTCTTTCCTCCCTGGCAGGGACTGTAGAGATGCACCAGGACTATAGATAACAGAGAGCAAAGGGCATAGTTCAGCAGACAAACAGTCACAGGGAGAAAATGAGGCATGGGCTTGCTTTATAGGGACAACTGTACCTTACTTGTACAAGTGTGCCTTACTCTAGTTGGGTGGCAAGGGACAGGGAGATGTTCTTGTTGACGAATATGTGTCATGTATATCGTCTTCCCTTACTTTCTGCTTGGGAGCTGCCATGAAGTAACAAGAGTGCTCTCATATTACTCCAGTTTTCAGTGTCATTCACAAACTTGTCCGGTGAATTTCCTGTCCTACAGGACACCATGGTGTCAAATGTTACAGGTGAATTCTGCAAAGTATCTTGCATAGTTCACAAACACAGCAAGTTTACATGTATCATGGTAAAACTGTACAATTGCACTGGGTATCAACACTTCACAGTCAACTAACCCCAGCCCCTTAGGAAATCTGCACAAATTACAGCTCATGTGGCACAACATTAATTTTTAATAAATATGCAACATAAATAGGCATATTTTGCAAGTTGTTCTTACTCCAGATGATGCAAAGGGAATGGACTGTACACCTCTGTCTCCATCATCCCCCTTGAATAGAAAAAGAGGTACATGTTTCCTTGTTAATATCTCTGCTTCTTCAGACACTGTTAAAGAAATGATCAAAATTTCACCTGTTCAGTGAGCAGTGAGAGTGAGAGGCTAGGAATTTGTGAGAGCTTGTGACAGTGTGTCCACAGTGAGTGTGTCTCTGTCCATTTCATACAGAGTGTCCAGAAAGGGCTGCACAAGCAATAGGACTAAGACTGAGCACAGACTCAATGGCAGCTGAATAAATGCACATGGATTTGCGTCAGCATGTTATTTTTGGTGTTGGACCATGCTGAATTTATTTAACCTGGAAGTCACTGATCATCTGCCCAGATGGGAACAGAACAGCAGCATGTGGTGTGATCTGTGTAAAAATCTAAGCTACAATGGCTAAGAGAAAAAGAGCAATTTAGTGAGGTATATTTATGTGTCTGTGTTGAAAGATCAAGTCTACAGAATCACTGAATTACACCAGTATATGTCTCTGTACCTAAAGATGAAAAGATAGTGAAAAAAATGCCTGTTGTGCCATGCTGTCCATCCAGTTCATCTCCATGACAATGTACATCCATTTTCATCAACTCATTTCCAGATTTTGGCTGGTCTTTTAATGTCCGAAGAAGGGGAACTTTCCCCATTCCTCTGAAAAGTTACTTCATAGACCTCTCTCTGCCTGGTCTGCTTTTTTTTTTTGTTTTGTTTTTTGTTTTTTGTTTGTTTGTTTGTTTGTTTGTTTCTAATTTCTGCCAGAATTTCAAACTTTTTAATTTCAGGCTTACAACTCTTAATTTCACTTAATGTCTGATTTAAAAATTTCACAGATATTTATCTCTTTACCAATATGTTTTTAAATTACTCTTTTCAGAGACACAAATATTTTGTTGTGCCTCTGTTGTATCATTTTTTGCCTTGGTAAGACAGCACAATACTTCCTGACACCTCTACCACCAGCCACTCTGAAGATTGGCACGTTACCATCTGTGAGGGTCTCTCTGGTGGTAGAAGAGCCTAGAATATCCTAGACTTCATTGCAGTTCATCAAGATTTACTCTTAGGGAAAACTAGATTAACCGAGCCCTTCTTCAAAAGTGCCTGAATGCAACCTTCAGAAAATCTATTAATTGATGCAAATATTCTCCTGAGCTGCACCCCCTCGCTCAGTTGTGTGAAATGCACATTTTCCTTCCCCATTCGAAAGCTGTGAGCATGTCAGAAGATGTCTGAAGGGAGCAAGCCAGCTCAACACTGTGTGCCTGTGATATCTACTTAGCACAACCTTAACTCCAGTCTTTGTCTTTCATTTCCCCGATAGGATTTATCAGTGTGCCAAAATTCAGGTACAGTCAACCATTCTCCAGCTTTACCACTTCTGTGAAGAATTCATGTAGAAATTTTAGTAGGCTAAAGCCTGGTAACATTCCTGCCATCTTCAAGATTGTCTCCTTATCAGGTTGCAATCAGCAGTTTGAAACTAGCATCTCAGTATCTTCCTTCATGTGCCAACATCAAAGAGAAAGTACGTGATCCTGTCTTCAAATAAGAGACACTTTCCATATGTGCACTCTTCATTCTGTCCTGCCTAATGACTATACGTTAAGATATTATGCAGGAAAGGTTGCAACATTTTGTAGCATATGCTTGGACAAGCTAGAAGCATGTTTCACACCTGCTTCTTGGCGCCGGGACATTATTCCTCATAACGTTGTTACTACAGCTTCACTGGCTTGTGATGCAGCATGTTTCAAATGGCAAGCTGGGGCAGTAAAGTGGGCCCTTCCCCACTTCGGATGCCAAGCAGTGTGAAAGCCATTTACAGTTGGAATTATTTCTGTGGTCTTGTGTGAGTGGGGAAGCGGCACGTCACAAAAGACCCCCTGCAAAACAATTCTGCCAAATAGCTTCCAAATGAGGCTCCAGTTTATTTGCATGGAAAAATACAACTTATTTTTGCACTCAAAATTCAGAGAGCTGGTCTGTGGGAAATAGATATGGTTTTCTGCTAAATAACGTGGACAGTGGTGGAACAGGATTACATCTGTCACAGATAAAAATGCTCTTTTTATACCTTATCGTAATCCATTCACTGGTTTATGGTCCTTGTGTCCTTCAGGGAGTGTCAGAAACCCACACAGTGTTCCCAAGCGCTGCGTTTTGCATTTGGATCTTTGATGCTGTTGACAGAAGTGTACAATCATGGACAGCAGACAGACAACTCCCTCTTGACTCCGCATTGGAGGAAATGCGACAGGGCAAATTATTTCAGCTGAGGTCAGCACCTACTGAAGCTCAAAATACTCCCTCCAGATCCACCTGTTTCAGACAGAAGCATGCAGATAAGCGGTGCTCTTCAGTGAATTCCCACTGCTTCCCTATTTCACATCCTGTTCTGGGGCTCTGCCATCACAGATGTAGATAGCACACGTATACTTGGTTAAACAAATAGGGCTGCAGTCAGCCTGATAAAGCAAAAAATGCCCTCACAATGCAAGTGTGCTATAATGGGTAGGTAAACACATATTCCCCATTTTATGTAAAAGCACTGAATATATAAATAGAGGAATGTTCCTGGGTGCTTCAGGTAAAATATTATAAATAGTACCCTACTAAAGATGTTGGGGAACATCCAGAAGCAGAATCCTGCTCTTGTCAGTCCTGTAAACTGATAGTGTGTGTACTAATGGCGTCTCTCAAGCCCCTTGCAGCTACTTCCCAGATAAAGTTACCTGGGATTCAAGGACAGACTTTCAGATGGCCTTGGGTAGCAAGGCCAGGGCTTCCTCTTGTAACCACCATCATTCTTGAAATATCCTTTGTCAGCATAAATCTGCTTTCCTTTATATCCACTTAAGTTAAAGTTTATACTCTCAAGAACGGAATTTTTTTTTTTTTTTCTGAATAACCATAAAGCATCTTATATATAGCTGGAGGCCAAACTGAAGGGAGGTACCACCATATTAGCCTCAGGCAGCTGTGATATTTTTCTTGGCTGTATCCTCAGAAAATGATGGTATTAGCAGCTCTGACTAAAATACAGAGAGCTGCAGCTCCCTCACAGCAGGTAAACAATCTGTGCAATTGGGCACAAATGCTGATAACAAGGCCTCCTTCCAATTAGGACGCAACAAAACAAACTGCATCAGCAAAAAATTCCTGAGAGGCTATTCCTTAAGGCTTCTTTGTACTCTTTATAAAACACAAACATTCTCACCATGCAATACCCCCAAATTCATCAGCTGCTGGCAGGAATACTTAAGCACGGCTTCTTTGTGAAGCTGCACAGAAAAGATTGCCTGGTGCTGCTGCAGCCAAACCTCAGGGTCACAGCCAGTGGGACGCTTTTACACAGGAGTGGCAAAGAGTGACATGCACTGCCAGACAACTGCAGCCTTCTTTTGCAAGAGCAGTTTGCTAAGTTGGGATGAAACCTCAGTGTAGACATTTTAATCTACAGAAAGCTGCTTGAGTGGAATGTACTTCAAAAGCAGATTGAGAGCAGCCACAGCAGCTAACTAATGTGAGTAATGTGTGGGTCTGAGACCGCACCAATCAGAAACATCTTCAGTCCCCCTCTATGTGAACATGGAGGGCTGGCTTCTAATGCTGAAGAAGGACAGGAACACTCCTAGAGACAGATAGAGCATGAGTTTTGCAGATTGTTTCTCACCAATGTCTACAGTTTCCCAGAAGTTATACCGACACACAATTACATTTTATCTCACTGTCTCAGCAGTTTTTTCTTGACCCACACACGGCCATCCCTGGTGTATCCTGTGGGCCTTTGTCTCCATCTTCTTCCAGATCTGAATCACAGGCACTGGCAGCACATCTACTCAGTGCACAGGTAAAGCAAGAGGATTTCAACCCTGCAGTGCAGTGGTGAAGAAAGATTGAAGGAAACCAAGGAGATACTGAGACCAGAAGATACTGGACTCATGATGAAACAGTTGTTGACTGCATTTGAGGTTTTTCCTGACTTCTAGAAAGTCATCTGCGAATGGCATTAGTAACTCTTGGAAAAATTGCCAATAAGCAATTTCTTGAGGTAAGATGGGGTTTAGGGGCTTAAAAGGGGTTTAAAACATCACCAAACAAATGTGAAAAAAAGAGCAACAGAGAAGAGTTTATAAGACAATAGAAGTCAACAGTGGTAACACTGGAAAACATCTTTTCCCTTACAATGTGCAGGCATGGCCATGTTTTTCCTGTTGTCTCAAGGGTGTGTTCCCACAGCTTGCCTCAACACAATGGACATTCCCATTAGAATAAGAGCTCTTTGTGGGGCCACTGGCACTTGGAGGGCTTGTGGTAAGAGCAGGTGATGGGCCACTTCAATGTGATGTGGTGAGATGATCTCCTGCTCTCTTGGGGCAGTCAACCCTGAGGCTTCCAGGCTGGAGATTTAGTGGGTGGGCTACAAAGATGCAGTTCTCCTAGAAAAGTGTAGCCGCACTGACTCTGGGAACTGGAGATCAGTGGCAGAATATGGAGACTGCCAAAAGCAGTTTTTAACAGCCAATTTGGCTGTGATCTTGACAGCCAGCTCTATCAAACCAGGCTGAATCATCTCCAGCACAGCTCTGTCTAGGCAAGAGACATAGGAATTATAACGATATATTGGAACAATTTTGTAAGTGCTTTGTAAACGGTCCTCTGATTTGCTCATAACTTTCTTCAGTGGAGATACTGAGCATCATTCAAGTCATGTAGCTGTCAGTGAATGGGATAAATATGTGCTCACTCTTTTCTGGTAGCAAAGGCCTTTGCTGTAGCTCGCAGTATGAATGATCCTTTCAGTTACAGTAACGATTCATGATTATGCTGAAAGTTGAGAGCTCAGCATGCCTATGTCTATCTATGCCAACACTCCGCGTGGGATGTGTGGACAGTAGCCCGGGTGGGGAAAGGAAAGTTATGCATGATCTGGCTAAGAAGTCCAGACAACTCCCAAAATTTAGTTGCAACCCTGGTGACAAAGTTAGGTAGCTCAGGATGAATGCTTGTGTTTAGTCAGATCTCATTATAAGACTTAGATAGCTCTGCCACATTTGAATGACCTTGTCACAACATCAGAGGGCTGGACTGAGTGGAAACAGCTCTGTATTAGTAAGATTTGCCCTTATGCAAACAGTATAGCCATGTTTTCCTTCCAGAGTAATTAGCAGGGTCATGGATTTTAACAGTAAGGCAGCAAGCAAAAAGAAAATGTGTGTTTTCTGAAGGGAGTTTGCCCTCCTGGAGAAAGATCTGCCTATGAGTGCAGAGCCCTTAAACATCCAAGGCCTTTCAGGGATGGGATTAAAGGTCCTTTTTAAAAGGAGGTTTATCTCAATAATCACCTGAGAATCCATCTTGCACTTATTCTGGAACTTCAGTGGTTGAAGTTTGAGTTTTCCCAGATCTGGACAGAGAGGAGATAACCGAAGCTTATCTCCAGAGTGTAAAACTAACACACAGGCTCTCAAAGACATTTACACATCTAATAAGAATAATTTAAATGCTCCTTCTCCTGAGGAGAATGAAAACAGCAAAAGAAATAGAAGGTGGAAAGCCGAGAAGAAATGTTTTGTTTAAGAGAAGATGGAAGGCAATCATAAGTATGTCTGAGCTGTAAGGTGTGACCTGCTGGTGTCTTCACAGATTTTAAGAAAGGGGGCTATCGTAGAAAATGAAATGTTAGAGACATTTCTGAGGATGCAAACAAAGTCAAGGACAAAGTTAAGGAGAACGATCAAACAAGCAGATCAGCAAAGTGTCAGAAAACAAAAACACCTGGATGAGAGGGTCTGGGACACCAATAGAACGTGGGAGGAAATGGAAATCAAAGGGTGCATGTCTGTAGCATGCAGCAAGAAGTGTTAGCTTGCTGCAAGAAAGGAAAGAATCAAATTCAGTGAAAGGCTTTATTGAATAGAATGAAACAGATGCACCATAAGGAGTTAATAGCAAAAGATTGTTACAAACACACTTAAATCCATTAAGGATCTCTGCAATTTTTTTTTCATTAAAAAAAGATCTATTCGGTGAAACGCTTCAAGATATTTCTACTGAAAAATACTCAGTCATAAAAACGTTGTTTGAACTAAAGCATGTAGATGTGTGTGCATGTGTGCCTGTGTGCCTGTGCATATTTTGCAATGACATGGATGAAATTCTCCAGGAAACAAATCATGGCCTTTTGAACTGATCTACTTTTCAGCACTAAGGCTCATTTTACAGGCTTCTTTGCTTTTCAAGGATTCTCCTCATACAAACAGATTAGTTGGAACAGTTCTACATCTTTAAAGAGCTGCTCTCTCAGGAGTATGCCATGCAGATTCTTTGTCCCATTGGAGATTTTCATGATTCCTTTTTGTTTGCAAGCTTATCAGAGTTAAAAACTGTCTGTTTTGCTTTTCACAATCTTTGTACCTAGAAACTTCCAGGGAGAGGTTTGTTATGAGAGAAAAGAGGAAGAACTTTGTGTATTGCCCTTGGAAATTTCCACTGGTACTGCAGCTATTTCTAATTGCATACACTGCAGCCATGAAGTGGAAATGTGAATCCTCTTTTTCTTTTTCACTATAATAATGGCAAGTGGATGACACGACTGAAATACATCAGTGAGAGTGTTTCTATAACTGAGATAGCACAAGGACAAGAAGAAGACAAGCTGTTTGTTTGGAGCTACTTTCATAAATAAGCACCTCTGTTTTGGGTCCATGTCTTCCCCCAAGCATTTTGATTGGAACCGCCCTGCTGCAGAGTGGGGCCATTGTGGAGAGGTGGGAGCTGGATACCTCTTGCTAAAACTCAGATTTTCCCCCACGGGCTGCATTTTATTAGTCCAAAGGAGTGTGGCTGGAAAAGATTAGACAAGGTTTCTAGAATGTAGCACCTTCGCTAGGTCTGAAGCACAGCAGCAGACTTCAGAGCAAAAAGCAAATCAGAAACAGTTGTTCAAAATTTGGCCCCTTGGTGTACATTTCTCCTTTATCGTAACAATACTTTCAGTCATTTTTTCTAGCTGAAGTAGGATGTTGAAGACTGAAATATTTGCCTAGAAGTGTCTACTCAAGTGAGAAAGGAAAGGAGCAACAAAGAAACCAAATTCTCTGCTCTGGGAAGTAGGCAAAGCTTAATAATTTGCACCAACAGTAAGCTCATCACTGGGAAGGAAGGAACAGAAAACAAAGTGTCTGAGTATTCCAGCATGGATTATACACCCCTTATTCTATTTATAAATGTTTTAAATGGGACCAGTGGCAAGATAATCCAGTGTTTGCTACTCCCAGGCTGTTTCCTTGGGATGCTTCCCTCCATTAACAAGGCGGACAGAGTGGCTCAGCAGCACAATGCTTTGCTTCCAGAAAGCAGCTCCCACACTCCCAGCCGTCTCCATCTTTCTTAGAATGTTGCTGGCCCTTCAGCTTTCCCCACACTTCCCTAGTTAAACTGCTCTGGCCCTGGATGCAGGAAACCATACACATCTGCTCACTCAACTTTCCAGCCTGCTGCTGTGATGATGGGAGCTTCTGGTCAAAACCTTGGAAACAGATTTTTAATTTAGATTTTTGGCCAAACTGTGGCCTATTTTAAACCTTTCAAAACACCCTGTGTCTTGTGCAGCTCTCAGTTGTCTCAAAGTAAATGAGAAGCAGCACAAGGGAGAATCCCACCAGCAGTCCTGGGTGAAACCATAGGGAGAGGGCATCAGGATGCCGCCTGCTGCTTTACTGGTTGCACAGAGAGAGCAGCATCCAGTTCTGTTTCAGGCTCTCAGCAGAGACGGATTTCTGCTGTTGTTTTTTTAATTATTATTTTTTTATTTTGTTGACATTTTAATGGAAATTTAATGTGTCTTTTTCTTCTCTCCAGATGTGTTAACAGATACACAGATCTGCAGCTTTGTAGCCACATCCCTGAGCAAATGTACAAAGAAGATAAGGGTGCTAAGAGCTTTCCCTTGTCTTCTCTGGACAATGCCAAAGCCTGTTCCAGCCCCTACAGTTCCTGTGCCACCTTCCTTGCTGGCTTACAGGACCTGGTAGCTAAGCTGGAGAGGAAGAGCCAGCTGAGCCCTGACAAAGGGACAGCCACCATTTTCCGAAGGTCTGTGCATTCCAGCTGTAGAACACCAACACCAACATTATCAATCCCTGGTATTTCAGATGAAGGAATAGTGCTTTCCTGAACAGCTCAGTGGCACTGCTCAGCTACTGAGATCTGTGCTCTTCTAGCACTGTGAGGAATCTCACATGAGCGTTGCCAGCTTCCCTGTGCCAAAGCATCTCTGCTTTTAAAGGAATACTTCTGCATTACCATGGTGTGATGGAGACTTCAGTAGTGTGCAGGAGCACAGTAACTTATAGGGGGAAGAGCACTTTTCCTTGTCTTTCATGTAGGGTCATCAGTGTTGTATATTATCTCTGTTGCTGGTGAGGGGGCCACAGTGTAAGTCTGAAGGAAGGATGTCTGAACATAAGTTGTAACCTTCCTACCAGTGCAAGTTTTGGAGATGAGACTTGCCTCAGCTCAAATGAGTTCCTGATACTTAACTGCTTCAAGTTGTAGTTCTATCTCTGCAAATGAATGAACGCAGCAGTGATAGCTGTGTTGGAGGCCTGAGTCAGATATAGGGCATTTCTCCTTTGCTGTAGGTGGCATTACTAATTGAGCGCTCTTAGGCAGCACGTACACTGGCAGGATTTTTTCATAGTCTACAGTTGGGCTGAGGCCTTTGGTGCCAGGGAGATTAAAATGTATGCATCACTGTTCGTTTTCAGCTACTATTCCTTTCCTTTACTTTTAAAAATGGAACATAGTTTCATAGTTCACATACGCAAGATATCGGATGACTAACACAAGCACTGGCCTTAGGATTGGTCCACTTGCTGCAGAAACTGAAGCATTGCTCTGCTCTGAGACATTATTTTCTCTGTGCACACAAACTCAGTGAAGACCGTGACTGAATTGACTGTGGCAGTTTTATAAATCCCTCCTCACACCTTTCACATACTAAGTTTGAGTTCTTTTGAGTTGGACTTTCTTACCATTCTGTCTTGTTACTAGTGTATTATGTCATCCATCACTACAGGGAAAATGACAATCACAGAATCACAGAATTGTAGGGGTCGGAAGGGACCTCCAGAGATCATTGAATCCAACCCCCCTGCCAAAGCAGGTTCAATGACAAACTTATGTACATTGGGATCAGATAGGCTAATTATAAGGTGTCTACTGCTATTCAGCATTTGCTAAGCTGTTAATGTATATCTTTTTAGCTAACAGTGCTTGTTGTAACTGAAAGTCTAATTGGAGCAAGAGACTTGCACAAATCTTCTGTCCTATCAATGTGCAATACAGTCAGTTCCACTGATGTTCTGATTTCTTTTTTCTTGAATGTTTTTATTTTAAATAGTGCGTTGTTTTATGTGTAAAAAATCCCAGGGTGGCAAGTGAGAGAATATTGCTGCACAGCATCCTGGAAAGCTCTGCAGTGCTGAGCAAGTGGAGAAGAATTCTCATGATGCCCTGACATAGCAACATCTCCAATAATGAAGATGTGTAATAAAAGCTTTTGAAAGGAGTCAAAACTTGTTTGCTAGAGATAGCCTTTGTGAAGATTTGAGTTTAACATGAATTTCCATTTAGCTTCTCCTCATTTCCTGATGATGAGGGGTAAGCTTTCTGCTCACTGACAGCTACCTGCTTGCTCCACTCCTGAGAGCTGACCCACAGTCTCCCACTGTGGAGCTGAGTCTGTTTAGTTTAGAGATTTTGTTGAAGTTAAAGTGATGGAGACTGAGGGCAGATGTCTGGTGAAGGGCCAGCGGGTAGTTGAAATGGACTAGAAGCTCTGGAGGCTCCCCCCAGGACTAGAAGTCCAGTTGAAGGAAGTAGAAAGGCAATAATGCGGATCTGGAAGTCAGGGATGAAGTCATCAAGGAATGTACAACACAAACAGACAGCTAGCAAAAAATGCATATCCCAAACTCCATGATGTTATTTTTTCAAGTAATTTTCAGAAAATAAATGTAGCATCCTGCCAAGATGACAGCTATAACCAGTGAGAAAATCATTTCACAAACAAAATAACCAGAGATCAAATATTCAGGCTAGGAGAAGTGAGGAGTGTGGTCCCTTCTAACCTTGAAATAACCTTGAGGTAAGGTCCAGACTGGGAAGAAAACAGCAGAAGTCAATGTGACTTGGCAGTGGCCATAGCCAAGGGAGTGAGATATGTCAGACTCATTTCTAAAAATCCCTTCTCTGTCTGTCTGAATTATCAAGGACTGGAGTGCAGACACAGGATGGGGCATGGGCACTCTGTAGCATCCCAAATCTGTTCTTTGGCCTGGCCAAGGTCCATCCCTGCAAGTAAGGATGACTTGTCCCTTCTCTCCTCCAAGGCAGAAATCTCTTCACAAAAGGGATGGGAAGGAGGCCAGGGTCTTGTCAGTCTTAGTCTATTCCCTTCTGTCCCTGCATTATTATCCTGGTCTGGAGGAGGCATGTGGTCCCATCCCCCATCAACCAGCCACAGACAAGCTTAGCAGCAGAGGGCACAGATACAGCACACACACTGGGCAGCAATGGCAGGGGGTTGGACTCCTACCACACCTCAGAATGCCTGTGTCTTGTCTTTAATTGAACAGCTGTTTATGTTTTAATCTTCATTCAGTGCATAGTCTGGGTGATAAAAGTTCAATATGAAGTCTTACCTGCACAAAAATGTTAATGCACCTCCCGAAGAAAAACAGCAATTACTTTCTTCTGTATCCAGTTTGCATACAAAAGGAGCAGACCACTTACTTCTGCAAGGATTTTCAGTTCTAAACTGAAAAGAAATCTTACTGCAGAGCTATACAACTGACAGGCTTTGTCACTTTGCATTCATCAATTTAAAAATCAAAGGAAAGACTACTTGCTTACTTGTCGGTTTCTGAGAAATACAGTCTAAGATACAAAAGTACAAAAATGCATTGTGTCTGCAAAACAACCCAGAGTAAATAATATCTATTCACACTCTATGTAAATTCATGCCCTAGATACGCAAATGCTAGTTCAGAAACTTGTTGGCATGAGCTGCAATAGACAAGTATACAAGCTATTGGCAGAAGTACTTCCATTATTCATTTGTCACTGGTACCCAGGATAGTGATGCTATTCAAGGTAATGTACTTTCTCAAAATAAATCTTTTATCACTACGCACTTCAGCAGCTGGAACTGGTGATGTATACAAGCACATTCTGCATACTGACACATAGCCAGGAGACAGCCATGTCTTGCTGGAACTGCTCCACTGCAGCACAGTTTTATTTAAACATTATGCACTGTTTTCTCTCTTTTTAAAAAATCTAATTAAGTTAATGGTCAGATATATCTCTGCCAATGTGTACAGTGGCTTGTGCACACAACATCTAATAAGGCACTGTTACAGTAAACACTGGAATCTGTGGGAGTCTGCATAGAGAAGTAGTAAAGATGAATTACAGTAATGCAAAAGGTCACGGGATTTTATGCTTTTCTCTAGCCTAGATCACAATAGTTATAATAAGACCCAGAACAGAGAAGAAGGAAGATTTAAATATAAATACATAGAATATACATCAGTAGGCTGGGCTGATGTTAAGATAAATGAAACCTCCTTTAATTCCTGTAGAGATAAAGCAGTTTATAGTGTTAATAATATTGATCCAAACTGAAGTCTATCTTATTTAAATCAAATCAAGCTTTTTATCAATTTAGGTGTTAGTGTAGACACGGAACTTGAGAAAAAGTAAAGTGCTGAAGATTCGCCTCAGAGCAACACAGGAACTATTTATGCACAATCACATTTAATTACAGTTTCATATAGAAAAACCAGAATGACAACTTTGTGCTCAAGAGAGTATTTTAAGTTTAAAACTTGTCATTCAGAGTCCTATCTTATGTCTGAAAGGTGGAGAGGAACTGGTATGTGGAATGTAAAGCATAGCAAGGAAGACTCCTTTATGGTGTAGAAATTCGAACAGATGGGAGGAATGAGGCAGAGAAAGATGGTTATTGCTGAGATTAATCCACTTTTTTCCTGGTAAGATTGTAGTAAAGGTCCTCATGCTGGGTTAAAATACTAAAAAGAGAAGACCTAAGTGCTTCCTAAAGAATTTTAGTGGTGATTTCTTGAAATGATGTAAGGCAAACTCCATAGACTTTCAGGTGCACTCTTTTGTTCCCTCCTCCATAAATAGCAAACGGATATAACTGAATAAGGAGAGTAATGCTCTGTGGGAAAATATTTATTTTTGGAGAAGGACAGTATTTAAGGGGCCTGAGGTACACTGGAGGACCTGCTGCTCCCATAGTCATCATAAGACATCATTCCAAAGAAGTGGAGCTTGGCTCCAGTGATTTATTTTGCAGCTGGCAGTGAAAAAAGATGGAGAAAGGATTTAAGGCTGTGAAAATAGGGCTGGTGATGGGGAAGCCATCAGCAAGAACTGCTGAGGCTTAAGCAGACACAGATGCTCCTGTGTAAAGTTCAAAGCTACTGAAAGTTATCTCCAGTGCATGGCTGGCCATTGCCCTATCAGGGGCATCCCCCATGGCTTACAGAAGCACTGCTGTCCTGGAGGAGCATCATACCCCACAAAGACACCCTCCACCAGCCAGTTTGCTGCTCCCTAGAGTGCTGCTAACCATGGCCAGTGCTAAGCCACAGCCCACCATCTGCAAAAGAAGATTCGCTGCGGCTTGCAGGCCATCCCCATTAATGCATGTTCTTCCTCTCCTCCACTAATGCCCATGACATATGGATGGCTGCAAAAGATGGCTTTAAGCACCCCTCCTCTTCTGCTTCTGCCTGGTCAGGCTTGGTCTTAGAGGAAGGGACAAAAAATGGTGTTTCAATACACAGATGAGTTGGCTAGGGGCTAGAATCTGCAGCGTAGCATGCTTGAGATAATTGCATATGTGGTTCTTAGAAACTCACTCCTTTAGGGTTTGATTAACAAGAAACTCCTTGCTTCTCAAATAGCTGATGAGAACAGTTGACAGAGATATTGTAGCTTTAATCCAGACCAAGAAAATACTGTATTTTAATTAATTTCACAGTTATCATCATGAGCTGCAAAGATAGCAGCAAGTTAGGCTCCAGTCAGCAACATTAAAAACCTTATTTTTCTTATCCGATACTTTTTTCAATATTGTTGTAGTTTAACCTGGTAGGCAGCTCAGCAGCACACATCTCACTGCTTCCCGGTGGGATGGGGTAGAGAACTGGAAAAAAAATTGAACTCGTAAGCTGAGATAAAGACAGTTTAACAGGACAGAAAAGGAAGGGAAAATAATAACAACAATGACAACAACAACGACAACAACAGCAATAATAAATATACAGGGGAGTCAAGTGATACATAATGATTCATTCCTTTGGCCACTTTGGTCCGCTGTCCTGGCTCTGTCCCCTCCCAGCTCACTCCTCTCTTGCAGGGCAGCATGAGAAGCTGAAAAGCTTAAGAACTGCTCAGCAACAACTAAAATATTGGTGTGTTATCAATATCATTTTTGTCTTAAATCCAAACATGGAAACATACCAGCCACTGTGTAGAAAACAAACTCTATCTCAGTCAAAACTGGGACAAGTATGTAGATGTTTGTCCTTCAGAAATCCTTTCTGTACTATCCAGTTCTTCATGACAGTTGAAATTGCTGTTTATTGATCTTATATGTCGTTAATCCACCATTCACTAGAGTATGCAGACATTATGATTCAGTAGCCTGAGGAAGAATTATGGAATACATTCCTGGTCCATCTTCTGAGGAGCAAAACAAGATTGCCTGCTTTGGCTGAATAGTTATTTCTCCCACCCATTATGCTGCGTGCCTGTGAGTGCTAAAGGCATCTGTTCTTTGTGCAGGGCAGCCATTCTTTTAAGCCAGATTAAAATGCGGTCTTGCAGAGAAGTTTGTTGGGTGAACATTCTGGTCATCTACTCTGAGCACCACAGTATCTATTGCCGTACACATTGTCATGAAGAATCACTGTATGCATAAAAAATTTCTTTGACCAAACCTGTATCATAATATGATCTTGGTCTTTGATAGTCTCGGAAAGTGAGAAACTATGAGGTTCAATAACTGCCACATAAGCATGAGGACTAATGATTTTTGGCTGGAGCATTCATTTCTGCTCTGCTCTCAGCCTCAAACCAGCATCCCTTGTTCATGCTATTACAATTCAAGAGGAATAAATGCAAATAAGCATCTCTGTGTCAGGTTTACAAGAGCTTAAATACAGTGGGAACATCCTCAGTAAGGAGGGAAAGTATGGGAAATTGTAGGCTTCAATAATGCATCATACAAATTAAAGATAAAAGGGTATAGAGGAAATAGTACTGTAGGAAGATGCCCTCTGAGAACCTGCAAATCCCAGAGCCCATTGACAGGTTCCCATTGGCCATTGGCATAGGATGCATCATTCCTATGTCATATGGTCAGGAGAAGGGAGCACTAGCGTATGTGTCTGGGCAGCACAAAGTATGTGACAGTGAGCTCTGTACTGATGGCTCATCAGATCTGACCAAATTGTCTGGGATGGGAAGAATTTGTGTTCTGAGTGTAGGAATGGGAAGACAGCCTAAGTGAAAGTAGAGATCAGACAGACGCCAATCTGCATATAGGCTCCATGTATGGACTGCAGTCCTTCACCTTTATTACTGTAAGAAGAATATTTACCCTAAATTTCTGTCTCTGGATCCAATTTCTCATTCTCTTTAAATGCACGTCTCCTTCCCTATATCTCATGCTGTCACGGGTGCATCTTCAGGGTGCACTTACACAACATAATACTGCCTTTGCAAAAAGTTTTTTCGCTCGACCTCATATAGCTTACTCATACAGTTGGATTTTTCCTGGGGCTTAAGCGCATTTGATCAAAGCTACTTCTGCCTGATGCATCCTGGTGCCATAATGAGAGCCTGTAAGGCACATCCATTAGCAAATTTCCACCTCTCCACAGAGGAATTCAGAGAAATTTCTGGCCTTTGTTTAATAAATCTGATTCCTTGGTTCCCACTTTGATGACTGTTTAATCAGGTAGTTTTGCCTAAAATAAAAAAAACCTCAAAATGAGTCCAGAGGCAGCTCAGAATTAATTGTAATCTACCCACCTAAAACTTCTTCATGGTAAGAAATTACCTTGTGTTATTTTTGTGAAAAAAAAGAAAAAAGAGAAAACTCATATGTTAGTTTAAAATGAGAAAAGCAAGTCTAATGAGCAGCTGTTAACTCAGCCAAACCCCTTTCCTAACCTGACGTACTATCTTATGTCAGAAAGATACACTGAATCCAGGAAATTTATAATTGTGATTGAAATGATAAGAAAAAGAAGAGTGCCAAGTAACTGAAGGAAATTCCCAACTCTTTCAAAAAAAAAAAAAAAAAAAAAAAGGATGCAGAAAATTCCAGAACAGGAAATGTAGCTGGTACTGCCCCAAATGGAAATTCTTTACAGCAAACTGGAAATCAGCAGCACCCATTAGTACTTTATTTCTAGCTGTACATACTGTGCTGAAATGTTACTGCTAAAAACATTCAAATTTTTTTCATATATAAGAGTCTCATGTAATTGCAAACATACATTAATTTAGGTAAATGCTTTGCCTTTTTTTATTATTATTTTTTAAACAGGTCAATAAACTACTGTCTTTTTGTCCATATTCTGTACTCATGGTACATATGGGTGAATGGATTGTGCACTTGGGTTGGTGAGATTTTGGAACAGCTTATCAGGCTGATAAGCACTGCTGTTTCTCCACCTGTGCGAGCATGCAGTGGAGTTAAAAACATCACAGTGCGTTAATTACCCATAGGCTCCAAGAGTGGTGTTGCTGCTGATGCAAGGAAAATGTTGTGCATACAACCTCTCTAATATTTGAGACTGATAAACCTGAAAGCACACAGACGCACATGCACACACATGCAAGTACTGATGCTGTGCACTCAGACAAAACCTGCTCTGTGTGCAGTTTCACTTCTCTGTGCAGCTGGGAGCATGGGGGCTGTGCTTGGCTGGGGATTGTCAGTCACTGAAACTTATCCCTGAGGGACTATAATTACCCAAACTCAACTGTTCAGGAAAGGGTACTAAAAGAAAAGAGTTCTGAATAATGACATCTTCTTAATTACCCATGGGTTTCTTTAAGAAACTGATCAATTCTCTTGTCAGAAACTGTGAAGCTAAAGTTCATACTGTGCTGAGGAAGATGAATCCCATTGTGTTTGCTTTCTTCAAGTATCTACAAGTGGCAAAAGCCATCCTTCATCCTCATGGCTCTGCCAAAGACTGTTGATATTTTGGTTGGAGGATGCTATAAACATACACATAAGATTCCAAAAATCATATGTTATTCAGAAACCTAACTATAAAGCTCCTCAGCCTCTTCTGTCCAAAAATTTAGATGAAAATCTCATGACAGAAAGCTTTCCTGTGACAATTGCCAAAATACCCCCTCCTTAATGGGCCAGACAGAAGTTCCCTGAGAACCACTTTGACTGCTGTACAAAAGCATAGCCCCTTCCTGACCCCTGGCCTGCAGGAGCTCCCACAGCATTGCCACCACAGCTTCATCAAGCTGTGGTTGCAAATGGATTACTTCATCAGCAGTGCGTGGCCTGTTATTTCCAGAGTCTGTCCCCTTTTCCCTTTAGCTATAAAAAGAAAGAAGAGAAGGCCTTGGAACTCTTCCTCTGTAACAGTGGTTCATAATATTTTTAGCTCATATTCCTCTTTCTTTTCTGTATTAACGTGTCCCTTCTTCCACCTCTTACTTTTGCTGTCTTGTCCTGATGCTCTGTATCCCAAAC
This sequence comes from Centrocercus urophasianus, assembly GCF_019232065.1. Lineage (NCBI taxonomy): Eukaryota > Metazoa > Chordata > Aves > Galliformes > Phasianidae > Centrocercus > Centrocercus urophasianus. The sequence continues at coordinate 64,909,822 of NW_024884142.1, forward strand.
CTCTAGCCTTCCTCTCAAGACCTGACAATTTAACTCATCTTTTCTCCCCGAGAAGATCAGTGATTCCCATCCTGCAGCAAAGGCACCCCTGCCTCTGAGCTCTTGGCCACTGCTCTGTCCATCTGCCTCTGCTCATCTCTCTCTTGCTCCCCATGCACTGGCCCTGTGGCTTGGGGCACATACCTCGCCCTTCACCCTGCTACTCATTAAAACTGCATCCCTACCTGCCTGCCATTATTTATTTGTTATTCAAAGCATGTGGGCTTTGAATTTTTTATTCAAAGCATTCTTGCTTTTGCTGTTTGCCCGGGCATGTGAAATTTTAGAAGCAGGCCCAAACACATCAGACTCAGTAGTGAGATGGTTATACTCTTTTAAGGAAGCTTGTGCAGTGATAGATCTCCAGAATGAAACACTACCACACAGTTAGCATTCATCAGATGTATTCATGCCAATGAGTAGACACAGAAACTTAGACTGACATTAGGAGAATTCATACAACTGCTTGTGCACAAAGCAGATAGATAGTCATTTCAACTCTTCATGAGTTAAAGTCAACTTTAATGGCAGTCCACAGATGCAAACTGTCCTTGTTCTTAAGAATGAGACACTAGCAGTTTTTCAGCTGAAAGAATGGGTTTTCATCAATTTCAGTGGAAAGACAGCAAAGCTCTTATTGCCTCCAATGAGCTGGAGAAAAAGAAAGAAGGAGAAAAAGAGTAAAGAGATTTTTCCTGCCATAACTAATCATTGCAAACATATTTATTTCTGATAAGTATTGTAACATACATAAAGCTAAAAAATATGTGAATAAGATTGATTTGAACTTTGGTAAAATATTGCCTTTGACTTAAAGGAATACACAGATCATTTCAACTGAAAAGGAAGAATTTTCAGGTTATTATAAGCAGAAAAAAAAGTTTTCTAATGGAAGTTAAACACAAAGCTTAGTTGAACATAAGTTACTGGGCAATTAGACCCTAACTAAAACTAAAACTTTCTTTACAAAGACAGGAAAAAAAGCTTGGATTCCACATATACTGAAAACATATTTTTAACAAGCTGTTCTTTATTGTATTGAATCACACTGTTCATGTTTTTCCTTCTACAAACAATGTTGTGTGCTTTAGACAGAATAAGGCAGGAACAAAGAAGTTAAAAAAGTCAGAACAAAGCAACTTATAAATGAACTCAGATTCATTCAGCTGAGATAATCAACACATGCTGTACTTCAAAACCGTTGGAAAGGACACCAGAATGACTCTATTAGACAGGTTATTTTGCAAAAGTACTGACCAACTGAAGCAAAATACCTTGTGGAACCTTAGAAAATATATATAAATCATTAGAGCTGTCTTTCCCTCCTTTCAGTACAGTCCAGAATGAACAATATGCGACATTTGGGTTGTAACAACTAAAGACCAATGGATAGGAAACTCATTTCATTTTCTTCCTTCTCACTACTCGATTGGCATTTTTGATGGAGCAGTACAGACTCTCATGGTGTTCTCAAGACAATCCCTGTTTTAGACTTCAGGGAGCTCATGAACACAGCACAGCTCATCAAATTCTGCAGAATTCATTCTGAACCATAACTGTCACCTATTTCTCTTAGCAAAGAAGAGATTTCCCACTGGCAAAAAAAAAAAAAAAAAAAAAAAAAAGCAAAAACTAAACTAAACTAAATAAAAGAACTGTGGCCTTGAAAGCCTACTAAGCCTAGTGATCCACAAAGAGAGGAGATAACAAAGCAACATGGATGCTTCTTCCTGGTGCTCCTATGAATGATAACTTGTTCTTCTTTGGTTATTTCTCTGATACAAAGTGGGCAGAAACACCTGGGTCTCAATGCTCTAATAAACAACAGCTTGTAAGTGGTGTGGCAATTGGATCAATACATGAATATGGAAATACAAAGCAATTATAAGTGAAAGCTATATGTTTCCCTGTGTGACAAATGAAAAGGTGTTCAAAGACTAAGACCTGCAGGAAAAAATGATTAATACAATGATCTGTACGAATTTCTATGCGGAACTCAGGGATATTGCCTTCTTAGTCTGTCATGGAGAGTAATAGCTGTTCAGAACTAGAAAATCTGTGTGGTTTTTTTGTTTGTTTGTTCATTTGCATGGTTTTTCCCCATACAATTTTATGCATTACTTTAACTAGACCATTATCTTCAAGGTAGCCTACTCCTTTAAATGAAACTACATTACACTGAATATTGGAAGGAAAAACTGCCATAACGTATTAGGGTGTCATTTAGCTCAGCTCTACGAGAAACTGCATGTATGTTTGCTTCAGTGCTGTGCTGATCCAGTGAGGAAATTGATTTGCAGCTGGTTTAATAAAAGAATGTCAGAGTCCACTTGTCAGGACAGGGAAGGCAGCAGATGGATCTTTGGAATTGTTTATGCTCACTGTAACAAGAATGGAGATAAATTTTGGGGTTTCTAGAAAGGTTTTGGCTGGTGGTTCTGAAAGTCTTTGGGCTCTGGGCAGCATTTTCCATAGTGTGAGGATCAGGGACATGGGAACAGTGCAGGGTACCCTCACGCAGCACTGTGCTGGCTCTTCCATTCTTGTCCCCATCAGTTATTGCAGACGATATCCCCAGTTTCAGCTAGGCCTCCATAAATTTGACATAGAGATTTTGGAAAGGGTCCAGAGGAGGGTGACTAAGATGATCAGGGGGCTGGAGCACCTCCCCTATGAGGACAGGCTGAGGGAGTTGGGCTTGTTCAGCCTGGAGAAGAGAAGGCTGCAGGGTGACCTCATTGCAGCCTATCAATACCTGAAGGGAACCTACACCCAGGAGGGGAGTAAACTCTTCAAAAGGGCTGACAATAGCAGGACTAGGGGAAATGGATCCAAGTTGAAGGAGGGAAGATTTAGGTTGGATGTTAGGGGGAAGTTCTTTACAAGGAGAGTGGTTAGGCCCTGGAACGGGCTGCCCAGGGAGGTTGTGGATGCCCCATCCTTGGACGCATTCAAGGCCAGGTTGGACGGGGTCCTGGGCAACCTGATCTAAATGTGTATGTTTGGTGGCCCTGCTAGGCAGGGGGGTTGGAACTGCATGATCCTTGAGGTCCCTTCCAACCCGGGTGATTCTGTGATTCTGTGATTCTGTGATAAGCAAATCGCACAGTTAGCTGCACCAGTTTCCTCAGGAAGATTTTCATACCAGAGGGAAGAAGCTATACACGTACTTTGTGCTGGTGACCAGGCAGCACAGGTTAGGGTCTAATTGTCCAGTAACTTGTGTTCAAACTGAGGTTTTCCTTAATGTATATACTTAATCTTTCTTCTCTGTATTGCATCCTGTGTTCTCTTCGGTTCTCATACACATAATTTACATTGTTTTTATTCACTAATTATCGATACATTTAGCACGCATAGATGTTATGATCACTAGTTATACCTTTATTCAGCTAGAGTGATATCATTTGATATTGTATTTGGATATTGGTCCACTTGTACATACAATTTGCTCCACACAATACTTGGTGTATTTTGTGCAGACCTGTACAGATGACAGGCATCAGCTTTCTGCTTGTTTGGTCTATTATCAGTTGCGTTTTCAGCCTCACTGTTACTACTTTTATATAACTGCAGCACTTAGATGTCACATTTCTTAGGTCTCAGTAGCAGTGCTTTGGCCTCCTGGGGTGACTCCTTCAGTTCATTTGCAGCATTTCAATACAGAATTACTTATGCAGTACTACAAAGGAGGACCAAGCACTATGTTCAATTCAAGGTTCAGAAATAAATCTGTACAAAAAAAACCAGTGTGCTTTGTAGGTGATACTGATAGTTGATGTGGAAGGAAGGATTTTTAGAAACTAAATTGTTCAAATAGAGGGAAGCAATGAAACTCAAAGCTGCTGAATGCCAGTGTGGTTTGCCATCATATTTCTGCATCCATAACGTAGAAGGTAAGAAACTCATTGAACATCCCTGGATGTCACAGAAGAGAATTCGGAAATACCCTAGCAACTCCGGGGCATGATGGCTGAAGACCTGTTTTGGAGGCAGATCTAGGAGTAGAAGAATTAAAATTTCCGAATTGGGCTGCCGTCTTATCTGTGAGGCATAGACTTTTAGAAGACTGACATCAAACCCCTCCCTGACATTTGAGTACTTTCTTATTTTCCATCTGCAGAAAATGCTGGTATATACATTTCAGTGACTGGTAAGAAATGCAAGTGTGCACCAGCCCCTTGTCCGTCTGCCCTCGGGACTCAATCTGCTGCATGTGTCACACAGGCTAAGCCTAACAGATGGGACTGACTGATGAATACTTGCCAGTAACAAAGATCAAACTAGGAGCTGTATTCCTGTGGCTGGATGAAAGACACGAAGAGGCAGAACAACTTCTAAACTTCCATGGCTGACAGACAACCTGCATGTCTCATAAAACAAATTCCACAGTTCCCTAGGTGGATGGGACTGTGGTTGCAGAATGTGTGTGCAAACATGTGGCTTGCATTCTAGACCTGACAAAAATGTAGTTTCTGGGTCAAAGAGAAATTCAGGTTTTAAAAATGTGTACTTTTAAAACATCTACTCTTTGTCATCTATCCTGCATTCATTTTTCCGTTTATCTTATCCACGCTTATCTAACTTACACCCAAAGAGACAGAAATAAAATTAAATGCTCTGAGATCACTGTGATACACAAGTGTTTCTGCTTGCATGCGCTAGTTGCTTTTCTCACCTTCCTGGTTACTGAACGGTAATTTCCATGGGTCAGAAACTGTCAGCTAATCTTGTACAACAACGATTCATCTGCAGTTGGTCTTAAGGCACTAGAACAATAAACATGAATGATTCATCCTGCACAGTGTCACCCAATTAGTTTCACTTTGACCTATAGTAGTAGATCAGCAAATTTAACTTGTGGCCTGGCCATTTACTTTAGAGGGTTCTTGCACCCCTCACTTCAGGAAGGAAAATTTGTTTCCAGAGTATTTCTGGGGTTTATTCACTTCATAACCATCTCCACCCAAGGCATTAAAACCACAGTTTTGTTCCTAGGAAGTAGTGGAGATGAAAAACAAAGACAGATTTAAACATGCTTTGATGAATTTTGCATTGATGTTCTTTTGCAATGTGGTGTAAAATGCATTTGGGCTAGGTGTTTGAGTCTCCTCTGCAGAGTAAGAAACAAATATGTTCCTGACAATCCTTCACAACTCCATGCCAGCTTTCCTGTGCTGAGATTCAGGAGGATGAGAATACAAAATATTTTGTCAAAAGGAATAAAAACAGCATCCTATGGTTCAGAAGTCATATCAGCTATTGTCAGGGTGATACTATGGCTTCCCAGAGTCCTCTGGAAGTGAGCCACACTGAGGAATGGTGGAAGCATATGAAGTGAGGTGGCTCTGTCTTACTTGCCAGTTGTTACCTCCTCTCCTGTGGGATTGGCAACTGTCTCAAAAGAGCTGGAAATCACTATCTCTGAAGCAGAATATTTGAAAAAAGAAAGCATTTTCAGATAGGCCAAACCTACCCATGTTTGTATTGTGTAGAAAGATGTATAGAAGGGTGGTGCACAACCTCTGGTCCTGAGCTCCCACCAGGTGGAAGGAGGAATGTGGGGACATGTGATTCGCAGAGGGGTTGCAGTGCCAAGTTCCTCCAGATGAACACTTCCCAAGGGTTGAGTATTTATGTGTCTGTATGGGTGTCACTCGTCCACAGCCAACATCAGTGGAGGTCACTGGCAGCTGGGAGGAAGGGAAGTAGGAAGGAGGAAAATAAATGAAAAGAAGGGAGTGGAAAGTCCACACAGTCTTTCAATGAGGTGCACATTTTAACTAGAAGGGATTTGTTAGAAGAAAATTGTTCAGATTCCTTCCACATGCATTTCCTAGGGGCAGTATATTTGGGATATTTGCCTGTCGGTGTTGATACCCATATCTTAGACTGATGCCAGATATTGGGGGTATTCAGGTTCTTTCAGCTGTTTTCAGAGAGAAAATCCCAGGAGCCAAATCTTCATGGGGACATCAGAAGAGAGTCACCCTGAGACACCCCAGCATTGTACTTCACTGCTGTAAGTAATATCAGGAGCCTCAAAGCATGTGTGAGGAACGGGCACCCTCAGAGACTCTGGAGGCGTAAAGCAGAACTGGATGGGTAGCTCAAAGCAATTAAGTGGTGGGTTTTGAGATGGGTTTGTGTATTTCCCTGTAGAGTAAGGCTGTTGTTGATAAGTGAAAATTAAATGTCTTTTGCTAGTCCCCTCAGGGTGACAATACCTGTCAGATGTATCCATCATGCACTCAAATCTCATTCACTTCCTCCCACTCTTTAAAGTAATAGTTATCTTCAACACCTCTGGGCTTGTATACTGTCACTGAGCTGGAACACACCTCAAACTGCTATCTACTGTAAGGACAAAGGGAAGGAAGGGAAGGAAAGATCAAATAAAGAAAAGGAGGAACAAGAAGCCCACATAAAATTTATTTGTTGTTAAAACTTTTCTTGTTGGGGAAGCTGTTCTTCCTTGTCACCATTCCTACTCCTGACAAGGTTTTCCCGCTATCTACTTACATCTCATTTAAACATGCACAGACTAAACTCAGTATTCAGGTTGTGCCTTCAGTGCAGTGTAGAGTAGGAATCTTCAAATATCTTAGAGACCTCTTATTCTATTTTGGCAACCTAGAATGATGTTTGCTTCTATACACAAAATTCACAACAATGTTCATGTGCATTTCTGCAGTACTCCAACCTAATCAGTTATTCCCAAACGGTTTTGCACCCAGTTCCTCCTCAAGAGCTGTGGCTTGCTCTTTTTAGTTTCCTTTTAGTAACTCATAGCTTCTTAGATATCAATCTGCCCAAGGTCATTCTGTGATAGAGATCTTCTCTCCAGTCCCTTGCTTGGTGTCTCCCTACACTGAATGACTGTGCTGTATTGTGGTCAGAATATAAGCAAAAGCACCACATAGGAAAGGTGACAAGGAAGACTATATAGCCTCCTCTGTTTGTCCTTACATTTTGACCAAATAGAAGGTTTCTGAACTCCTTTTTTTAACTTCTTCCTACACAATGCTTTTCTAGTTTGCTTGTGAGAACCTGTGATGTACTGGAAAAGCATTTATAAGCTGAAATGCAGGACACCAATGCCTTTCTGCTATTTGCAAAGTCCCAAATCTGTTGTAGCAGGAAACTGAATGTTTGCCACAATTTGTCCTTGACAAATCTATGATATTTCTTACACTTCTTATTTTTTCTTACTGGGGCATGCAGGTTATCCTGCTGACTGGTAGCTGACTGTTTTCTTCTAACAACTGAATTGTCAGGTCTGTAATCCTTGAGATCATCCAGTCTCTATGCTTTTCAAAAAAGATGAAATGTTTACCTTTCATCCATCTTGTGATACCTCTCCTATTTTTCACCAGATCTTAAAAAATAGTAGTTAATGCAAATAAAATTAGACAGGATCATAAATGGTGTAGGGTGAAGTACACTGGAAGCCACAAATTTGAAAACATCATCCTTACTTATACATTGTAAGCCGATCTAGTCAAAACATCTTCTATTATATTTGGTCTCAGTTCATGCATACTTGCACTTTCCTTGTCTTCACCTGAGGTTCATAGCATTAAGGACTAGTCCTAATCTAATCAGAGAAACAAGGGCAAAGAAGAGAGGGTTTTCTGATTTAAAGAGGTTTTTTTTTTGTTTTTTTTTTTTTTTCCACTCCTTTAAGGAAGCCCCAGTGAACTGCCCCTGCCAAATTTTTGGCAAATTCAAGAAGTGAACTCTGGTGCTCCACTAATCCCTAAGCTGCCATGGTGTGGGTGCACCATCCTCCATGGGACTGTAGGACAGAATAATTGCCCTTCGTTATTGACAGCTTGTCATCATTGTGTGAAGAAAGGCATATTTTGCACTCCTGAAGTTTCATGAAAGAATGTTGAACAAATAATAAGGTACTTGAAAAGAGGAGGTTAAAGCCTTCTCCATAACAGCAAAACTGAACCTCCAAAAAGAGGCAGAAAATGCTCTTTTCTTGCTGATGTGAGATTCATTCACAGGTAATTTGCTGAGGTCATTGAAATTATTCCTTACAGAAAAGCTCTGAGAACAAAATTCCAACATAAATTTTGTTAGAAAACATCTAGGGAAAGCAAGAAGTGGAGGTTTGTGCTTACAGCAAAAAGCCGGCCTTGACTGCATTCCCTTGTGTAAAGATGTGCCTGAAGTACAGGTACAGCACAGAAAAAAATCTATAAATGAGGAATTCATACAATTAGGGGTCAGTGGAGTTTCTTGATATAAAGCTAAGAATAATTTGAGCTGCAGTCAAGGTGCCTGGAGATATAGGTGGCAGTAATTAGCTTCATGCTGGGTTTAAAAGATAATGTATCAGATGTAATCATCAACAGCTCATGAGACAACAGAGGACAGGTTCAAATAACTGGTACATAAGGGAGAAGGTACACCGAGTCAGCACTGTGTGAGACAGTTTTCCTTTTTCTGGGTTCTTATCAGTGAAATATGATGGTCACAGATGTGCCCAAATTTCAAGAAAAATAATATTTTACATCTTGTACGTGGAATGCAGTCTTTCATGATAGGAACACCAAAAATAACCAGTGCAACATTTAAGTTTCAAGCCTGTTCCTTCTCCCAGCTTTTTGAAAGCCTTCTTTTATTAACAGCCAGGTTTCCCACTTCTCCCATGTGTGAGGGGAGGTACCTCACTGGTGCTAAGGCTGCAGGTAGGTGCTTATGTGCAGTGGGCAGATCCATGTTCCCACTTCACCCACTCTTCCTCTCTGCTCTCCAGATACAAGGGTGCATGACACAACAGTGCCAGAGATGTTCACAGCCACTCTGGGACAGCGGAGGGCCTCCTGTCTTCCAGCACTCCTCCTGGGAAAGCTCTGCCTGAGGCACACAAGAGTGAGGAAAAAGGCAGCTTGGTTCCAGCCAGGGTTGGAAATTATTCTGGCAAGGTGTTCATGAACCAGAAGGTGAAAACCTGTTGGTGTCAGTGGGAGAAAGAAACTAAAGAGGCAGATGGTGTCAGTTAAGCAAGCTGGAATCACAGGCTGCTTCTTTTCTGAATGATTATCAGGTACGCTGATTGTGGGTTTTGGAGTAGTTAAGGCAGTCATTTATTCGGGTTCATGTTATTCTGCTGTTCTTACAGATGGCTTTGTAACATTCCTTTCTCAGTAGGGTTAGAGACTGATGCCTGAAGAGATGCTGGGTGAATTATGTACACTTGAGAAGGCTCTTCACTCACGTGGAATGAACACAAGGTGTGCCTTTTCTTTGCTAGGTAAAGGGAAGATTTCAGCTTCCAGCAAGAAACCAAGCAGGAAGTTTTTTTCTTGGGCAAAAGAGGTCATTTTATTTACAGTATATGGAGCTAAGAAGCAGTGGTTTCAGAAGCAATTACTACCAGGTGTGAATCTGTAGCATACATTAGCTCCGTGCCATCTGTAGAGTCAGACGTGTCCCACAATGAGAATCCCAAAAGCTGATTGGCTAGACAGGCACAGTCTTCATGAACCACTGACTTCCAAGCTGAACAGGGTAACTGCTATGTTGAGTTAGAGATTTCTTTCCCAGAAGTAAAGTACGAGCTTAAAGAAGTGCAACTCAATTAATGGGCAGACTAAATTCCTGGGGAAATAGGAATTATTTTCTTTTTTTTTTTTTTTTTTGACATGCTCATTACCATTGGAGGTGCAGCAAAGATGAAGCTGAAGGTCACTGAAAAGAAAAAGATTGAATCTCAAGTACTTTATCACTGAAATTGCAGCATTCTCCCCTTACCAGTTTTTAAAACCTAAATATCCATTATAATTCATTGGTGCTTAGCTTATCTGTTCTGTTCCATTTTATTATTAGCAAGTGTGCTTATAGGGGTATAATTGCATGGCAGAATGAGAGCAGAATGACTTTGTTTCCTTGCTCAAGAGCTTCAGAAGAGTTCCAGCTGCTTTGAAATCATACAGTAGGGTTGCTAAGTACACCAAGTCAGAGGCAGAGTTGAAAAGCTCTGTTATCCATCACAGACTCATTTTTCAAACTGTTTTTTCTTCAGTTGTAAGAATATGATGTGTGCAATTTTGTATAATACAAAACGTGTGAGCAAATGACATTTTGTCTGTTTCTATTGTTGTTCTGAGACAACACTTTCCTTTTTCAGCTAAGTGTTCCCAAATTATTCCAATAGCGTCCTATATTACCCTTATACAGCTACTAGAAAAAATAATTTTGTAGGAAACAGGGAAGAACACAATATTGAGAAATAAAATGCAAAACATGAGAAAAGTAACAGGGAAGAATCTATACCCTGCAAATTTTATGATATGTGCTATATATATACCCTGGTTTATCAGTGCCTCTGGTAAAATTGCCAATATACTAGCCTAACCAATTAATGGGAGAAACCAAAGTCTACTCCTAGAATGTCATTGTCATAGCAGATTTCCCATTTAATGGAACATATAGAAAATGAGAAATCTCAAACAGTGGGATTCAGAAAGAATAACTGATAAATCAAAGGCTCAATTCATCAATGCGCTGCCTTTGGTACACATTGGAGCAGCTCTGACAGCCTTGGATTTCTACAAACATAAAAGCCAGAGGGAGATATTGGTGAGTCAAGAGAGAAAGACTGATGCAATCAATACTTTTTTGTTAGTGGCTTTTTCCCAGTTCATTTAAGTCTTTTCAGATTGTTTTTTCTGCCTCAGGAAAATATTCATTTGGTATTTGATTCTTTCCAGAACATGTGTGGCTTCCATAAGAACAGATCACAACAAAAGCAAACCAGGGAGCCTTGTATTAAATGTAGCAACCATGAATTAAGTAGGTGCATAGCAATCACCCTATTTGGTAATGGGTATGAAGATTAAGGAGAAAAAGTAAAATTAGTGCCTGATCCAAACCCCACTGGAATTGATGAGTTAGGAACAGTTCCACAGGCAGAGGGACTCAATTCTTCTGCTGAGCTTGGGGGCTGGTGCCTCACAAGCAGCACAACCATATTTGCATATGAAGTCCCATCTCTGCACCCTCTGCTGTGCACCAAGCAAAGGTTCTGGAGAAAAATGCTGCCAATCAACACAGGAAGGTACTGGGTTATTTTAATCTCAGAAAATTGCCATTTAAAATTTGTGGCCAGCTTCAAATGAAAGGGATAGCCACAGTTCTAGAAAGAAAGTAGGCAACATAGTGCGTGGAAAAAAATACCTGACAAGATTCACTACATTCAGCTAGACCTTGGTAGAGATTTCTTTGAAACATCCTGGGATATTTGAAATCCCTTCCCTGAGTGGACAGACATGCCACAGAAGAGCTCCTGGAGATGTGCACCTTCTGTGGCCATGCTGAAGGCTGGCAGGATGCCCGAGGTGATACCAGTGGCACTGGAGGCATGTTTGGTGGTACTACTATACCTATGCCATGCTGGGGGAACCAGATCTCCCATATAGTGGATGCCTCAGATTTCAGACTGACTGCTTCAACTCAGGAGGTTCCCAGAACTTTCACTTGAGCACTGAGAAGTTTAGAGCCCTAATTCGGGTAGCTGGACAACTGCAGATCTCAATATTTAGGAGATCAAGAACCTTACTTGTAACATGACTGAATCAACTTAAAAGAGCATTTTCAAGGCAAATAATCTAGTAAAGACAATTTCATTAAACTATGCAGTTTCCCAGCTCTGGATTAAGGCACTTATTTCAGATGAACCTAAATGGAAAACAGAGGAAATTTTATTGTAATTTTCTAGTTCTGTGGAAAAGTGATTCAGCTAGCATATATGGTGTCAAGTATACTGCTAACTAAATATTTATGTGAACCCTATTGTGCAGTTAGAAAATCTCCAAGGAGTTTTCTTGATAGATGCCATAGGCAAGTGGAAATGTACTGTGGAAAAGAAGCACCTCTGGAATACTTGCTGTGGAGGAGATTTCGAAGAACGGAAGAGAGGAACACTTAGCACAGAGCACAAAGAAATAATTGATCCCTCCGTGAACTGGGAAGATAGATTCAACAGCATCTCACAGGCCTTCAGTAACTTGATTAATTCCCATCTGAGCCCTCAATATAATGTGGAATTCTTCACATGCCTAAAATTTCCTTGTCCTCTGGCTTCTACACAAACTGTCACGTTCAACTTTCCTTAATTCTTTCTGCAGAGTTCCTCTCCTTTTAGAGTGCCAGTCAGTAATTTCTATAGACAACTGAAAGAAGCATAGATTAGATTGTGATATCAAATAATTAAAGCTGTTAAAAATAAAAAAAAAAAAAAAAAAAAAAAGGCAGAGTGGAAAATTGAATTATATGTTCTGGTTTGTTACTTATGTTTTATTTATGTTCATGAACAAGTGTGATGGAGCATACATTCAAAATACCTTGTAAATTAAGATATGTAGGATAAAAATCCATGAAAAATCCCAGCCACTTTCATTCCCTCATAGTTACATTTGTGCCTCAGCCCCAATCTTTCTGCTGCTCAGACCTGCACGGAGTGTGAACTGCTTCTGGCTCCGATGTTAATCTCACTTGCACTAATTTAAATCCAAAATAGCTACTCTGAAGTCAGTTTAAAATGTTGTAGTTGAGAACAGGATTAAAGTTTTAAGGCCATTTTTTTAAAGGGAATTAGGTACCCAGTCTCTCAAAATTCAATTGTAATCGGATTAAAATTTGGCTCTAGGGAGTTTATTACCCAGTCTCTCAAAATTCAATTGTAATCAGATTAAAATTTGGCTCTAGGGACTTGATCCTACTGCTGATTACTTCTCATGGTGACCTCAGGGGCGTTCAGTGGGAACTGGGTGCCTGGGTGTTTTAAAGGTATAGCCCTCTCTATCTCAAGAAAAGCTCAGTTTCTCTTCATACAAATTTTAGTGTGCTAGTGTCAGTGTTTACTAGTCCCTTGCCTGGCATCAGAAAAAAATGTTGATTTTTGGCTGAGCCTCCTATATTTTGAAGTCCCCATCAATCACAGCTGTGCTCCCCTCTCTGACATGTACTCACATGTGACCTCTTAGAATATTCCATTCCTTATTTCAAGGATATATTAGGATTGTAGCATTTTTCTTTAGCTGATATTTGAGTAAACATGTATTTCCATCGCCACATTTTTTTTTCTGTCTAATGAAATTTGTTGACTGCATAGAAATGTTCAGTTAGTAGAGGCAGTGAAATTACTCACTGCAAATGAATTATCAGATAAGGTCATCTTTCTCATCAATCCCTCAGTACAGAACTTACATCTGAAAAAATCCTTCATTATTTCCAAAAATGGTTTAAATTTGTTTATTTCAGTCAGTGATATTTTTTGAATTCTTTCATTAAATCAGAAATTACTTATTATTTTCAGTGCACAGTGGTCACCCAGAATTATTTCTTCTCTCTAATTAGATGATTGTATTTATTTAAAGCAGGAATTAAATGAAGGCAGATGGGGATGCATACAAATTAGCAGACATCAGCAAAACTTTCATGATAAAGTTCAGCTTGGGCACAAATACATTGTTAATAAACCACTTATTAAGTCATTATTTTTAGATTTATGCAGAAGTATATGAAGTATCTCAAGTGCTTCTTTGCACACAGGGAAGTTGGTACATGGTCTGTGTGTTTTGTATACTTTGTGTCTTTACAGCTGATGGAAGCAGCTGATTGTAGCTGCTAAGGGGAGTGTGGTGACCAGGGGGCACCAAAGGGATGGGGAAGCAGCAGAGGCTTCAGCTGACATTAGGAACCATGGGACAGACCCCTTTGTTGAGTGGGTTTGCAATACAAACTGGTGTGATTGTGGTGGTGGATGCCACACTGACCTCTTCCATCTGATGTGACAAAAAACTACTCTGCTTTCTCCCTGCCTCACGGACATAGAAAGTCACCCAGATATACATGTCCACTCTTAAAATACAGATGGGTCATGCAAAACACTTTCTTTCTTTAACTGATTTATCGGTGGGTTAGCAGTGCTGTGAGCTTGGCAAAAGCTAGCTGTAGCCTTCCACTAAAAACTGGAGAAATTAGTTATTTCCCTTGTGTAACCCAATTTGTGTGCAACGTGTCACTTTGGCTCTACTACAGGCAGTTGACTTCCTTTGCAAACTGTCACTTTCATGCTGTTGGGATTTTTCTATATTTTTAATAATGAAAGTTTGGATAAGAGCCTTTTTTAGCATTACTTGTAGAATAAATTAAAAAAAAAAAAAAAGAAAGAAAGAAGAGGATGAACAAGGCAAAGCTTCTGAGTCACCAAAACTACTTCACTTAGTCTGAATTCACACAGATTTAAAGGTATGCAGCTCCTGTGGGCAAAAATAATAGTTTTGAGTGAGAGAATTCCAATCAATTGAATTTATTGCCTATTAACATAAACCTCCAATTACTGATTCCAGTATTGAGAAAGTAAGTGAATGAATAAATGAAAGCTTACAGAAAACATCTTGTCTTCCAGTAGATATTCCCTGGGCTCTGACTTAACTACCATTGGCTATAACAGCTGCTTGCAAGACTAGGTCATGTACAAGGAACTGATTGTGACTGTGGCTGTGAAATCCCAGCCTCATCTTCTACACAGGCCTGTATGAATATCACATAGGAAACCTAGCTAGTCATGTGCCAACACAACCTAGTTATGTTGAAGACTAAGATCAGTGTGACCTGTAGGCAGAAATCAGGAGGAACAGTGTAGAGAGAATCTATGAAATGCAGCACATTGAAGAAGCAGGTACATGTGCTGGAAAACCACTTGTGAAAAGAAACAGGGACTCTGTAGCCTAAATTAATCTAGAAGGCAGTGCTGGTGGGCAGAACACCAAAGAACTGCTCCAGAATCTAACAGAAAAAGTCTGAAAGTGTAGGATACAAAGCCAGGCAGTGTTAAGATGATAGAAACGTGTCTCACTTGTAATACAAATTTTAAGATATACCTTGTAAAGTATGCAGAACAAAGGAATGGTAGAAGAAGAAAAATGCCATGAGGAAGCACAGTAATAATGCAGGAAATGTGACTGCAAATTTTGAAGAAAAAATATGGAAAAAATGGTGTAAGTCAACTTTAGTTTAGAGAAGGACAGATGAAGAATTTTTAGTAGGATTGTGCTACAGCTGTCTGGTGAGTGCTTACACTTAGAAATGAACAGAGATTTCTGCACTGTTAGAACTGCTGTCAGATATTTTAATAGTAATAGAATGAGTACAACTTCAGCTCTGCCTTAGAATGCGTATGAGTTACAGACATACGTTGGTCCCAGATAAAAGTAATATTATTGCTATGCTACCCTGTCACATTGTTCTTAATTTCATTGTGTCTAATCAGACTTTGTAAGTGGGCAGGTTACAAAATTCTCCAAGTATCTTTCTAAATGCATTACTATTATTTCAGAAAGGCAAATTCTGATGAATAAAAAGAAGTCACTGGTGAAGTGGATTAGATTTGCATTGGACTGCTGGTTAGCCTGGAAATCTGAACATCAGAGAAGCATACAATTTCTTCAATCAAAAGACAAAATCTATTTGGACCTTGCCCTCAAGTGACGGAAAGAAATCTCTAAGGAAGGGCTTTCTAAGGAAGGCTACAAGACACAAAGAAAAAGAAAGGGGAAGAAAAAGAAAAGGGAAGAAAAACAGCCTCCAGATAGCCAGAACTAAGAAACACTTTCCAAAAAATGCTTTAATAAAAGCTTTATCTTACATTACATTCTTTGCTAGTTTTTTAATGTCTTTGTTGCCAGCCTGCATGGATTAGATTAATTAAGAAAGGAGAACAAAGGGAGGCCACTTATGAGAAGCATTCTCTAGAGACCTCATCAGTCATATTTTCCTTTTGCCACACTACGTATCAGGAAGTAAACATGAAGACATGACACAAAGAAATGAACTCGAGCTGTTGGAACAGGTCTAGAGGAGGGCCATGAAGATGATCAGAGGGCTGGAGAATCTCCCCTACGAAGACAGGCTTCTAGTACCTGAAGGGAGCCTACAGGAAAGCTGGGTAGGTACAATTTATAAGAGTGTGTGGCTACAGGATGAGGGGAAATGGCTTTGAATTAGAAGAGGGTAGATTTAGACTAGATATTAAGAAGAAATTATTTGCTGTGAGAGTAGTAGACACTGGAACAGGTTGCCCAGTGAGGCTGTAGATGCCTCCTCCCTGGGAGCATTCAAGGCCAGGCTAGATGGGCTCTGAGGAACTTGATCTGGAGGGAGGTGTCCCTGCCTATAGCAGGGGGGTTAGAACTGGGTTATCTTAAAGATCTCTTCCAACCCAAATTATTCTATGATGCTATGACACCAGCACTCACTGCAGGAACCCTGCAAAGTGAATGTGACTTTTTCCTAGCCGCCAGTGTAAGCATTTTTGTATCTCCCCCTGGACCTATCCTGTAGTATGAAAGACTCTAGCAGATGGAGGATGGAAGTGAGGAATATTTGTCCCATTCTCGCATGGCAGAAGAATGGTGAAGCTGATGGTGGAAACAGTTTGATACTCATGTTTTTTCTGGTAGTTCATGGAGGTCTTCACTGAATCAGGCTTTTAAGGAGAATCCCAGATGTGTAAGATGAACTCAGGAAGACCCAAAACGTCCGAGTCCTGAATATATCTGCCCAAAGATTCACTGGGCTGAGATCCCTGCACTCCCCTGTGACAGGCCATGCACTCACTTTTGCACTACCTGTGTAGCCCATGCTGCACAGATCCTCCATGATCACCAACTCTATCTGAGGGAAAGGTGAAATGTATTGACACAGAAGTTGAAAAGTACTTATTAGCACTTGCAGGCTGCTCTGTTTTGAGCAATTGGATTGTATGGGAAGCCTGGAGGGGCAGATGTTCTCTACTGTTACTTATTTGCCCAACACTTAACGTTGAGGATGAACTGCTCCTGTCTGGGACATCTGGGAAAAAAAAGCAAAGCGAATGAGACTATTAACTCTCCTTCAAACAAATACATCATCCCTTTAGTGGCTATTGGAAGCTGAAGTGTACTCCAAATGAAAAAAACAAAACCACTCCCAAAAACCAAGAAACTGATTTTGCTTTAACAAAGCTCCAGGGTAATTTGCTTCATTTGCCTAACAGAAATCTCTTGGCTATGTTGTTGTTCCTTATCTTATTACGTGCTTTCCCCACTAGTTATTATTATTCCTTCTCAGGTTGTACTTTAATTATAAAATATCAATTACGGTTTCTGCATGTTTATTGGCTGGAATAGCTACCCAATCAAACAATTATCTGGAGTGCTACACTGAATCCAAGCTCAAACTTTCTCTCTTGAAAAGAGGATAATAATGTGAAGATGTACCAATCCCCCTGACTGACCACAGGAGATAATGTCTTCATACCAACTTTAATAATAAACTACGAAAACTGATTTCTGAGTATCAATTAAGGTGTTTTCCAAAGCAGTTCTGCTTTTTTAATTCAATTTTGATTGTTATTTTTATTGAAAGTATGGGGAACTACTAAAAAGGATAATTGCATAGTTTTCAGCACGAGAAAAAGATGAGATGGAAGATTTTTATTGCAAAGATTTGGATATGTTCAATTTGGCTGTTTCATAACTTCTTCAAATGCAGCATACAGGGCCCAAACACTGCCTCTGGGCTACACTGTCCAGGAAATGTCCAAATCCATATTGTGGGAATGAATAGCCAAAAGAGCTCTGGGGCAAGTTTGTGTTTTCGAATAGCAGTCTGGCTTCATTATATAAAGCCATAGGGATATTCTACTGCTCGCTTCAGAGGAGCTTTTTTTGCATTTGCATTAACAAAGAATATCATTTTTGTTGGCCAATTTATGCAGTGCTTGGGATGAATGTTGCACCTTAGCACTGCTGGCTGCAATGAGACCACTCTTGCAGGAAAGCACTGCTCAGCATTAGTAAAGGTGGCAGGAGCTATTTCTGAATTGAATGGACATAGGGTTAGAGCCCTCCATACAAACCCCATGCATTTCCTTTCCCCACCGAGCCCAGATTTTCTGCCACAGCAGTGCTGAGTGCATTCAGTTCTAATGAAAATACTAGCGCTGCTTTTGTACAGTATGAAAGGCATGATTAGAAATCTGTCCAGTGCAGGAAAAAAAATACACACCCTGTCAAAGCTGTTCTGGCCTGCAGATGGGTGGGGAAGTACCTCTGGTGAATTTTCCTGCACCAGCTGCTGGATGTGCCTTCCTCTTTCCTGTTCCTTAACTCCTGCAATGTATTTGCATACATGCTTTGCATGCATCCTTTCCTCTGCAGAGTACTTGTGCTTCTGCCTTCAGTGAGAACTTGCTCTCATGTTTTTCCTGCATTTCCTGCCTCTCTACACAGGAAGGCACCTCCCTGTTCAGTCCTCTTGTTCCTCACCTTGAGCTATTGCTGTCTCACCTGCACTGTTCTAGATTTGCAACCAGTCATGCTGGAGAGAACCAGAGCAAGAAAGTGAGCTAAGCTGTGCAGTCACTATGATCTATCCTAACAAGGTCTTTGATGCCATGCCATGATCCTTTCAGTCCTTCTTCTTCTTCTTCCCCAGCTAGAGTACTCAACATCTCATGACTTGGAACAGAGCCGTGGAGCACCTTTTATTAGGCTCCCTGTCTATCCCTACAGCCAGGAGCACAAACAGGGCTCCTGGCTCCTCCTGCTGGGGCTGGCTCCTCAGCTGAAATCTTAAACCCCCACCTGCATTCCTGCTTTCTGCCTTGGGATTTGCCTTTGGCACTTCCTATACGATCCCATAAGTTCTGCTGTCCTGCCAAGAGCTAGGTGCCAAAGAGAAAGGGGAAGAAACATGAGATCCTTTGGATGATGAGGGAGATCAATGAATTAAATGGAAGTTTCAGGGAAGAAAATGAGAGGTTGGTCTGAGAGGTGCAACTTGTAGTAAGGTTGTCATTTTGACACTTACTGCTCAACTCTTCCAACTCAAACTGAGTCTTCCACCCCAATTTATTAGTCTTTGTCGGCTGAAAACAGACAAACCACTCATGGGGTTTGTTCCACAAGACATTTGTAGTGGCCGCTTCAACCAAGTCTCAACTTCAATACACAAAGTGATAAGAAAATATTAGTATATGGCAAACTCAGTAAGTTGGGGCAACAGAGACATGGCAAGAGAAGTGCCTATGAGAGACTGTGTGGATATTGTCGTTAACACTGCAGGCACTTGGGTGCTGCAAACCCAATGGTCATATTGTGATGACAGATGGATTACTCAGCAAATGGCTATGTATGGATGGTGACACCTCACCATGCTGTTAGGTGCTGAGTATTTGTGGATAGGAGCCATCTTTTTAACTGTGTTTTGCACGTCTCCCAGCAGTAAAACCTTGGGGCTTTTGTTTTGTTTTGTTTTGTTTCTTTGTGGTTTTTTTTTTGTTTTTTTTCTTTCTTCCCCAAGTGGCAAAGTGCTGCTGTGCCACAAATGAGTAACAAAAAGCACAGCAGGAGGATCTGGTTGCAAGCTTTTCTATTAACTGCACGAATGCATTTTGATGGCAACTCTGCATTGTGGATTGTACCATTTCTTCTCCAGTGTCTTTATCATGGGTGCCAATTAACCCTTTTCAGTGTCCATGCTTGTCTGTAGGTGTTACACTGTGATGGAAGCACAAAGTTCTGTTTGTCACCAGCTGGTGCAATGCCAAGCCCACTTGTGCCATCCCAGGGACTGGTACACTACTGCTGCCTTAGCTATACCTTGATGAATGGGGCCATAACAAATATATCCATGATGTGAAGCTCATAAACACTAAGCTATATGGAACACACAGCTGGAATCCAGTACTGCTATTGCTGTGCCTCTCTCAAGTGACAGACGTGAGAACTCCCTGTGCCTTGGCAGGAAACTGGCATTCTCATGATTGTTTGCAACATGCTATTGATGATGAATAGATGAGTACGAGTGCAAACATGCTTCTGAGTTCATGACTGAACTGCACCCTTTGCAAACATGTTTCTTCCTGAGCTAGGACACAGCAGTGACTGCAGCATCACTCCGTTGTTCCTGTCTATCACATTCAGTGACTCTGTTTATGGGTCATGGGAATAGCTGGGTTAGTTACTATGCTCACTGGACTCAGAATGCTCCAAGCTGCACGTTGTTTGCTGATACGAGTCACCCCATGACTTTGTCCAGAGACAATGGTGATTCTTAAGAGCACTCTAAGAACATTTCTATCCTTGACATTTCTTTCCCTTTCTACCGCTTGTGCAGTTTCTCTTTGTTGTCTTTGTCGAACCTAATTTAATCTGTTTGCTCTCATCTACACAGACACCTCAGCAGCTGCAGATCTCAGAGTCTGAGCATGATTGTGCTTTGCTTTCTATTCTTGGGAATAGTATGATCGGTATCCAAATCCTTTCCTCCCCTGCAGTCTGACTTGCCTGACATCAGCTACTCTTTCAAACCACAGTCATAGAAATCACTGAGTGGTAAAAAATAGAACGGTAAGGGCCTCCAGACATCCCTAGAATATTCCTTCTTTCTTGAATAACCGTGTTGAAAACATGCTTGCATTTCTTAGCCTACAGAGGCCTCGTTATCAATAAACTCTATGACCTTGCACATAAATGCATCCACCTGTTATTTAGCTCATGTTTCCCACTGTCTTCATTGCTTATGTGCCACTACCTTTTAGGGTTTTGCTGTCCTCATGGTATTTCCTCATCTAGGTTCTTCAGCTGCAGTTTGGAAAAACTGCAGGACATGATGCACCCAGACCAGAGAATCTGACATAAGTCTTCCTGATACTGTTCTACAAACATGATTGCAAAACTAACATTGAGGATTCACTTTTTATGGGAGAGAAAACAATTAAGAACATGAAAGCAAGGAAGAAATACCAGAGGGTCAGAGCAAAGATCTTCTTTCCCAGTACTCTGTTTATGATGGTGGAACTGGGAAGTGTTACTCTGAAAGTTCATATGACATCGATTATTTTTTGTAGTCCATTCCCCGAATGCTTCATCAGTAGTCAGTCTCCATTAGAGTGGAAAAGAATACTGGCTGCAAGGATATCCATTTCCCACAGGGAAACACTGGGATCTGGGTTTTATCTATTTTATAGCAAATTACAAGTACTCATTTGTGACTACTTCTAATGTAAGGACAAGAGTAACTTCCAACTAATCATACCTCCACTGGGAATAGAGCTTGCGAGTGGGACACTTCATTCTCATTCAGGAATAGATCCAGCACTGTCTTGAAACTACTTAGGGTTTTTCCATTTCTGTGTTTCTGCTCTGCTGCTGAAGTATTTATTAGCCTCTCTCTTATTTCCCTTCTAACTTTACAACAGGCGGTAGATGCTGACCTGTTCTTTTGTCACATGGGCTTGCCTTGCAGGTTGGTCTTTCCCAACCCAGCATATGAAACAGTCTTCCCCTTTCAGTTAACCAAGACAGGTTCTTGAAGTTTTTGTCGTGTTCTATAGGTAATATGAATTACTCTTTTCTGCCCTTTCCTCCAGGGTAATCAATACTATATTCTTGTCTGCAATGTTTTCCAGATTAGACTGGTTTCAGTTATATCAGAATTTAAAGGCTAGATGCAAACAATGAATCCATTTCACATAGTCTGTGCTTAAGGACACTCCAGAGAAACGGTTTGCAGGTGCTAATTACTTCAGCTAGATTTGAATTATTGAGCCGATTTTCTCTAGTAAACAACATCGGCCAGAATATTGGGTCACATCAAAATCAGCAACTGAAAGCTGGGAATCCATGGTTCAATAAATAAATAAATAAATAAATAAATAAATAAATAAAGTTACCAAATAACAGAAAACCCAGACAGTCTGATGAGAATTCCCATACCTTGGGTGGAAGTCTTGTATAAACCACTGAGACTTGCCTGTTTTTCAGTTTTTCTTAATCTGCAGCTGCATCCAGCTCTGTACTGACAAACAACGTGACCTACTCCCCTGGGTCCCTTCGCATACCTCGCCCTCTCCACCACTTCTGGATCCAATAGAGGGCTACAGCCATAGGGGTGGATTCAGTTTCACGCAGTCATAACAAAACTGTGAAAAATACTTTATAAAAGTATTCAGTTTTAGAGGATTGGAATCAAGCTTCTTTAATACTGCAACAGAAACTAAGGGTGCAGACAGAAATTTAAGTTTACGTTTGAGGAATGAGTTCTCAGTGCAAGGTCTTGGCTGTGTAGAACAGAAGAGGTACTGCAGATCTTGGAGATTTTTTTTTGTTTTAATCATTTTTCTGTGAAACATTTTAGCATTGCAGTGTGTGGAGATGCATTTTTAGGCACTTTGGAAACCTCAATACAACAAATCTGTGAGAGAATGACCATAGAAGGAGAAAACAAGACAAAAAAAATCAAGCCCAGAGACAGTATTTTCTGAAGTAGAAGTATCTCTTCTCAAAGAGTTTCTACACAAAAATCAGAAAGCTCATAAACTGAGGCTCTATTACATCCTATAAATGCACAAAGTTTACATAAAGATGAGCAGCTTCAGAAAAGCTTTCCACAGCTTTTAAAGTGTGTGATACTACAACACAAAAGCAAACAAGAACTGGCAAATTTTTTTAAACACACAGTGTCTGCTCCAGGAAGGTATCTCCTGATACTCCCTTAAGCTTCTTTTTCTAAAGGAGCAAGAAAGTTTATCCCTTTTTTTCAACCTACTTTCATTCATAAAAAGAAAACTTAGCACTGCCTCCAAAATTGGGATACACAAAGTCTGTTTTTCGGCTGTGAGAAGACACAAATCATGCATAGGCAACAATGTTATGCTAAGGAAATCTTCTTGTCAGAATACTGCGCACATTCTCTCTTCTGTGTGCATTCATCAGCATGGTACACCTCAGGCAACAAAACCATGAGTTAATCTTTAAGTCTTTTTCTTAAACACCAGTCATTAGTTTCATTTTATGTAAACCTATTCACCTGAGAGCTTTCCAAGACCAATATAATCTGTCACCTGGGTATAACATTTCAAAATTAAAGCACACCTGTGTTTGCTGATTTCATCTGAAGAAAGTTAACTACTTATTAACACTCCACCCACCTCCATTTTGAGCATATTTTTTCCCTTCCTCATTTTTTTGTGCAGTTCTTCCAAGTTTCAGCGTTTGCATAATTATTTTGGTCCTTTGAGAAAGACAAGGTTGTCCCTGTTTAAGTTATAATACAAACTAAGAATCCTCAAAGCATCAGAGGCCCAGAGTGTTTTTAATGTCGACCTGGAGGAAATATTTGGGAGGTTGAAGTAGGGGATTTGCAGACCTATCATTGACTGTCCATCATGGGAAAGAAGCTAAGAGTATGCAGAGAATGCAACAGGAGCTTAGCAGCTCCCCTGAAAGCCCTGGTTACACACTCATGTGCCTATGTATAGCTGTAGATACATATGTATAAGTACATGTGGATATATATGTCATTGATCTATGCACCGAGGGAGAGAGGGAGATTTTTAAGCCAGGAGGGGAAGGGAAGCTTCACCCCTCTAGAAGACCTGTGACCTCCAAAAGTCCCACAAAAAAGAACCTCCTGGGGCTTGCAGCCCTGATTCTGGGCTCTTTATGCCTAAGGAGATCAAAAACTCCCAAATATTTGATTTCTATTAAAAGGAGTAATTATCAGATTAATGACTACATAAGGGATGCGGTATTTCTTCTTAATAGCAGTGGTGTGGCAATTCTAATTACTTCTCTAGATATTACAGCATTTACTATTTTTGAAGAGAACAATTAGTTTAATTACGCATGGTTTCCAAAGTGGCTGAGCGCTCGTCTGGCTCTAAATGTGCACAGAGGTTAAAGTGCCTCAGCTGTTCACTCTGAGCGGGAACACTGGGGCCAGTACAGCTCATTAGTGATCTCATCAGCTGCTCCACCCCAAAAACTGGCTGCAGAGCCTGAAAGCTGCTCGCTGCTTCCAAGCTGTCTGCATAGAACATGGAAAGGGAACACTGTGTGGGAGCAGATGAGATCAGTCCAGGGGCAGTCTGTCTCACAGCGGCAGTGATGATGGATTTAAGTCCTCTCAGGAGCATAGCAGAAGAGCAGTGCCACATGAGGATGGTAGGGACACTCTTGGACACAAGCACAGGGAGAAAATAAATCAAAATCATGCTGTTTTCAGGGGGACACACACTTGTTCCTGGGAACAGGTAGACACTGGACAATGTGCCTTGCGTTTTTTTAAGGTAGTGGTAGCTCTACCAAAGTTGAAGAAGGGAAGGAGGTAGGTGACATTAGAGCCAGCTCTATGATTACGTTCCCTAAACAGAGAGATGTAAATGTCTGGGTTGATAGAAAGAGGTGTAGCTTATAGGGATGTGGAGCTAGATGATGTCTCCAGGAGCAAGGCTGTGTGAACAAAAAGCAAGTTTTCCTGTGAGCTTCGTGTACAAAACAAGGAAGAGTATTTCTCTCTAGCTCCATGCTGCTCCTGTTTTACAGACATTGTCCACACCTTTGCAGCCTGCAGATCTTAATCCAAGATTTTAATTTCCATCCTTCATGATTGTATATTGGTTTTCTTTTTTTTTTTTTTTTTTTTTTTGGTTTATTTTGCCAGATCTGTGACAAATGTAGAAAACATGACAAGATAATGAAACTGTGTAATTAGCCCCGAAGACTGCAATCACCTCCAATTCCAGTTTATAAATCACTTAACCCTACTGTCTTATGCTGAGGGAGATAGGAGTTTGTGCGTTGACCTTATGTGCTGCTTCTGCAGCTGCTCAGCCTCATTGATCTCTCTGAAGGCTGGTAGGGTCTTGCTGGAAAAATCCAGCTACTGTAGACAGGCAAAGAGGATGAAGCACAGCTGTAAAGACCTTACATCTCCCATTCAGTATGAATGAGTGTTGTTTGAGGATGCCTGCAGACTTTCCCACAAACCTTCATTAAAGGACTAATTTGCAGGAGAGTATCTAATCAGAAGATCTCAGAAAGAAGCTGGGTGTGGATATTCATTCATAACAGTGGCAACCACAAAAATGAAATAATGAAACACGACATGCAGTATGCCACAGTGTGTGTTCACAGGTGCACTGCTAGACATGAGCACAGAGGGTGTGTTGCAGCCACCCAGCACTCTGCCGTGCCAAGCTGTCACTTCATTGCATGTTACCCCAAGGAGAGCAATCTGGAGAAATAAACCAGTGTTTCCACATCGATATGCTCATAGGTCCTGTGGGTTTGGGGTGTGAAGATCCTGACACTGCTCCAAGTAACAAAGTTCTGATCCATATTAGTAGCACAATGTGCTGCATACATCCCTCCCCTGTTCTGCACTGGGGCATCAGAGCTGGGAGCGGAGCCTTGCGCTTGTTTTGTTGCTGATTGCTCCTGTTAGCAAACCACTGCAGGAGAAACCTGTTATGAGTCTTTATAACAAGGCTGCATTCCTGCCTTCTGGATTGTTAATAGTTCAGTGAAAATCACTTGTAATATTTCTCACTTCTGTAACACATTCTGTCTGGGGAATCTTGGACCATTTTACAAACAATAATCAATTAGACTTGCAGCTCCAGTATTTACTAGCTAATCGTTCACATTGTTTTCACTGTTTACGTCTGCTCTAGATGCTCCATCTCCCACATCCAGAAAAACCTATGTCAGGACACATGCAGGTGATGGATGTGCTATTGAAATGCCCATGCTACCCAAACCCCATGTCTGCACTATGCCATCAGATTATGAACTTTAAATACACAGGCAGGCCCTAGAACCGAGACATTTGGGTAATCAGGATGCTATTTGTATTGTAAAAGCCTAAAAAACAAGAACTGAATGAGTTGATGGTTAAATTCAAATGACGCTTGTGTTAGATAAAAAGAGTCTTTGATATTTGGAATTTACAGACTTTTTTTTTTTTTTCTGTGGACTTGTGTTGCTGAAATTCAAACAATTTTTTTACTTCAGTTGACTTGCTCATGCTGGGAATTTTTAATGGTTTTCAGCAAAGAATGCAATTTGAAAAGATTGTATTTGCTGCTTTCTGTTAGCTATATGATAGACATCTTTTTTTTTTTCAGACAGATCCATTACTCTTGTTTGTATTTTCAGACCTTCTCTTTACACACTTCTTACATAGATAATGTGATTTCTGTGACACAATTACAAATAACAGCCTCGTTTCCTTTATCTCTCAGTATGATACTTTATTAGTCCTCACCCTCCAAATTCAACCAAAATCTCTAGAAAGATATGAAGACTGACAGAAATTATTTTTATTTTACTTCATTACATTTGATTATTGGCAGCTCACAGTGATACCTTAAGGGTTGCTCCTATTCCTGGTTTTTATTTTCTTCCCAATTCCTGTTGTGCATTTCTTTTTGTGCTGAATCAATACAATGCCAGACAATCTGGAAAAAAAAAAAACAAAAAACAAAAAAACCACATCTATGGAATGACAATAAATCTGCCATAAATAATCTGAGACTTGGCTATAAAAAAGTCACATTACCAGAATATGATGCAGGGGGAGACAAACACTGTTGCCAAAACTGTTTCTTGCTGTTTCTATTTACTTTAATTTGCCTTTATCTAGACTTTGCTGATCCCTCATTCCACAGTTTCTGTGTGTGAAAAAAACACCATCATCTGTCTGTCCCCCACTGTTTCCCAGGAAAATATCAAGTCTCTTCCTCTCTTTGGTCTCACTCAAGACCCACTACTTTTAAACAGCAAGTACTGCAGAAATTGATTTGCTTTAAATGAGAAAATCTTGCTATAGGAGAAACCGGCAGGCCACAGAAGGGCCACAAAGTTGAACTGCATTGAAATTCTGATTACTTTACTTTTTTTTACATCCTTAGCTATGGTTGGGGCAGCAGTAAGAGAGTCAGTCCTCTTACCCATGCTCAGCAATACAATATCCCACAACAGCAGTAGGGTAATAGAAGTGCTGTGATGAATTGATGGGTTCATTAGTCTACAATCAATGGATAAAACTTCATAATAGAATAGACCTCACAGGAGCCAAATACCAGTGCTTTAATTGCAGCAGGTGCTCAGTGCCAGGGCTTGTATTAAAAAGAAAAATTAAATGTTTCCCTGGAACAAAAAAAAAAGAAAAAAATCCCTAGAATCAAGTAGACCACAAGAACAAAGACAAATTTGTCAAGAGAGAAAAGAAAGGGAACACAAGGGAACACACTGCTATGCTCATTTCTAGCTTTTCAATCTGGAGCTGTATGCCTGAAAGCCGAGTTTCTGTCATCTATTATTCTGCCTATGGAGAGAATTATTTTTGCTTTTGGGACAAATTTGGTTCTTAGTTACTCAATTTGCCTCTGCTGAGGCAGTGGGATGCCTGAATGGTGGTGTGGTTTGACACAAATAGACTAACCTCGCCCTGGTTTTAAATAGAGGCTACATAGTTTATTTCTGTGCTAGTTGTCTGACACTGCACACAGTCAAGTTCCAGTTGAGATATATGATAAACCTCTGTTTAGAAAATTTTAAGGAAGTAAGCTAACAAGAAGCGTCCTTGGAGATGTCCATTGTCAACAGAAAAGTGGCTGAGATTATATTTTTTATATCTAAGAGCAAACCTGTTTAAAAAGCAAGCGGCCAACCAAACAAAATACAACTATGATAAATATGCATGTTATTATATGCATGTACATACATGTTATGTTATCTGTATGTATATATATTTGTGCTTGTCTGTGCATGTATGTAGGGGGACTAACAAGTTTATAGAGAGATATATATGTGAATATTTATATAGGAGTAAAATTACAGTGTAGATGTGTGAGCTTTCTTAAGTAAATTTGTATATATCTATATATATATATCTATGCACACATGATATATGAGGCTATGATACTTATGAGGATGCTTGTTCCTATGGTAATTAAAATTTCCGTAGCGGAACTGCACGCTCTTCATATTTTTACAAGATAGGAATTTTTCAAACTTCAGAGATAAGCATCTGTTCAATTTACCATTAGCCAGCAACTTGACATAATAAAAATGAAAATAAGCTGCTTATGATTGATCCCCGTTTCCTCATGTAGTATGTCTTGATGTCACGCTCTTGCATCTTTTAGATATGCTCATGCCCAGTTATTTATGAGCTCTCACACTCTGCTTAGGGATGTACAGTTCTGCTCTCTTATCACAGAGCCATATTATCTCCAGTGCTTCCAACCTGCTGTCACCACCAGCAGAAGGGGCATCCTAGATGAAACTGAGATTATGAGCTTCCCAGTGACAGCCTAGTTTTGTGAAGCCGTGTCTCACTTGGTCTAGTCATTCTTTCTAGTGCTACTAGATCTGTTTTCATCTTTGGCTTCGTATGACCAAAGAACTGGAGAGCTGGGCTTTTCTCCAGGAGAACAAAGGTAATGATGATGGAGGCAATGACAAACTGACTCCAGCATTTTCAAAATGCGGCTACTAGTTCTTCGTTCCAAATGTAGGACATTACCCATTTACTTGTATTTCAACATCTATCTTTGGCAACCTAGTCTGAATACTTTATCCTGAGCAAACAGTACTGCTTGTAAAGTTAAGAAGGTTTAACATACACTTTCAAGGATGAGAAACAGTTTCAGCAAAATACTCTCTTCATGTGCAGAGTAACTGCTATCTGTTGCTACTGTATTACTTTATATGCACTGTGCATACACTGAATATTATCACTGCAAATTCCATTTTACTGTGGCTACTGGAGGCGACTGTTCTTTTGTTCAGTGTGTTTTGGGAGAGCACAACTACAACTCACTACTGTTGCTTTTCCAGTGTTACCAGAGTTTGTTTTGTACTTTCTTGAACAGATAGCTCTACACGACCATCAGCCAGATACAGTTAGGAAGGCGTGCAAAAAAAATGCTTGAGATTAGCCTACTGCATTCTGTCAGTTCCTTGTTAACAATAGCTGAAGGCAAGACCTAATGATATGCGGTTGTTAGGAAGCACAAGTCTGAATGTGTGAGGAAGTACATCATGAAAGAGATATAAAAATAGGGGCAATAGTATGAATGTTTTATCTACTAGGAGTTTGCTGAAAGATAATGGGTTGCTATTGAACAGCCTAATGAGAAAGAATAAAATATGTATGCCATATAAATAAAGGAATCAAATGCAAGATGTAGTAAGAGGGACTGGGGGCCTGAAACAGAGTGGAAAGCAGTATCTGCTAACTTTGTAAGAAAACACTTCTACACAGCATGCTGTCTGCATGGCTGGTCAGAATTCTCTCCAGGGACATTGCCAGCAAAGCCTCTGATAGAGGATGGATGGGGGCAAGGACACGGTTATGTGCAGGAAAGTGTCTGGGGAGCTCATGAACTACCCAGTGTTAGGAACAGGAAAAGAATGAAGAGATGTGAGATGCTTGGTACTGACAGCTGGAATGGAAAAGTGGGAAAATCTTGATCTTCATATTTTTTGAGGACAGAAGCGGTAAAAATTTTTGTTAGAATCCTACAATACGAATTATATTTTACCAGCAAGACAGTGCTTTAGTAGTCTCAAGGCAGATGATAATGGGAGAATGAGCCCTGAAGACAAAAGAAAAGCTTCCTACAGGAAATTAAAACCAAGCTTTGCAAATAAGAACAATAGCCCACAATCCAGGTAAAACTACCGGCACAAATGAATGAATACGAAATGAACATTAGCAGAGCCTGAAGCAGCAACACCTCAAAATACAAAAGAGAGGAGAGTGGCTTCACAACACCGACTGAAATGAATTTCTAACAATATGCATACTAATGAACCTGAAACGCCACTTAGTTTTTGCATCCATTATTCATTGTTCAGCTTTATAGGAAACACAGCGGTACAATGGAACGATTACAGAGCATCACTGGTAGCAGGATGATAACAGAGAGGACGCAGGAGCAGCAGCTGTTCCTTCACCCGAGCCCTCTTGCATGAAAATTACCTTAGCACTGGAACTGAGAAGGGCTGCAAGGAGAGAAACCAGATGAGATGCACAAAATCTCTCAGAGCTTTCTGCTTTACCTCCTGGAGTCTGTGGGATTGCTTATGGGATTGTCCTGACGAGAACAGCTAGAAAATGAAAAGAACACCCTATAAGGGCCTGTGCTCTCCCTCAGCTGCCTGGGCATGTTTCCTGAGGCTGATATGTTCTTCTGAGATCACAAACTGTCTGCTGATGATTAAAGAGCCTTATGTAAAAGAAACGCTATAGATAATGAGTGCATCCAACACTGTGGGAGCTCCTGGGAGCAGGGCTGAAGGAAGGCATTCAGAGAAAACAAATGAGGCAGCAGTGATATTTTGGGCATCCTGGGCTCTCTGTGGGTCCTGTGCCTCTATGGCTGTGCAAGCCAAGGCTTTTCTGAGCCAAAAGGTCACCTTCAATGCTGAAGGACACTCCGAATCTGACCTGCTGTTGAATTTATACCATAGCCAAGAGAGATAATTAGTACATTCTCTATAATGATCTGGGATATTTCTAGCCCTAGGCAAATTCGATGAAGAATTTCTTTTACTTATATGATACATATTTCAAGATTTCCAATGTTCCTCCTAAGCCATGCACCCTTTCATACCTTATTTCCTAAGTTTCCAGGGCCGCAACAAAACCACTGGGGCTGGAGGACACCTGCTGGGATAGCCGTCTTAATGTGAGACCCATGAGCTGATCTCGTTTCACTGCAAGCTGTGATATGACCAATAGTGCCAAAAGCTTCTTTTGTAGACAAAAAGTGAAGATTGTTCGCAACGAATGGGGCAAAGGCTCCTTCAAATATGAAGACCACAAGTTTCCAGGCACTGTATTCATGCTTCCAAATAAATATTTGGAATACAAGACACATTTACAAATTTTTGATGTAGGATCTGTGGCTAAACTATAATATTTAATAGGGAAAATACTTGCATATTATATTACAGAAAAAGAGTATAAAGTAAAGAGGTTCATTGAAACCATAGGAGCTTTTGCTCTTCTACATTCTATACAGAACAGTATAAGGTGATAAATCGTAAGTTTAGGAGCTACACTTTCTGCACATATATTCTGATGATACTATGTTTTCTAGGGTTCAAAATTGAGCTGAAATCTTTGGAAAAGTTTAAAATCATCAGGAGATAGAAAAAAAAAAAAAAAAATCATGCACCTGGGTTAAACTAGAGTGGCCGGTATATGTTTCTCCAGAAGAACTGCTCCTACTGGTTTTGATATCGTAAGTTTCTACTGAAAACAAATTAATTTTTTTTTTTAATTTAATATTTCACATTTTGGAAAGTAATTGGGGGTGGATGGGGACGACGTGGCTTTTCTTCCCCCAAATCCCAATGGGCTTGATAGTTGGAACATGCATAATCTTTGTTTTCTCCCTACAAAAGGATTGAAACCAATTAAAACTGAAATTCAATGTGAAAGTTACATTGTCCTACAGCTAAATAGCACCTCAAGTTTCTGTGAGAAAGTTCAGAACAATTGGAGTGCTGAATTTATACAGGCTGTGATGAGCCATGGTCATGAAGAAGTACCTTCAAAACGAACTTCAATCACTTGTGAGCAGTAAATTTCTGTTTCATGCGACTTTCCCAATAATAGGAAAAAACTAAGCAAATGTAGAATTCATGTAGGAAAAATAGACTGTTTTCTTTGCTTGAAGTCTGTCTGTGCGATAGTATTCTTGTTCTCATGTCTGCATCTCTATTTTCAATGAAAACCTAACTAAAAAGTCTGGCATCCCAAATAAAATACCTTAGGAAAAAAGCATAAGATTCATGCTCAGACGTTTATTTTGTCAGCAGAAAACCATCAGCGAGCCTAGATTCATAGCATACACATGTGTTGGTCATTATCACTTTATGTATATAATGAATAAATCATAAAGACCAAATAAAATTATAAATATTTATATTCATTCACTCATGCAGATGAGGTTGCAGTAAATCATCATTATCCGCCCTACCTTGTGCTTTTTTTTTTTATTGTTATTATCAAATGCATAGGAGCTGGGGAATTGTGTAATTTCCTTTCCATCCTGTTGTACATAATGTTCAGATCTCCTGACACCTGCAACTTGTGTATTTTGCATTTGTGTTGGAAAAAAAAAAACACTCACAAAAAAAATAAAAAACAAAAAACCAATAGAAAACTCAGCTAATTTGTCAATGAAATCAAAACAGACCTTGATAAACTGGGTGGTAAAACACTTT
Source organism: Centrocercus urophasianus (assembly GCF_019232065.1). Classification (NCBI taxonomy): domain Eukaryota; kingdom Metazoa; phylum Chordata; class Aves; order Galliformes; family Phasianidae; genus Centrocercus; species Centrocercus urophasianus. Next base: position 64,941,957 of record NW_024884142.1, read on the forward strand.
TTCAGAAATCCTATCAGTTTGAATTATAGTTACACTCAGAAAACGCTAAGGCTCCGTCACATCCCAGTGGGCTGTGGATCCTCATTGGATTACAGGTGCTGCACTGTAGCCCCAGTTCTGCAACAGGTAGACCTTGAACCATGACATCTCCCTTCTCCACTCTCACTGCAATGGTATTTTCTTGCATATCTTGGGAATTTAGTTGTAACTGGGTACTCTAGATCCTACAGCGATAACAAATGGTAACTCCAAATGGGCGTAGACTTGCTGGAAGATGCATTGCTGGTTCTGACAACAGTGCATGTATTCCTGCATCTGGCACAAACGTAAGAGAAGACTTATAGTGAATTACTCTTTAATATCAACTCACTTGCTACTACTAATAACAAATACCTTTTAGAGAATACAACTGATTACTGAGTGTCATTCTTATAAAATGATCAGAAGTCCTTTTAGGAGACATCCTTTCAGGAGATGATCCTTTTAGAATCATCTTTGCTGTCTGATAGCAAAAGAGACTAAAATGAAATTAACGTTATGCTGCAGGTCATAGTATGACTGAGAGCAAACAATAAGAGGTTTATCTGTCAAGTTCATATTGTTATTCTGGCTTTCCTAAATATTCTGGTGGATGGTGGCTTACGAATCTCCCTGAGCACAGGCTTGTAAAAAAAGTATGCTGGACAATTTGTGGTTTGTGGTTAAACTGTTATACACTGCCTATGATTTAATTCCTCCTCCATATTCTTGTGTAGAAGATGATGATGGCCGTTCATCTGCTACAATAACTACATCTTCACATCTTGCTTGTTTCCACCACTGTGAATATCTAGATGAAGAAAGAGAAGCTGTTCCATTTATAACTGGCAATTCCTCTGATTCCATTCTAAGTAGTTTTTGGTCTCATGACTGAGACTGGAGCAAGAGGTGGAAGAAAATAACAGAATCTTTTGTGGTCTTCTCTCAGTACAGCCACCCAGGCTGCTGCTTACCTCTAATGGAGAACCCCAAGATGATTGGGTAACCCTTCAGTGAGGTCAAAGACTAGTGGTAAAAAAGTGCTGGTTATAAGCACTGTTCTGACAAAACTGAGTTTTACCTCAGTATACATAAGTTGTGCTGGGCTGGAGAAGCGGAGTGTACTTCACCATCTTTGTCCTAGAGCTTTAGAAAAACTCACATCCTCACCCCAAAATCTGAAAGATGAGGGCCTTTTGGGAATTTAGTTCTATAACATATTGGGTTCAAGCATGTGGAGAAGGACTCACTGCCTGAAAGCTAGATATGCTATTCAGTGCATTTGCCATGGTTTCTTTGAATAATATTCCCACCTAGTTTCAGAAGCATATAAGAGATTAAGGAGTGCAAGCTAGCTGGTTTGAAAGCCTTTCAAGAACTGCTGCTTGGCAAAAGCAAGTACATTATTTTTCTGTACCACTTACCAAATACACACTTAGCACGGAATAATTTAAGACTTCTCAGTTTTTTCTCTTTCCTCTCATGTTTCTGCCATTTTATTGTGCTCATCCAAGGTTACCTTCTCATTTTCTTTCAATATGAACCTCTGCAAATCACACCCCTCTGGTCTACTCGAGGACATTGCAAACAAGTACATGAGGCTGGGTGTATGCATTCAGGGAAGTGTGTGCATTTCTGCTCTGGCATGCTGCTTTCCTCTGATCTACATGTTGGTAATCCCAGTTGGCATCCAGATGTATTCTTTGCAAAGATCAGTATCTAGGAGCAGAGATGGATCTCATCCACCTTCTCTCTGACGACTCCCTGCCTGCTCAGAGGTCAGTGGGAGGTCTGCATGATCATGGTCTTTTTCTTCTTATTCTTTGGGAGACAACTGAGCTCCTTACCACCCCTATGTACCTGACACCTAGTGCCCAGGGTGCCATTTACCCATGGAAGTACAAAAGCATGGAAGTTCGGGGTGAGCTTTAGAATGAAGCAAAGGGCAAAAAAAATTATCACTGTGTGGCTGAGGAGTTGGCTGTGAGAAGGATTGTTTATACAGTTACAGCCCTGAGTCTAAGCTTCTGTTTCACATTAACTAAGCTCCCAATGGCCATATACAAACTGCCTCTCTATAAGGATATTAAACATGTTGTTATCATCAGGAATAAAATGGATCCATTTTAGTGAGGCTGTGTTGAACATATTGATTGTTCTCCCTTCCATACTATCTGCTGCATACTAGATGATGACATGCTTATCTCTTAAGAAAAACATAAGCTTGGACAGGGCATATGAAATACTCTAAGACAGAAATAGGATGGGGAAGAAAAAAAAAAAAAAGGATTACCTGAAATGTACATTTTCAGACACAGTTCTGTTGCTATATGGCATCAAATGAAGCTAATCCTTCATTTCACGTTTATTCACTTGGCTTCATTTCTTAGGTCTGTATTCTCCCATCTGATTTATAGTGTGGATCTTAGATAAGGCAGAGGAATGAAGGACATTCTCAGGCTGCAAAGTTCATCTGCTGCATGCTTCTAGACTGCAGGTAATGCTTTCTTCTGGGTGCTTTACTATCACTGCTCTGGGGTAGGCAGATATTTTTAGTCCCACACCAGCTGAAATTTTGGCTGTTTCAAGCACAAAATGCCTGAGGTGTAATAACTGCTGTGCAGCATTCTGCTCAGATGTAGTGCCAAGGCCCACATCAACGGCTGCGCTGGACTACACTGCTTTGCTGCTGCCCCTTTAAAGCCATAGCTGTGCCACCCACCAGCATCAGCCCCTTGTGGAGAGCACCCTTCAGACCTCACTGCTACTGCTGTGGGAAGGCATTAGCTGGATCGCCTACATTTTCCTCACTCATCCTTAAGGAACAACTTCTCTAAGCCACAGTCTCATGCTGCTGAGTGAAACCTTCCTCTGAACAACAGGACTCAGCACACTGATAGCAATAGTAAATGGCTGGTGCTGGATGACACAAGCTGGATTGGGTTTGGTTTTGCTTGTAGATTTCATATACAGCAAGAACTAATTCTGAATGGAGCGAAACTTGGCATTTTTAAAGCTGCAGTTGTTTAAACCAAATATTTGATTAAAAAAAGACACCCTGGACCATTTCCATGTTTTTGTAAAAGTATTTTAAGGCATGGATTCTTATTTATTTATTAAGATGTTCTGTAGGTAAATATATTCCTTCCTATTGATAAAAACCATAGGTTCCACATCTTGAATAACTTTGTATCAAAGCATATGTGTGCCTTTGATGACAACTCAGCACAAAAGTCATGCAAAGTTAGTAAAACATGACTTGACTAAAGAACTGCTGCTACAACTGAGCGACTTACTGGGGAAAACTAAGTTTTGTTCCAGAAAAACAGCAGTCTATGGATGCCTCTGGGGACCTGGTGGTGATAAGCCTTCCATTCTGCAGGATGTGAGGTCATGCAGCCTTCTCCCCTATCACGACTCATGGAGAGCTCCTGAATGGCAGCAGTGTGATGGCTGCCTCAGGAGGCTCCCTACCTTCTTGGTCTGTACTCTCAGGCTTCTGAGTGTCACAGGGTGGTTTGACACGGGTCACAGGCAGTATTACAGAGCAGAAGCTAGTTAGCATCATGTAAACATCCACCTCACACAGCTGTTCAGTGAGACTCTGAGCCCATATCTGGCAACAAAAGGCTTGTAGCTATCAGTCATATCTGCTTTCTTTACTTTGTTTTGATTCACATCATGGAGGAGGTGCATGAGCTGGGATTCTTGTGGGTGAAGTGAAACTAACACTCATCTTGGTCACTAACAGGAGTTAATCTCCACTGCAGAGCAGTCACCGCCTTAACACTAGCACTACTACTCCCAGGTTGTCTTCCTATCGCCCCCAAATGCATATCAGTACCATCTGGAAGCATTGCAGATGTCACTCACTGAGATCAGTCAACTCTGCAGTCAAATCTTTCGTCACTCCCAATTTCTGACAAAAATGATGGAAGATACGTGATCTAGAAAAACAGCATGGCAGCACAGGAAATAGAGCCCAGCCAGCCTTCATCCAGGACCTGCTCTTACTGCCATCACCTTTCCTGTAGTGACTCAAGGCAAGGGAGCACCACAGATTCACTGTGGTAGGCTCTGTCCATCAGCAGCGGACATCAAGACCATGAGAACTCCAGGGTGCTGGCCCTGTTCCCTGCACATTGCTGTGCTATACCCCATGCAGGTGGAGAGGGAACAGGGCAGCCATGGGAGCAATGCCAACAGGGAAAACAAAAGGTGAAAGAAAGACCATGCAAAAATATTCATCCAAATGGTGTCATGAAAGTCTCACTTAATTGGCTGTATTCTTACTAATAGGCATAGAAGTCAGGGAAAGGGCTCAAAGAGTAACCATTTGCACACTTTTCAAGCAGCCTTGTCTCCAGAAAAGAAATCAATTGACAGCAGGCCTTTAAGAGCACGACCAGCTGTATGTGTAATTTCTGGCCAGGCAACAGTGTTGCATCTGTCTCTGTAAGGATCGCAGGACAAAAATATGGAATATCTGTTTTTGAGCCCTTCTCAGTAAACAGAAGCTTTAATGTGCTGCTTTTCTTCACAAGGACATTACTCTAGCAAATACTTTTGTTGATTTTCAAGCCACACAACCATACAGATGAACAATTATAAATAAACTTCCCGCTCAGAATGAATGAACAGTGCACTGATAACCCCATTCAGACAGTGACTGCAGCGCTGCTCAGCACCAGAGGACAGAAGGTACAGAATATACAGCTCAGCTTTTTCTTTCTCACAATTTCCATCCCAAGTTTCCAGTGGAAGTTCTCCAGTTCATTCCTTTTCTGATTCCTGATGGAGGTCCATGGAAAGAGAGAGGCCATTGTAATGACAGCTTTCTACTTAGGCTCATATATCACTGTCTCTAGCTATTCTTAGCAATGCTTGGGAGGCAGGAAGAGTAACCTGTGAGGCTGGCCAGTGATGCTGACAGCATCTTACCAGAATTATGATTATGTATACAGTGCTAGCTAATAAGACTGAGGAAAAATACCAATGCAAGAGAACACACTCTAATTTCCTTCCCCCCTCCCCTCCCCCCGCAGAGGTGTCAGCATGAAGGATTTCAGGGAAGGGAGGGAAAGAGGGAGTTAGGAAGGACACTGAAAAGGACGCACAAAAAAATGTCAGAAATAGAAAACTTCTCTTCAGGCTCTCTTGTTCACTTTAGATTAATTTGATTGTCAATAAATCTGACTCAAAGAAATGAGGATTACTGAGCTGGATTTCAGAAAGCTTCAAATTCAGTGTGGCTTCAGAATAAGAAGAGCAAGAAAATTAAGCTTGTTATATATAAAGGACTGAAGTTCTTAAGGATGTATCCTTCACTGATATACATGAGAGAAAACTTTATGTTGGGGAAGGAAACACTGCTGATTTACGCCAATTCAAGCTTTGGCATGGGAAGAGCAAGCTATTATTCTTTCCACTGCAGAGGTTTTCAGAACCTTACCCCTCTCACGATGTCCATTACAAACTCTCACTGTCAAAAGATTATGCTAAAACTCAGTCATTAAAAAGCAAGTAAGCCACTGGCATGAGAAGAATGCAGGGGAGGCATCCATGAGAACAGACAAATGGAGAGTTCTGTTTAATCATTGAATGCTTACTCAAGGAGCTGCAAAAGCAACATTGCTTGCTCCTTTGGGCTTTGTGGAGCCAAACACATGTATTGCAGGGAGGAATAATCCTGCCTGTGTGCCATGAGAAGGAGGACATCCAATTTGTTGCACTGTCAACTTCTACAGAGTGTAGAACAAGGCAGCTGGGAGAAGAGTCAGTCAGCACGAGTACTGCTGAAGGCAGCAAGAAAATAAGCGAAGCACAAGGCAATTCTCCATCCAAAGCAGTAACACCTTACTGAGATTAAAACGTGGGATTTTTAGAGTGGTTTGTAACTGCTGGGGGAGCAAAAGGGGCTGTCTAACAGCAGCTCTGCTGAGGGCCTGAGTCCAGTCTTCCCACCAAGAATGAGCTTGCATCAGACTCACTCTCCTGTCCTGCTGCTGCCTCATGGATACAGGAGCATATCAGTACTCTGTCTGTACTATAGTGAGAGTCAAGCATCTTCCCAGAAGCCAAATACTAGCAGCAATCACTTCTCCAGTGCACATTAGAATTTTTTGCTGAACAGCAAACAACTGGAGGTAAAGAGAACTGCAGTTTGTAGAAATACAGTAGAACCCTGATCTCACCCAACTGTAGGGATGTATTCAACCCACGATCTGGGATCCAACTGGAGCTACACACATGAATTAAACATTGCTGGAAACTCTAATACATAGCTTCTTGCCCAGCCATCCACAGAAGAGGCAACATCAGTCTACTGATGTAACAACTCTCTCTGGCCTCACAATAAGCTCTGGTAGTGGGGTTCAGGAACCCAAAAACAGAATTTTGTGAACTAAAAGTGAGAAGTTTAATACAATTAGGTCAGCCAGCCTCCTCTTATAAGGCACAGAGGCAGATGAGTAAATCCAGAGGACTTGTCCATGAGCCTTAAGCATCTTTTGTTGTGCTGATCTAAACCCATTTCCAGAGATGGCATTATACAGACAGTTGCAGGACCTGAACTACTGGTTCAGGTCTGACTTTTACATAGTAACATCAGATGAAATTAATTCTCTCTCCTTCTCACGTTTCCTGTTCTCCAGGAAAGAATGAAAAGCTCATTGGAACTGGGCTAAATCCCATAAATTTTGAGCAAAGCTCAATATGGGGAGGACACAGACAGTGTTAGAGGAAACTTCACTAACCAGACAGGTGACTACATAGGGGCAGCAACAATGAAAGCTATATAAACATAAGCATTACTGTAAAAGACCCATTTGTAATAGGGAAGTCATTCACTGCTACCTGTATCAAATACCTGAGCATCATTAAGAGCCCTTCTACTAGATGTGGTTAGAAAACACATTATCCCTGACTTACCTGGAAATCACGTTTAGTTTTAGATGTTTTAGTTCCCAAGGGACTACAAAGCTGGTGAAAATATAAGGGGTAGCCAAATGGTGCCCCTGATTGCTACAGTTCAGATCTGAACAACAGCCTTGTTAGTGTTTCTTGTACTGGCTCAACCATCTCAAGGCATTACATTCTGCTTCTCCTTCTCATGAGCACAACATGCCACCTAGGTGCAAGTTTTTGTGCTCTGGATGAGTGTAATCTTCCTACAGCTGCAAAGAAGTGGCTCAGCAAATAGCACATGCCTAAGTTAAAAAAAAAAAAAAAGTGAAGATTCATTCCATTCTACTACTATGGAAGCAGCTTAAAACCAGCTGCTCTATGAGAAGGCAGGCTAGGATGAGGAGAAATGAGAGGACCTTGCAGGTGTTTGCAGGGAGCTCTCCCCTGTGAGAGGAAGCACGTGAGAAAGCACACGGCCCACAGCCACACAGCCAAGGAGACCTTGAGAATTACTTCACCAGCCCTGCTTCATTCCCACAGGCTGCTGTGGCTCTCCATGCACTATCTAACGCTATTCAAGGCAGGCTGGTGAGAGTTAAACACAGCACTGTGCCTTAACATGAAATCCAGTGCAATCCCATGAAGTATTCAAAGCAGAAGGCAAGAGTCCCCTACTGCAGCACCATGGAGGGTGCAGCCTTGCTTAGGTAAACCAGCATGTGCTACGAAATTAACGGCCATTCTTGTTGGATTTCTTTCCCTTTACACTCTCCCTTCTCTGAGTGCTTCCCAAAAGTTACAGCCAACTTCAGAGTAATTCCCAGGAAAATGCAGGATCTATTACAACCAGTGTGCAACATTGGAAGGGAAGAGTTGATTTCTAGAGAAACTGTAACAAATCACAACTTGCAGAGAGCATGAAAGCAAAGCATGTATCAGGCACCACTCTGTGGAGATAAGGCAGCGATCTCCCTTGTTAATGTTGTGCCTTGTTTTAAAGTTCAAGAGATACTGCAGCTTGGCTTGCCTCCCTTGACTGGAATTCATCACTACTAATAGAACAGAACCACAGGGTGAGCTGTTAAACATACACTGGCAAGAGCAAACTGTTACTGCATGAAAATCAACCTGTATTAACACTCCTGAAGATCTAGACCCTGGGCCAAGGATGTGCTTCCCTGCTATGCCTGAGAGGGACTCATTGCAATGGTTTCCATTTGGCTACCTGGCTTAAGGGTTAGCTGTTCCAACTTTCCTCACTGTTCAGTCCTAGAGTTTGCCCTTTCTGCCCCCTGTTCAGCTGCCCCCCATAGAGAACAATACAAATGAGAAGTCAGGGCAATTCATATGTGTTTGTATGTGCATCTTTAGAAGGTAGAATTTCTTCCTATCAGAGAATAAAACAGTAGTGATTTTTTCAAGTTTTACTTTTTTGACACATCTAATTAGATACAGTGTTATGACATACACCAGGTGAGAAACCTTTCCTGTGATTCTGAAATGAGTAGTAGCTTCATACTGGGATGCCTTTTGTTTCCTGTCTTTTCCTAAGATCTCACCATACTACACACAAATAACTCATTTTATCCTCAGAAGTGCTGGAGCCTCATACAAAGCAGACACAACATTCTCTCTCATTGAGCCTTAACTTCTGTTCTTTCCACTTTTTTCTTTCTTCCAAAGAAGTCATAAATCAGTAAATAATGCTGCTCACTTGCTCACAGAAATTTCCCCTCCATTAATCACCTGTCCCACAGAAGCCAGCTGGCAGTGCTGCAGGCAGCAGGCCTGAGCATTTCATGACTGTTGGAGTCCAACAGCAGGAACTGAGTGCCCTGCTTGTTAATGTTAAGCAGCTTCCCTTCCTCCCCTACCTAAAGTCCTCTATGGCTTCTATAGCAAGATCCAGAGTTCTGACAGTATTTCTCCCCTCCAGAAACTGAAACACCTTCAGAATAACCTATTATGCATTTCTTAACCATTTCTATACCTCCCCCCCACTAAAAATCTGTGATAAACATCAACACAAATACCAGACACACAGGCACTACTTGAAAACTAACCTTATAATGCTATAACATGAAGGAAAACACAGCAATGACAGCAGGGTAGCAGAGTTCCAAGCTTCAGTAAGTGAAGATAATTCCAAACAGAGCAGATGCATTCTGTAGCTACAGAAACAAAGGAAAAAAGCAGCTTACCTCCCAAAAGCCTCAGGTATGCAGGGATCTCCTACAAGATACCCTTATCTTCACTGTCAACTCTTAAATGAGGTCTGGGAAGGGATGGATCCCAGCTCCACCCCTTCTGGTCACTCAGGTGCGCTGCATCTGAGCTCCCTTGGGTTGGCCCTGCCTTCCCACCAGGTGCTCAATCACTGGTTGAGGCCATGACTTAGCATTTCTGCTACAAACCTCATTTCCTACAACCTGGAAGTGTTTCCATCCCTGTTTCCATCCCCCACAGTGTTCAAGAACGCTGTGGATATAGCACCAAAGGAATGCTGGTAGTGGGCACGGTGGGGATGGGCTGATAGCTGGTCTAGATGATCTTAGAAGTCTTTTCCAACCTTAATGATTCTATATCTTGATGTTGAAAAGTGGACTCTTTAAATGTAGATATTTTTAAAGCAAAAAAAAAGTAAACTGGGAAATCAAAGAATACCTGTATTGAAACCTGACTTGTGCATTCCTGAAAGACTGTAACTCTGATAACATATTCACCTAAACACTATATCCAAGGCAATTTGTGCGCCAAGATTGATTACAAGGCTTTTCCTCTTACAAAAAAAAGCATGCTGTATGCAAACCTATTTTTCTTTCATTTCAAATAAATGAAGTAATTATTTTATCTTAGCATGATTAATTACTTTGAGGCCTGGCTGTTAAACTGCAGGCTAACAATGTTTTTGCCCAGTATACAGCTTCAAGTAAGGAAAGCAAAGAAGCAACTACAGTAAGAAAAACCAGGAATCCCCCAGGAATCTGCCACAGAAGTGACATTGTAAGAGATACTTAAGCCAAAGGCTTAAAGATCTTAACCTTTACGTTTTTGAATAATGAGACATCTGTGAATACATTTTCAATTCTTCCCAAGAAGACTGGATGGTGAAGTACAGTGTTTTAAAGCTCTAACACATGAGTTGTTCAGTGCTGGTAAGACTATGCATGACTGAACAAAGTTGTCTGAATTGCCCAGAGAAAGCAAAAAGCACAAATCAGTGACATTTCTGTGGGCCTGAGTGCCTAAGACTTTGAGACATTATCACAAATCACAGTCCTTCTTTCTCTCTGTATTAGATTCAGCCTCCAGCTCAGGGGAGGATGATGAAGAAGGACAAGCAGAAGATTGTAACTACTGCAAGAGACAGTTTTTGCCTGTCTGGGCAGAAAACTACAATAAAAAGGAAAGGACCTAAAGACAGAAACAAAAGCAGAGAAGGATTGGCGTCCCTAAGTAATTGAACCTCCAGTCATTCCTTCCACCAAGGGAGATGAGATTATTTTGTTTTTGTCATGCCACGATATGCAAATTGACATAACTGGCTGCAACACACGCTTCCATGGCATGCAAAAGACTTGCTTTTGTAAAATTGGAAAGTAATATTCAGAGCAAAACTGATGACAGAAGATTGGTTTTCCATCTTATTGAAGCTGTGATTTGCCGTTCATTTATAGATACAAATGATGGCTCTTCTACATAATATTTTGGTAAGAAATAATTAATAATATGCTCTGAAACAAGAAAATATGCTAAAATGCACATTATTTTTCAATACTTGAGAGCTTTAGAGCATTTTCTGCAATGGAAGGCCTATTTTTTGTAATGATTTACATCTGTGCTAGTATTATTAAGTGCTTCTGCATTTGCCAACAACAATTGACTGTTGATTGCAAGCAGAGCTTTGTTACCTGCTTCAGTTGTTTTCAAAAACAACTCCATCTTTTGCTGACCAGAAAAGAATGTGATGTTTTTCCAGCTGACCATGTGACAGTTTGTGAGAGGATCTTCAAGCTGAGCTATGCCTCTGCAGGCGCCAGAGAAGCAGATTTCTGCAGTGTCACACATGCAATGATTTCTGGAGTGATGTAGTGATGACCTAGAGATATTGCTCATGTTTTGCACTGAACTGAGAAAGCAGAACTGTGACCTACTGTTTATTTTCAGCCACAAAAATCATCATCAACTCCATAGGAATTATGAGGTTCTAAAAGAAGAATGGAAAACTGAGATTATATTTTGTATTTATCATTAAGCTTGACGAAAGATATTAAGGGTGCCAATATATTTAGTTTTGTCCCCTTCACTATGCACATATCAGATGTACAGATGTTCAAGATTCGTATCTACCTATTCCCATCAATTATACCACACACCATTCTTTAGTGAGATTTATTACCTTGCTGTATTGCTGGGACTTGGATAGTAAAGAATTACAAATGTACAAGCCATTGTGAAGTGTTTTCCATTATCTAGGGAAAGTCATTTCAGTAAAAACAATTATTTCTTGTGGGTTTCTGGAGGCATTCAACTCTTAACTAGAGATTGGCCTCATGCTTATACGGGAATAGTTCAGATGTGGAATCAGAGGGATGTGGGCAGGACGAGTACTACATTGCAACATTCACATCTTCCCATCTGTGTGAAGAACAGTTTTAGAACAGCTGTTCTCATCTGGGCCTTTCTCTACATTGTCAAAACAACAGCAGATTGAAAGAGCCCAAATATTCAATGAGACTGTGAGGCTTTTGAGTCTTCAGAGGAAAAATTGCAAGTTTAGTGGTTTTATAGGCATCTTTTTGGACAAATGCATATTGCATATTGTCAGAATAGAGCTGCCTAGGAAATAAAAAAAAAAAGTGGACTAAGCTTTTTGATTGTTGAAACTGCCAGCTGACAAGGTCAAAATATTCCATAAAAGGTGAGTTTTAGAAGCAGCTCTGGCAGGGTGCAGGACTGGCCAAACCTTGTCATGTTTCCCATCAGCTTCTCAGCCCAGGGCTGCCCTAGCTCTCTGGATGGGTACTCTGCTCTCTTCCTGGAGGAGCAGCAGCCTCAGGGTTTCACTCCAAATCCAGATGAAACCTGCTTTGGAAATACTGAAATCTCCTGACAATGGGATTAACCTGTCAACTCAGCTTCCACCGTTTGATCTGTGCTAGCAAAGAGTGCTTAGGTAAAAGCTTTAAATTATGTATCAGAACCCAGAGCTGCTTAGCTCAGTTCCTTGGCTTAGGGGCGTGCTTTGTGCTCCTCATCACTGATGGAGCAAGGAAAGAAATGCACTCCCTGACACAGGCAGCCAGGGTGGACATGGAAGGTATCTAGGGACATCCCTGAGCCTTGTGTCCTTGCTGGCAGATGGCTTTTGGGTTGCTAAATATTGAGACATATTTTCCAGCCAGCTACCCAGGGAAAGCCACTCAGGGACAGGGGCAGACAGTTCAGATAGTCTTGTGTCTAAGATGGATACTTCTAAGCAGGCACTCTGCTTTAGACATCCAGTTCCACAGATACTTTTGTCAAAGGAGACCTAAGGATCTCCGTGGGCTGAATTCCCTTTTGAGCTTCCTTCTACCACTTGTCACCTTGGAGGATAGTGATGCTTTCTATCCATAATTTTACAAGGGAATTTGGCATCATTTATCTCATTTTACAGTTAAAAGAAATCAGGCTCCAAGGACCGAGGTGAGATTTTCTCCAAGTGCCAAGACTGCCAAGACAGTGGAAGAGGCAAAAGAGACTCAGTCCTCTGTATTCTGGGGTGATGCTCCATGCAGGAGGGCATCTCCACACTAAACTGAATTGATGCAGACATCCAAGCACTGTTTAATGTCTGTGTGGCAAAGGGCAGAAGACAAACAGCAGGTCTGCAAATTCTGGTTTTCTGTCTTCTCTCTCTGAGGTGTGACTTGTACCTGAGTCAGCTTTATTAAAATGACCATAATCTAATAGGAAGGAGCAAAAAGCTGATCTGACTGCTGCTGGAGAAAATCATCTAGCAACAATTAGGTATCTATCCATCCTTCCATCTTAAAAGCATGAATAGCACATATACATGGGGAACATGCCCCTCAGAGGGGTGGATAAATGGATTTTCTATTTTTATGGACCTTTTATTTAAATCCTGTAAGTAGTAAGACAGCAATTTTAACAAAAAATATGCTATGCATGGAAGAATTGCTGCTTTTCATCTGCAAAGTTGCAAAGTGAAGAGTTTCCTTTATTTTTACTAATTTTCAATTTGATGCAGATGTGATTCCAATGCTAATTATGCCCCCCACTGTCTCTGTCCTCCAGTGAAATGTGACTCCCTGATGTTTCTCATTGTCTTTTGTTTATAATTATAAGAAGTTGATAGAAATCATCTGGTTTTTGCTTCTGTATTACAGTGGGATTTGTACAGCAGGAACCTCTCAAACTCATGACCTCTGGCATAAGGAACTGTGGCCAGCTCAGGCTGTGGTCACAGCTGGAATCTTGGTATTGAGCTATTTCTCTCTCATCCCCTGCATATCTATGATGAAACAGTTCCTGAATCATGGAAGGATGATCTCAGAGTTAAGGGTAAGCAGCAGGGTCTTCATAAGTGAATTTTGATACCCAGTTTTTCTATACATGTTCTTGCTCAAGATTCCTATTTCTGTGCCTATATATATATATATTTTTTTCTCAAGAAAGAATTAGTAATGCAGATGTGCTGTGAGCATTATTTCACTAATGTTTCCAAAGGTTTGGGACATTCTGGAGGCTGGAAGGCTGTCTCAGCACCTACATTCTATCTCCAGATCCAGGATCCATTAAATGAAAATGACTTTTTTATAATTTGCTAATGACCTGATCATGACATTCCTCAGATTGGACAGTCTGTGAATGTATTTCCATTTGCTAGAGTTATATTGATATATGAGGCACCTGGATGTATGAGGCATGAGGATCAACCACATGTGTCAGGGACAAGCAAAGTTTATCTTCTCAATAGATAAGTAATGGAGTTCATCTTTAATTATATATAATGTACCTGAGCATCTTGTACATATACACACAACAGAAGTGAAATCATTACCACAAAAAACCATCTGGATTTAAGTGTTGTATAGAAACCGTCAGACAAATCAGCTTGCTATCTCACAAGCTAATTCAATTCATTCCATTACTTTAAAGTGGAATATATGGTAAAATTAACAGCTGCACATACAGATTGCGTTCTGCACAGAGGTGCAAGAGAAGACTTCCCTGATTCCTAGAGATTTTTGTCCTAGTTTGTCTTAACTTCCACCTTTTTTCTATATTCCTTAGTTCATTCTCTGTTCCCATTGTTTCCCTTCTTCGAATCTGGGGCTGTTGGTGCAAGGACATGTGCACAGTGGTGGCAGTAGTGCTGCTGATGTTCATACTGCAGATGTCATCTGCTTCTCTAGAGGGATGGGAGCATCTTTTTCAGCTCTGTGATGAGAGTGGCCTTGATTTGCCTTGCTCTCGCACTCTTCCACTAATTTTCACAGTGAATTTGGATATTTAATGCCTCTGATCTCACTTGCCTGTTTCCTGAGTTGAGCTGCTTTTCATAAACACTACTCAAACACATGTATGTCAGGTAATGAATAGTTTCAAGAAGGATCTTAAAAGCCCTTCAGTGCAAAGCTGATCCCCACAAATGCTAGCAGATACTGCTAGTGGATGTGGTAGCAATGAACCCATGATTTGTTCCAGGAAGCAGACAGCAGTGTTGCACAGAGATACACTGCCGTTTCTACATGGCAGATGCAAGTACATATTAGGTGATCCATGAATTCTTGTGGTTTTCCCTGAATTAGCTCCCCAAGATTTCCTGTTAGCATGTTGATACTTGCCAGAGATAATGTTCTCAGATATGTGCTTATGTGTTGCCAGTTCAAGTCTATGGATGTAGTGGGGACAGAAGGAAGCTTAGCCTTTGTCTACACTGTGAAAATGTTGCTTCCTGCACCCAGAGCACTGTGCCATAGGCTACCATGAGCCACAGAACTTGAGCTCATTGAACTAGCTGGTGTGCTAGTTGTATATCTTGTGATGAAAACATATTTGTATGAAGTTCAACAAGAGGTAAGATTAAGGGCTGGGAACTGGGATTTCCTAGTGTCTCTAATCAGTATACTTGGTAAGCCCCGACTGATCACCACTGTTTTCTGCAAAACGTATGTATTAACAGCATCTAATAATAGCAACAGTGATGTTTCTAGCTACGTTTCCTAAGTTCAGTTGGGAGAACAGATAAGTAGTGTGGGTATCAAAGTCAGAACTGGAAAAAACTTGCTTGGGTTTCTGATTTACTGGAAAAATGTGAGAGTCAGCTTTGGAAAATACAGAGATATTCACATGACAGTCTGTTTTGGCATGCTGTTCCTTCAGAAGAACACAGAGATTGAGCCAATGTGATGAATGAATCACTTCCAATCACTAGAGGGCAAAGCTGAAAAGATTGCAACTTCATGTTGCAACCTGCAATCATCCATACTTTTCCACTGCTAAACCACACAAGATGCCTTAAATTCACCTGCAGCTTCATATTGTTAGTGTAACTTCAATATCAGTGGGTATTAGAGACTTAATATATTGTAAATGAGAGGAGAAAGTAAAAAATATAACATCTTAAATATACTGATGCACAAATATGCTAATTTGTCCACAAAAAAGTTCACATATAGTGAGCATGAAATAAACTGGCTGTGCATTTCTGACAAATCCACATTTCGTGCTGCACTCATCACAACCAGTCAGTAGTTAGTGCATGACTTGTGCTGCAACAGCCAACCAGGCAGCCTCCTCTTTGCATGCACCAAGTAAAGCAATGATCCCCAGCTGATTGTTCTCACTTTAAAGCTGCCAGACAGACAAGAATGTGTAAGAGTCCTTGAATACACTGCACTTCAGTCACCCATTGAGCCTTCAGGAACACTGTCCTACTTCCTCATCTCCACAGCCTACTTGGTCAGATCTCACACTCAGCCCCACAGACACAGATTTGAAGCATCTTCTGCCTCAGAAAGAGCACAGCAAAGTGGGGGCTCTCCAGCTGTAACCTCAGTGGTGCACAGGGAGGAAAGAAAAATCAGTTTTGTTAAAACATGCTGCTGGTAACAACACCAAATAGGTGACAGCGGAGGAAAAAGTGAATTCCTGTAGCAAAAGCACCAACAACCCCTGCTGCTGTGTCCACCTGCTGCTGTCTTCCTCCCAGCCCTCTCACCTGCCAAGACTCGATGCTGCCCATGGCACTTTGCTGACAGGCTGATGTGACTCCCTCCTGCTCTGTTTGCCTTCCCTTTTAGAAAATACACCTCTTTTCTTAGGGGACAATGTAGAAGCTGATCATGTCAGGGAAGCAGCACCTATTCCAGCTCTGAAGCCCTACCAACATCTTCAGGTTGAACCTGTCTGGTTTTCAGCATCTCTGAAAACCAGATTGCTGACGCATGCACCCAATCACCCAGGTAGAGCCCTCTGCTGTAGCCTGGGTAAGGCTCTCAAAATCAATTAAATGGCAAGAGGAGACAAAGCTCGACCTAATCCCTTTCACAAACCCACATGAAGTGATGGGGCATCTCTTCCACTAGAAGCGCTCTGGGTGTCTGTGTGAAACATTGCAGGCTGTTCCCAGCCAGCACCAGGTAAGGAAGATGGTGCAGAACAAATATAGTTTTAATCCACGGGTAATGTATTTTTACTGAAATTCAGAATATCTGGGGACATCCGGGAACCGACAATATCTCATTTTGTGGTTTCAGGCAGCACTTCTCTGTGTCTTCATTAGTTCATTTGCAAAAATGCAGTGCTCATACACATATTTGGAACCCACATAATTCAGAGCATTTTAGTCTAAACACCATAGACTTCACTAGGTCAGTGAGTAAAAAAAGGGTCCAGAGACTTGAAGTGAATTGCCCAGAGTCTAATAGCAGCCTCGGGATGCATCTGATATTCCAGATCTCCAAAATCATGCAATAATCTTCTATTCACTAGATAGTATTGCTTCCCTGAAGCTGATATAATGATATCCACTAATGAGGTTGCTAGGTTTAATTAAAGCTGGTAGAGTGCATTACATAGAAGGAATGAAATTACTGTTTCATTATTGTATATTATAATAATTACAGAATAGCTAGACTTCTGCATTAACCACAGAGAGATACCACCTAAATTCTGTATCCTTATAATTGGTTAGACACATTGCACAGGAATTGCAACGGACAAAAGGACTGATGGTCCTCAACATCAAGTGTTAGTACTTACTTGAAACCTTCTGGGCTTTTGGTTACTGCATTTTTTATTACATGTTTAAAATAAAATTAGTCGAGAATGAGATTTTAATCATGGAATGACTGATTCTTTGAAACCTCAACTTGTTACTGAAGGTCTCTTTTAAGATACAGAGATATATGCCAAAACACTTGGGTGAGGGGAGACTTCAAAATACTGAAGTATGAAATGTGGTGTCATAAAGATTTAAGGAAAATACTCTGCATTGTTTCCAATCCTAACTGACTCCTAGCTGAAAAATGTGAACTGAATTTAAGGCAAAGCTAAAATTGGAATAAACAATAAAACAGCTAAAATCGGAATAGAAAATTTCTAAATTACTCCATTTGGGTTTGTTTACCCCTTCATTATAAATTTACAATTGCATTACTACAGAGTGACACGTGTTCTTTTACCAGATGGATTTCCCTGAGGACCAGATGTTGATCCTGTAAGTGTACCCTCAGAGAAGATAAATATAAGCTGCATAGAAAGATCTGCAATCTTGGCACACACTAAAAAGCACCTTGTTTCATAGAATTCCACTCTGAGTCTTCTTGTGCTATGTTATGAAAGTAAGGGCATCAGAATCAATTCCATAATTTGCTTGCCTGATACTTTTGCACATATTTATTCCCTGAAATGCTATCCAAGGACAACAGCAGCATGCAATACAGTTCGAATGCATCGGCTCTTCTTCTGTGAGGACACAAGCATATTGGAAGCCACTCCTCACCTGAGCGCTCCCCAGCACAGAGGTGGGTTAGGGTGAATACCTTGACCTTGGAGAGCAGAAACCATTCCAGAGGTCCCACTTTAGTACCCATGGTGATGAGATATTCATGCTGCTCAAACCATCTTTAAATCTTATAGAATTGGCATGAAAGGAAATAGCTAAATGAGTTTATAGCTAGCAGCCTGAGCAGTATATAAATAGCACCAGTCTTTTTTGTTGTTGTTTCCTATTCCTTGCAAGCGAGAAAACCAGGAACAAGAACAACAGCCATAACAAGTATTGCGTAAGTCTCATTTTTCTTGTTGTAATTAACAACACATACAATTAGAAACTGCAGAGAAGATTCCTGCCCTGTGCAGACTGAATGTTCACATACTGCAATAAGATGCAGCCCATAAAGCCTAAAAATATTTCCTATATTCGGTAACATTTTTGTCTCCTTTCCTCCCTTCTACATTGCAAATAGGGCAAGACTTCCTATTTTTTTCTGACTGCTCAGGTCTTTGTTGTTCACAGCAGAGCCACAGATTTTGGGGGGTTGTCTTGAGTACTCCATTCTTAGCAGATTCTCCAAACATGCTGGATCATTTCAGTCTTTGACTACAGTCACACATCATGTAGACAGAAGCATGCACAGGCACTCAGATAAAGAAGTTCATATTCCTGGTTACACAGAATAACAAACTGCTTACAACAGATAAGGAGGTGTGCATGTCTGTGTCCAACTGCTCGGTTTGCTCTTCTGAGCACATTTTCAATTGTGCAATTTACTACCAGCCACAAACAGAAGCAGCAAACTTTCTACTGACTGCCAATAGCTTTAAGTTAGGCAAAGGTAGCTTTTCTAATAACCCTTTTCAAAAGAACTTCAGCTTAAGACTATGTTGTCAACTCCATTACTTATGAAAACTTGTATATATTTGATATAGTTCAGCACGTGGGATATAAAGGCTCCATGCACACAAAATATCTCAAAGCATCATACAGAAAAAGTGGGATGCCAGGAAATGTACTTCCAGCCCCTGGAAGGAGGCAGAAAACAAGGCATGGATTCTTTGCCTTCAACAGAAGGATCATGTAACCATGCTGCAACACTTAGGTACTTTTGCAAAGCTGGAGCCTAGGAGCCCAAGCAGGGCTCACATGTATCACCTGCATCCCAAATACAGAGCCTCAAAACTTGCTTGATCTCACAGTTCTGGCCAGTTTTGCAAGCTAATATTCTGTCACAATTGTTTTGGCAGAGACCAAACCAGTAGATATGTCCTCAGAAGGTCAAAACTCTCATGAAGTGGTGAGAAGTCTCTTTTACACAGTCACCCCTTTGCCCACACAGGGTTAGGGCCTTGGACAAGTGCAAACCTAATTTCCAGAACAGTGCCTGGCCATCAGCGAGTACAGCTTCCTGAGTTACATGGCCCTGAAATCATTATTTGCATCTCTGTCATTTTCCCCATTGTTCTCAAGGGATCTACTAGGGACATGGGAGGGTCTATGCCTGGTCTATACATGTATGAGGTCCAGGGTAAGATAGAGCAGTTTCAGTGAGAGATCCTGAAGAAATCTCATGCTTAGGAGTGCTCAAGTCAGAAAAGAGTACCAAGAGTATCCATGGCTCCCAATGAGATGCATTCCAGAGTCTCGAAGGAACTGGCTGATGTAGTTGCCACCAACTCTCAATGATATTTGAAAAGTCATGGTGATCAGGTGAAATCCCTGGTGACTGGAAAAAAGGCAACATCACACCCATTTTTAAGAAGGATGGAAAGGATGACTTAGGGAACTGCCAACCTGTTAGCCTCACCTCTGTGCTGGGGAAGGTCATGGAGCAGATACTCCTGAAATCTATGCTAAGGCACATGGAAGAGAGGGAGATGATATGGAATAATCAGCATGGCTTCACCAAGGACAGGTCCTACCTGACCAACCCCGTGGCCTTCTATGATGGTATAAGTGCATCAGTGGATAAGGGAAGAGACACTGGTGTCAAAAGGCCTTTGACATGGTCCCCCACAACATTTTTCTCTCCAAATTGGAAAGATGTGGATCTGATGAGTAGCAGGTTGCGACGTTGTACCCAGAAAGTGGTGGTCAATGGCTAAATGTCTGGATGGAGATCAGTGATGAATGGTGTCCCTCAGGAGTCAGTACTGTGACATATGCTCTTTAATATCTTCACTGATGACATTGATAGAGGGATTAAGCACACCTTGAGCACATTTGTGGGTAACACCAAGCTGTGTGGTGTGGTCAACACATCCAAGGGATGGGATTCCACCCAGGGGAACCTAGACAGGCTCAAGAAGTGGGCCCAGGAAAACCTCATGAGGTTCAACAAAACCAAGTACAAGGTCTTGCACCTGGGTTGTGGCAATCCCTGCTATCAATGTATGCTGAGGGATGTAAGGACGGAGCATAACCCTGCTGAAAAGGACTTGAGGATACTGGCACATGGCAAGATGGACACAAGCCAGTAATGTGCCCTTGCAGCTCAGAAAGCCTACTGTATCCTGGACTGCACCAAAAGAAGTGTGGTCAGCAGGTTGAGGGAGGTGATCTTGCCCCTCTACTCTGCACTAGTGAGACCTCATCTGGAGTACTGCATCCAAATATGGAGCCTCTGTACAGGAAAAATGTGGATCTTTTAGAATGCATCCAGAGGAGGGCCACAAATGTGATCCAAAGGATGGAACTCCTCCCTACGAGGAGGCTGAGAGAGCTGGGACTGTTCAGCCTGATAAAGAAAAGGCTCCAGGGAGACCTGGAACAGCCTTTCAGTATCCAAAGTAGAGCACTAAGAAAGAAAGGGAAAAACTGTTTTGCAGGATCTGTTATGATAGGACAAGAGGAAATTGTTCCAAACTAAAAGAGAGGAAACTTAGATTAGATTTAAGGAATATATTTTTTCCACTAAGTGTGGAGAGACACTAGAATAGGCTGCCCAGAGAGGTGGTGGATGCTCCATTCTTGGAGAACCTCTAAGCACCGTGATCTAACTGTAGGGGAGTTGGACTAGATGACCTTTGAGAGTTGCTTCTGACTCCAGTGATTCTATGATTCTATGAAGAGTGAAATCCATGATGCTGGGAGGATTTGAAAGAATGAATTCATTTCTCAAAAGAGTGTTCCACGTGGAGAGAAACACCACCATTTTCTCCAAGGAAGGGCTGATCTAGCTCAAAGGCTCAGCTGATGAATATGTTAAATGCTAGATCCACCCCCCTTTCTTCAGCATTTCCTACCAGCTATTTTAGGCAGCACCTGATTGGCATGCTGCCTGCTTCACCCCACAAGCTAGGGCCTCTCACCCATGCTCTCCTCCAGGCAAGAGGCTGTGCTGTGGGTATTGGGTGAGGGCCAGGCCACAGTTTCAAGCTGCATAAGGGGGCAAGATATAACCCCAGATAAATTTGAAAGGGTGGTGAGGCTGAGGCACGTGCTGGGCATCCAGATCCATGCATCTGAGCCATGATTTTCAGTGGGGCATCTCAGGTCAGAGCTCCAAGTCCTTCTGCCCTCTCCAACTAGACCTTCTTTTCTGCAGAGACAGCCATCAGCCACAAGCAAGCCCATCTGGTGGGCTAAACATTAATTCCATCAGTTTAACACACAGAATTGAGCCACATCCAGCCAGGAAATCGGGAGCTTCAGCAATTTGCATTCGTGCAGGAAATGCTTCTGTGCCAGTGGCAAAGCCACAACAACCAAACATTAGTTTCCAAGAGTGCCAAAGATAACATCTTCTTAAGCAGCAAATATAGAGACTTAATTTAATGAGTTGTAACATAGCAGCTCTTCAGAATGTCTGAGAAACTCTTGTAGAAAAGAAATACTGTTCACACGAAAATGAAAGAGGGGGGGGAAATTCAGGCATCCATTATTTTCTTACCTTCCCTCTGCTCATGTTTCCCCTTACTTGTTATCCTCTTACTTTCATCTTTTCCTGAAGCTCATTGCATCATTACGGTGATCAAAGGGAGAGAAGGAGAACACTGAAGAAGAGAGAGAATGCCCATAGCTGCATGTTATCAGCAAGGTAGCAAGGTCTGCTTAGCTTCAAATTAAGGCTGGTCTTGGTGAAAGCACTGATCTGAGACCTGAAGGGAAGCCTGGAAGCAAAAAAGGCTAAAGCAGGCAAAGAAACAGCAAAATACTTTAATTGAAAGATTGTAAGAAATGGATGGATACCAAGATGTCCCAGTATTTACCTTGATTTTAATGATTTATCTACCTGGGTTATAGGTGGAAAGCTCATGTAAACAGCTGCTTTTGTATGTTTCCAAGGCCTCTTGGCTTCTGTCAGGGGATTTACAGAAAATAATCTTCTTACAGTTTTTCCGGATGATTTTCATAGCTGGAACCAGAAGCTAGCAGTCATGTAAAGATGCATGTATACAAGTGGCCATTTTCTAAGCTCAAAACCATCTTGAGCTTCGTTCTGGCTCTAAGCAAACACCCATAATGGTTGCTGTGCTATCTGAGGGGTTCACCCTTCTGCAATTATTTCTGGCTCTATCCTAAGACAAAAAACAATTGCCTCCTGTCAGATTTACATCTAAAATATTCAACGTCTTGTTCTTCAGTGCTTGGTGCTCATCAAAGAAGCAAAATATTGCTGTGAAATAGACTGTGCTAAGGATCCAAGAGGGAACTTAAATTCATGACAGCTGTGATACAAGAAATGCATTTTACTTTCAAAACAGTATTTTTTTTTTTCTACTGAAAAAGAAAAAAAAAGTAGAGTGAAATGCACAGAAAGATGTTTTGTTATAACTGTACCACCAGTTATCATTTTTTCCAAGCTAAGCCTTCTCATACAGAGATGATTCAACAGAAGCACAGAAAAAGCTTTCTGTTACACTGCACAATAGCTCCAACAAATCAATTTCTAGCAATTGGGTCACTTTGCACATAAGATGAGATTCTTAAGTCCACGAGGTAAATTCTAATTTGAATATTCTGTTCTTCTTTTCTATAATGGGGAGCTAAATGATGACAATAATGAAGCAGAACATGAAAATATTATAACTGGCACTTCAAATGACTCTTTTTTTTTTTCTTTCCCCCAATGTGAACATGCATTATTTTCAGTCTAGCTTCCAGAATATGGCTACATACATGTGAAATGTCACCAGGCTAATGCTATTGTACTAATTGGCCAAATAATGAACAATTGCAGAGCCTACTCTAAGCACGCCTGGAGGGTGACTCTTCCAAAGCAGAGCTAAGACACACTGCCAGTGCACCAGCTGCACAGGAAAAAGCCTGTGAGGCTGTGCCTATTCAATATCCAAAGGGAAGAGTGCAAACACACCAAGCAATTCAGCACATCCTCTGTCAGAATCTCTGCATCTATATAAAAAAAATTTTCAGAAGGGCCTCTCAATGAACTGCCATGTCTAGGTGTAATTTAACTTGGTTTAGAATCTGATCCAAATTTCTTCCCATCCTTATTATTTTACATTTTCACACAAGACTTCATGATTATTGGTTTGGAACATTAAAATGCAAATGATAGAGGAAGCAATACATATTTAAATGTACAGTGTCAGCTTGGTATAAAAGCCCTTCTGGAACAGAATGACACTATTTTCTTCTGTAACTTCTAAAAGTGGCAAAATAAAAATGAGAGGGAAAAAAAAAAAGATTGGGTCTATTTGTATTCATGCTTTATTGGTCATGCTGAAAGAAAAAGCTTAGTAAATAAGTCTGGGAAGGGTAGCAGGGGGAGAAAAACAGTCATTAGTGTAAATGCAACCCACAGCTAACTGTGACTTCCCAGTCAGTGCAGGGAGGAGGAGAGAACACAAGGAGCATTAGATTTGATACAAGAGTAACCTCCTCTCACAGAATAAAAAAGAGGAGTTTTGACTTATCTTGTCTTTGTCATTTCTGCAATCAATACATTCTCCAAGTAAACACAAAGGAGAAAGAGAAAAGAAAGGACGAAGCAGGGCAGAATGCAAAAAGGCTCTCTGCCTCCCATCCCATCCTTGTGGGATGCCCTGTTATTTTGCTAATCTAACTTCGGGCTAAGAAGTGACAGAAGGTCACTTATTCTCTCTGTGCATTTTAAAAGCTTGTATGGTTTCCAGGGTAATTCACACTGATTCCCACTTTACCTTTTTATTAACACTGCCACATTCAGTTTCCTGAAGAGATAAACCAATATTTAAAAAATGTGCAAGGTATTTTTCATAGTCTAAAGCTGTAACTCATCTCTGGGTACCTGTGCATTCCCTTTTTTACTGATTTTCTGCACCTTTTACTTATGCAGCCATGAAATGTCCAGCCATTAGACATGGCTCTTCATCCCATGGAGAGAATAACATGGCTGGGATCCGTTTTAGCAAATGTGAATGTTTATTAGAAATATCTCCCAAAAATAAATCTCTGTGCTTAGTCTCTAAAATCCATGAAATTAAGGAGTGTCAGAACACAGGACTGGGTCAGTTCGGTTATGGAACAGCATGTCTTAGTGAGCTGACAAAGTCAACAGAAAACCTAATTCAAGGACCCCTGTGTGCATGCAATTGCACACTGGTAAAAACAATCCCTCTCAGGTAGAGATTAAGTCAGTTCCCAGAATTTAGTCTGAATGTGTTGTCAAAAAACATTTTTTTGCTAGAGAAGTTGTTTCTTTATTTTCTTTTGGCAGGATGGTTAGTGGTAAAGATGGGACAATAACAGTCTTGGCTGACATAGGCTAATGACTTGGCAAAGCTGCAGAGTGCACCAGCCCTAGTGAGGGCAGAATTAGAAGCTTTGAAACTTGTCTCTTTTGCAAGTACTTACATTTCAATTATCACATGATTGGAATTCCAGAAGGTTGCAGCATAACAAATTTGAAAAAATATTAGGAAAAATATCTCTTTAGGAAACTTGGAATTATTACCCTTTAAGTTATAACTCTGGCAATACTCTAAAGAGAACATTCACAGGTATCAGACAGTCTTGAAAAGGGACAGCACTAAGCTTACAAATTCTGAGCTGTATTTCTATTTATAGATAATCAAACCATAAGTGAATTAGCATGTTAGAGTTCACTGCTGGCATTTCCCTTTACCACCAGATCAGGCATCCTGTGCCCACTCTAAGGACACGATCACCACATCAGGGCTGCAGCCAGCAGGATGAGTGCCTGGGTGGTAGTTGCTCTTTTTTG
Source organism: Centrocercus urophasianus (assembly GCF_019232065.1). NCBI lineage: Eukaryota > Metazoa > Chordata > Aves > Galliformes > Phasianidae > Centrocercus > Centrocercus urophasianus. The sequence goes on from NW_024884142.1 coordinate 64,967,060, forward strand.
CAGAAAAAGAGCTCTTTTCCTTTGGCACATGGAAAGCTGCTGAGCCATGAGTACACTTCAGAATCATAGAATTATTGAAGTTGGAAAAGATCTCTAAGATCGTCTAGTTCAACTGTCCACCTATAATCAATGTTGCACATTAATTGTGTTCCTATGCACCACACTTACACACTTCATGAATGCTCCAGGAATGGTGATTACACCACCTATCTGGGCAGCCTGTTCCAGTGCCTCACCACTCTTTCTGAGAATAATTTACTCCTAATATGCAACCTGATTTTCCTGCAGCTTAAGGCCATTCCCTTTCATCCTATCACCGTTACTTGGGAGAAGAGACCTCCCCCCATCTCATCACAACCTCCTTTCAAGGAGTTAAAAGAGGGATGAAGTCTCCCCTGAGCCTCCTCTTCTCCATACAAAACAATCCCAGTTCCCTCTCTTACTCTTCAAAAAGATGCCTTCTATAATGCTGATTTATGGTTATAAATAGAAATTAATTCCAAATAGTGTCACCCGTGCCTCTGTTCATCCCCACACAGGCATTATTCAAATGAAAGGCTGCCTGTTCCCCGGAGCGGATCCAACTTGAACCAGGCAAGTCTTGCTCTGGGACTCCAGCTTCCTGTGCTAGTCAGTGAATTACACTGGAAATTATGATGAATGTGAATTAAAATATTCTGTGAAAACACTCTAAAAAGCTCTTCTTCATCAGCTGAATGTCAGCAACAGGGCAATGGTCATGATAGTAAATCTGATTCTATGTTCCCGAGGATCCAGTCAGTTCGCTAATGCCTTTCTGGAGAAGCTGCTGTCCCCAAAGCAAGACAGTTACTTATTTGTGCTCCATTTGGCAAGGGTCAGACTGGCCAGGCATTCTGTTTCCTTCTAAATTAATCACCCCTTTCAAAATAGGCTTTGATTTGCCCTGTTCTGAGTGTCTTTATGGCTCCCTATTGATTGCTGAGAGAGTAAAAGATTTCCTTCCCAGACTTCCATCACAAATAGCCTTGCCTGGAGTGTGTTCTAATACTAACAGAGGAATTTTGTCCTAGTTGTCTTCACTCTAGAGCACTTCCACAGATCAGGAAGTATGAGGTTATTATCTCTCATTACAATGAAGAACTTTTTTCTTCATAAACTGACACTGGCCTACAAAGTCCATAGGTCAACTCAGCTTTTTCCCAGACATTCCTTAGTTTGCAGATTTTTCACGTATCCACTCACCTGAGTGTCTTCTTCAGCATCTCCTTCCTGACTGAATCCTCTTCCTTGGATTCACATCTCCTGGCCTTTGCAGTCACTTCATTTTTCTTCTCCATTATTTCCACTATAACTTATGAAGATCTATTTTGTTTTGTTTCCTACCTGCTGCTATTCTTTTCACTCAGTAACTTGTTTCTAAAGAGCAATAAGAATGGAAATTAAAATGTACCTTGTATTTTCCTAAGAAGCGTCCAAAGGTGCAATGAGCAGCTACCTTAGTAAAACTGAGCAAGCTACTTGTATAACCAAGATGTTATAATTTGTATAATCAAGATGTTATAATTGCAATATAATCAAGAGAGTAAGGCAAAAGCAGACAACGATCACGAAAGAGAATAAATGGAAGAGCTTACCCTTGGGTTGAGCTCACCAGAAGATACCAAAAGAGGGGATCTCCAGAAGAGATCCTTCCCCTCTGGTAGCCAGCTCTTAAATAGGTCCAGGAGGGGTGGAGCCTGGCTCCACCCCTTCCGGCAGCACAGGTGAATTGCTTTCACCTGTGCTCCTCTGGCTGACTCAAGGCTCACCTCAGGTGATTAATCAGAGGTTCAGGCCGTGACTCAGCAGTTCCCATACACTACTGCTACCTTGAGCCACTCTGCAGTCCCGGGCTACCCCTCTTTAATGGGAATTAAGAGGTCAGTGAGGCTCAGAGACAGCCATGAAGTACAATTGAGGCACACATTCCAGAAAAATACAAAATGTGGTAACAATTCTGTCATATGTTTTTGCTCCAAAAGTGTACCTATTTTCATAATGATCCGTCCTATTTTCAGCTGAGGCAGCGCTAACAGTATACTGGTGTTTTGATTATTGATGGTTATGCACCCAGGGCTGGGTCAAGCCTTAGCAAGGAAGAGCTATCACCAAGAAGGCACAGGGGACAGGGTAGAACCAGGGCAGGCAGCCTGAATTAGGCCAGGAGAAGACCATAAAGCTTTGGGGAGTTAAACCACAACATTATCCTTGCTGTTTCTCACAGGGTAGTAAAATATGGATAAGTTGTGGTAAATCTCATCCTCAAGGTATAGATTTGGCAGAAAGGTAATAATTAAAGATAATCAGATGACAAATTGTGTGTTTCTGTTTAGCTATCCAGGATGAGCAGGATATCTGAAGCTGCTTAATAAAGCACTAGTTTTGCAGCATTCATAGTCTGCTGATAGAGATCTAGTCATGCCATACCACTGAAGCCTTGATTTTTAGAACAGGGTTAGATGTGTATGTGGATAACCGCTAATCACTAGCAGTTACATTAGATACATTTTTGTTTTGTTTTTCTTTAAGCAGGGATACAAAGCTTCTCTGGGCAAGGCAAACATGAGCAAAGGTAGGAAGAAATTTCAGCATAGTTTCAGTTCTGTCACAGAGCACAGGTACTGACCTTGTGCTTGAAACCAAGAAGGTAAGTGTGATGGCACCCTTCATCACCGAGGACCTTCAGGTTCTGACAGGGTGGGGACTGCTTGCCTTCATTAACCTGTGATACTGTACTTCTGTCCGCAGCCTGATGTGTCTTCTCCTCCATTGTAACTTGTGCTTCCTCTAGGAACTGCTCTTAAGCCTATTTTGCTTTTCAGTCAGGATTCAGCTCTGGTCCTCAGATAAGCACGGAGATGGCTTGACACATCACAAGGTGATAAGTCAGGCTACACGTCTGGTAGCTCGGCTGGCTGACTCAGCTCCTCTGCCTCTCTCACAGCCTCCCAGGCTGGAGCATCCCATGGGCTGTGCCCAAGCTCTAGGGAGGCCAGCACAAAGCCCTCACCTCACCCACATGGGCCTGGCCAGAAGCTGGACATCTCCTCCCAGCTGCTGTCTGCATGGCCTCTGTGGCTGGTGGTAACAGGGCAGGCAACACTGTCTGATTCATCCCATTTAATCCAGGAATAGTGGTTAGTGGGATGAATCACCGTCTGGCACTGCCTCCATTGACTGCAGAATGAATTAGGCAATGAACTTAGGTGAGATGTTTCATCCCTAAGAGAACTAAAATTAGGTTCAATTAATCCCACCTTGTTTTGCAGTGTGATGAGGAAGGCTAAAGATGGCACATTATTTGTAGAGAGATACTTTTACTCACCTCAGTAAAATAAAATCACTTTGTCATTTGTTTTCCAGCTGTGCTATTTGTTCGTACGTGTGGATTACTGTTTTCTAATACTGCAGGTAAAATGAGAGGAGACACCTAAATCACTGATGCAATATTGCCAATTGTTTGTATCTTATTTCTGGCTTCTTGATGTATGTGCTATTTCTTGAAGCCTTAGGCATTGAAAACAAATGAGAATATCACCTTTCTTTTTTATTATAAACCAGAAGTTTATACTTCTAGTCATCTGGAAAACAAGTGTGAAAAAAGCAAGATTTGAGAGTTCTATGCAAGCCAAATAAAAAACAGCAAAAACCCACAACAAAGGCAAGTAAAGACTATAAAGACTACCCTGCAAATACTGAATAAGAACAACTGTCCTTCATGTCCTTCATGACATGTATGTCATGAGTTATGCTCATGACATATATGTCTACAAAAAAAGCAGAACAGTCCCTGAGATTACTGTAAACACAAACATTTAAAAAAAAAAAGGTCTTGAGTTGTAGTATCCATTATGGCACAGTCAATGAATAGCACCAAAAGCATTAGCTTTGCACCTGCTCCTTTATGAGCCAGACACTCTAGGATTTCCATTCTATTTTTTCCACACACAAGGCCCATAGGCAAAACTGAGAGTCCATCTCTGACTGCTGCTTTGTAATTGGGCTGTTGTGTGAAAGCAGGAGAGAGTTCAAAAAGGTCCTCTGGCCTTCCGTGCTTCCCTGCAGTGCAGCCAGTGGGGTCCTAGGACACACAGAAGAGTCATGCAGTACTGGGCAAGACAAAATAACCCTGCTTTGACTTGTTGCCCCTGTAGTTACCAATTCCTTCAGGCCTCAAGGCTCTATTAGCTGCAGGTGAAAGCCTTCACCTCTTCCACCACAAACAATCCCCCCAAAAGATAATCTACTTAATTTCATGCACGTGACTTACTGTTCAGTCCAACTCTTGAGGAAGCCAGTAAAAGTTAAGACTTGAATAATAAGGAGGATTAATCTAACAGTGCATCTTTTATTTTAAAGGATGAATTAAGATGCCACAACCACCCTTGAAGCAAGTAACACATAGCAGTGCAGTCCTCAGAAGCAAAGTGCCATAAGAATGAAGACAGTGGAGTGGGAATTCAAAAGGTTTTTCTTACATTTTACTGACTTCTAAATAGAGGTGCAGGTACTTATCATTATCTTAAAACGAAACTGGAGAACTACTTGGTGCACACCATAGAATCATAAAATCTTTTCATTTGGAAGAGACCCTTAGAGGCCAGCTAGTCCAAGTCCCCTGCAATGAACAGGTGCACCTACAGCTAGATCAGGTTGCTCAGAGCATTGTCCAGCCTGACCTTGAAGGATCCATGGATGTGACATCCACCACCGCTCTGAGCAACTTGTCCCAGTGCCTCACCTCCCTTATCGTAAAAAACATCCTGCAGCCTAAATCTCTCCTCTCCTACTAGTTGGAGAGTGAGCAGGACTCATGTCTTGACAGTTGATTTCTGTCTTATTTGAGCAAGCCACTGCGATTCTAGACTTAGTTAAGCAGTGGTATTTGAAATGGACTCATTCTGCTTCACCTATTGTGGATGACAGAGAGCTTAAATCGTCTTAGAAACATTCTGAAATTCTGCAAAGCGAGGAATTATACATGGCTACAAACGATGACTAATATTATTCTGAGTCATTGACTGTGTTACCAAAGATAGTTTTAGTAAAATGAATATGCAGAAAATAAGGCTGATCCTGCAAAACCCACAGATCTTCCACTGTGTATGCCCTGCATATGAGCACACCGAATGGTGCACTGGGATTTTCCCAAGCACCCCACCACTGCCTGCTCCAGCCTGCTTCAAAATGATGCAAAATGCCCATGCCAGGCCATGGTTGAGGGCTTTGGATGTCTTGCTGTGTCTTCTTGTTATGTATGAAAAAGCAGAAGGGCCTGAAAGAGAAAAGAAAAAGGAATCTTGCCCACAGTCAGAGGAAATGTTGGGCCGTGATGCTCTGGCTGGCCATGTTGCACTCAGAAGCACTGATGGATGTCAACCCAGTGAGCTAGCCATCTGGTACCCACAGCATGCTGCAGCAGGAAGAAAGGAGAGCTGTTCTCCAGCAGCGCTGTGGCCAAGCAGCCAGCAGCAGTGACAACCAGGGAAATGTCCTTATTCTTTTGGCAAAAGCCTCTCTGTGCATCCGTATGTCTGTTCCCTCACCCACCCCCTGTCTGAATGAGAAATCAGAGCCTTCCTGACATGAGGCAGCACGTGCCAGATGCTGAGCAGTCAGCAAGGCAGATGCTGCCAGGGGGACAAAAGAGATAATCATATAAATACTTAAAAGCTCTTTTTAATCAAAGTGCTCATTGTCCTTTTTAAAAGGAAGGTACTTTTTAATAGACATTTAATTCATTTTGAAGGCGAGGAAAGGGCGGAGGTAATATTTCTTTATGAGCATGAGATATTATTTTCCTTTCATAAAACATAATAACTTAGTTGAAACTTTTTATTTTCACAGTGATTTTTCCCCGAGGGAGCTTATGAGGTGAGAAAATTTTGGGCTGATTGTCTCCAATATTTGCTTTTATTATTCATTTCTGTATTTATTTCTAATATTTCTAATGAAGGGCATATAGATTATACATTCTTCTTTACTGCATATGCAGCAAAGCTAAAGGGGAAGCACTTGCCTCTCCTAGAAGAGGAGCAGCTGCTTTTGAGAGCCGCAGTACCAGCTTTGCCCTTGTCTGCTGCATGGAGGAAAGGTAGAGGGATGGCAGCAGGATGTGACATCCCGGGTTGAAGTGCATGCATGTTCCATCCCAGCCCCTCTGCCCTCTCTGCTCCCTGTGAGGATGCTGGCACTGATCACATGCCCACCACGGTCCCAGGGGCTGGTACCATCTGCACTGAGACTGATGAGTTGGGCTCTGCATGCCAGTGGTGGGCAGCACAGGCAGTGCCTGGCCCTCTCAGCTGATGTGGAAGTAATGACAGGGGAAGAAACCTTGTTTTGTCATTTTCCCGAGCATGTCCCAGATAAATGCTTCCCTATCTCCTCTCGTTTGTGAATGCAGCGTTCATGATGGCCCCTACAGCAAATCCACCACTGGCAGTGCCAGTTTCTGTGCACGGCTCTGCTCTGAGCCCTCCCTCTGTGTCTGAAGGGCCCAGCCACACCCTGCTAAAGCATCTTATTTCTGGTATGTAAATAGCATGAGATCAGTGTCGTCTCTCACATCGCACAGCCTATGCACTAAGCATCTCTTTACTGTGGCACAAGCAATTCAAAAAGGTGAAGCTGGCTTAATAGGCACAGACAGGCCCAGTGCTGAATCTCTTACTCTAATTTTGTTTCCTCTAACTCAGAAAGCAAGGCCAGAATTTCACCTGGTGGTGGATTTTGCCCAGCTCAAACAATAGCATTCAACACGGCCCAGGATGATTACTCAGGAGCATGTCCCACATGCGTCACAGTTCTGTGACTGGTAGCTGCCAGATTGTGCCTCTGGAGAGGGCAGAAACAGGCAATATTTTAGAATATTTCTGTCTTTGGGAGAAAGCAGACATGAAGCATGCAAGAGGCAGCGTCCCTGGAGAGGACAGGTTAAACATAGCAATGTCCTGTTTTGGCTTGGACCTTCAGTGCACACTCAGTGCACACTTACTAGCCATTACCTCAGGATCATTGAAGTTGGTCCCCTATCCACACAAAGTGAAGAAAAACAAAGCAAGTCAGGAAGAGGAGAGAAGCCAGGCTGTTCTTATCCTGGTGAGAGCTGAAGCACACAAACACTGACAAAATCCTCTGTAGGAATCACAAGAACTTGTAGCAGAGGCTATGCATTCATGCTATTCATTCCAATTTGAATGGGCACTTGATCCTCTCCTGCCAAGCAGGGGATGTTGAGTGGTGTGGTGAGGTCACTGTCAGGTCTCTGGGGCTCCGACCATGTGAGAGAGCTGTGCACTGGAATCAGCCTCCAGGCTTTCAGCCAACACAGTTCAGGTATCTTCACAATTCCCTTCTGTGTATAGGAGGTGCCATCCAGCATACAGCCACAGTGCAGGAAAGTATTAGAAAAACATTGGCTGATAAGAATAGTTAGCATATTGATCAATTGCGGCTTGATTTCATGCACAACAAACTCGTTTCTGAGGTATTGCCCCTCCCAAATTGCTTAAAATCCATGTGAAAAACAATTTGAAGAAAGTTTACTAAAAACCCTGTGTTTCATTTCTCTTCAGAGCTAGCAACACCAACAATCGAAAGCTGTTTGTCTTTCTGTGCAAATCTCGGGTAAAGAGATCAGCTCCTTTCATTAGAGACCATGAAATAACATGCATCAAACTTTCATGTGGCAGAACACTGGTAACATCTGAGCCCTCCAGTAAGTATGAAAGGAAACCTCCTGCTTTCAGTGAACAGCCTAGTTTGAAAAAGTAACTAGAAGCTGCAAGGTGCCAGTTATTGAAAGAGAATCCTATTGAACATAAGCAGACAGCAGTTCTCACCAAAACTTTCACACTGGTGGTCCTTTCATGCCACTCACCCATGCTTTTATTTGCACACCAGTGGGAGGATAGCGTGAGCACTCCCTGAGGGGAAGATCTCTTGGTGGCTTCCTGCAGGGTCAGAAATTCATGTCAGTGTGAATGCTCAGGGATGGATCTTGAGTTATTTACCACTACTGATCTGTACAATCAATGCAACTTTTGTTTTCATTCATGAAGCCTCCACAAAGAGGAAAAGTCTTTTACGAGCATTTTCTTTCTTTTTTTTAAGTTTGTGTGACTCCATGGTTTGTTTTAGCTCTAATAGCTCAGAGCACTAGAAGACGTTTGCTATAAACCTGTGACCAAAGCTGTCATCCAACTTCTACTTTGGCTGGGACAACCAAAGAATTACAAACAGGGCTGGTGTTTTCTCTCATTTACTACTTACTGTCAAAGATTTGCAATCACAGAGAAAATCTAGTATGAATTTTATGAAATATTTAAAAATAGACAGGGCACTACTATCTAGGCCCAGCTTCTTACACTGCTGGTATTTATGATGTTTTGATTTCTATCAGTAATTCCACAAGTCAGAACGCATCCATGCCTGTAAAAGGCAAAGGAAAGGATTAGAGGTACAGCAACAGCAGCTTTTATTTTCACAGGCAATTGTGAATACTTATTTGTTGTATTAACAAAAGGTCTTCTTTCTTGCCAGCTAAACAGAAGATGGCAAGATGTAAGCTCTCAAAGCTTCCCCTCCTTGCTCTCTTGATGGTTAAGCACACACAACCCACACGCATGGTGGGGGCAAATGCACACAGAATCATCAGTCCACCTGATAATCCACAGTTCCTACTTCCCCAAACAGCACCAATGAAATGTCACTGACTCTTAATAGCCTGACACAGACCTCACAGTCTTTCCATCAAAGTCCCATTAAATTCACTGGGAGCTGGAACAAATCAGACTGTTCCCTGCAGTTGGCATCCCTTCACAGTTCTGAAATAACATCTTTTACGGCTTGTTTTCAGGTGCTGATGTTCAAGCCAGTGCAAACACAAAGACTGAGGATTCTACATATCTGCAGCAGCATATCTGATATTCATCTGTTCCTTCCAGTAGAAGCCAGCTGATTCATGCTTCATTAACCTGCACAAAATTTGCAGTCTTCCCTCTATCCCTAAGCAATAATTAACAGCTGAGTGCTGTAATGACTTCATGTTTTACTAAGACTTCATTTTTTACTAAACACAAAACAGCACATTTACTAGCACATTATGGAATATTACCATCAATAATTAAAAACTGAACTACAACTGTCCAAATAAATGAAAAGAGCATATTTTATAACTGATGCTTCTTGCTCTTATATTGCACTTAGTCACTTCCTAATTTGCAGCAGCTAGTGATTCACTGCAAATTAACATTATTCTAATGCACATATGTTTTAGGAATGAATCTTTAAACATCTGTTCTTCCCCTCTCTTTGCTAAAGGTACCTGGGAGTGCAACTGGGAGGAAAAGTGATCAGTCAGCAGAAAAGAATGAAATATAAAGAGACACACAGGAGCCACACAAAACAAGCAGGGAAAGTCCTGCTTCACCTGTCAGTAACTATCAGGAAGCAACAGAAGATATTTTGATTTGCAGGGTTTCCAATTGGGACCAAAAGGGTCATTAGTGCTGTGTTTATAAGCCAAAGGATTGTTGAGGGACTCTACACTTGCTTAGGACAGGATCTGACTTAGCCCAGTTTAGGCAGAAACATGTAGATTAACACATTGTGTTGAGAGACAAAGGGTGAGACAGAAAAGGAGATTGATAATCATAATTAAAAATCTATGAAACACTCATAAATGATGCTTTGTTATCGAGGTAGGTTGAACAGTCTCTGTGCCAGTGGAACTTAATAGCAGGTCATTAGCCATCAAATCACTAATGCTGATTTTAAATCAAATAACTTCTCTTTAAGATTTATCTGTATGAACTTGAGTGTCTGAAAAATAATTTGCTACTTAATCATTAGACCAATTAGGGGTTACAGGTTAAATATGCTGGGTAAAGGAGAGACAATTTTCCGCAAGACAATAGGCCTGGCTCTGATTTCCTTTACCCAGACAGCCTTCACTACATCTGATATCTGATGTTAGACCAGTTAGATCAGAATTTGGCCTAACCTTTCAGATTATCGTTTTTTCACCCAGTGTATAAGCAGCAGAAAACCTAATTAGATGTGATTGGCTGCTCTGACATACTATTTTAAATGTGAGTTTTTCAAGGTGCAAGAAAGTGAGAAAACCAAAGCAGATTAAATTAAAAACTCATGGCTTTCTTTTTGCCTTGCAGTGTATTTATATATATACACACCTTCCTGTTTATATTGCAAAAATAGATAAAACTGATGAAAATCAAACCAGTTCCTGGCTAGCACTTTAAAGGCAAGTTTGAGCCTGGAGGAAGTTTCACAGCTGAGGGAAATGGAAGGCTGTGTAACAGCAGTACTGCTGACGCAACATTTAGAGCCAGAGTGCTGGCAGTGCGCAAGGTCTTTTAGCCTGAAAAGTGGTAAAAAAAAAAATTGAAGGCAGTTTGTTTTCAAAAGCATCACTTTGCATCTTATCATGGGTAGGTTCCAGTTATAGGGATACATACTTGTGCTCCATGATCTCTCTTGCCCCTTTTAACACTTCCTAACCAGAATACGGATTGGAAGAGGGCATAGTTATACGTGGTTATATAGGGAAGCATGATGGGTGACAGGGACATAGGAGAAAACTCACATGAATTTAAAGTGAGACCTTTGAAGAGCCCAACTGGGCCTCCATGGTGAAGCATTACACTGCTACAGCATGTGTTGAGGTAACACTAAAAACCATTCCCACATCACTGCTCGGCAGATCTTGTGAACCACAGCAACATCAGCCACACAAATCCCCACTGCCCACTGGGCTTACTGCTGTAGTTCTTCGTGGTCATTTCCCACCATTATTTGCTTGTATCCGAAGCACATGCGTGAAAAGCATAAGGAAGAAAATGAACCTGACCCACAGCAATACATGGCACATATATTTAATGTATTCCCTTTAATGTCACACAAGGGACATTCATCCAAATGACTTGCCATACATCAGCCAGGGGCAATGTTCCAAGCCTTACTCTTCAAGGAAATCTTAAGGGGTGAGTAGAGAGCTGAGCTTTCTTAAATTATAACTATGCACTGCCAAACCCACACTATTTTTCATGATGTGGGCTGTGGGCCTCTTACTCTGTTGTTTGTAATCTAGAAAGTAGAAATTACATGTCCTCTTCACTTGCCATTTAGCTTCCAATTTCAAAAACACGAGCTCTTGTTTTCTCCACTGTTAACCATTTTTCTGCTGTTTATCCATTTCAGCTGTGGGGAAATGCTTATCTTTTGCACTAGAGCTTCACAGATGCCAGAGTAGAGCCTTGGGGGTACATCTGCAGTGTCAGTTGGCCCAATCTCTGTGGAGAGCCATGGAACAGTGAAAGTCTGAATGGAAATGCCCTGCCCTCCCCTCTGCCTAGAGGTTACAGTCCCATCTGCTGCACAAGCTATTGGCCTCCAAGTCTGCACCATGTGCCTCTGAGGAAAGGCAGGTAGCTCTGCTGGAGCCACAGCCCCAGGCCTTCACTGCAGATGGTAAGTGGAGTCCCTACTGCCTCTTTCACCTCTTGGCTCCATCCCTCCAGGGAGGAACGGCAGACCTCAAGCTGCAATGAAGGCTCAAGGATGTGGTTTGTCCTTACCTTAACTTGAAGATGCTGTAAGCACGCAGCCAGCTGGCTGGCTTCTCTACTGAGTAAATAGCACGGTCTTTGAAGCCAGGTAGCAACACTGGGTCACTGGTTTGGGAAAGAAGGAACTACTGGCCAAGTATTTGTGATTTCAGCTTCTTGTAACCTCAGGAATATCAGAAGTCTTTGCTGAAGCTTAAAAATGAGCCCACCAGAAGGATGACTTCTACACAGTGAACTAAGTTATTTTAGAGATTAGGATTTTGGAAAGGCATGAAGATTCATACTGCAGATTTCTGTTCAGTATTTATATCTGTCCACAAGAATCCAAGAACTACTAAATATGTCAGATATGTTTTAATAACTCAGCAAAAACCTAAATTACTAATCTGTCAATACAGAAAAGGTTTATTGTTGTGGGAAAGCAAGTCCACTCGGTGCAAGCAGATATTTTGCTGAATGTGAGAGGATTATGGACACTGATAATCTCCCACTTTTGCTGCTGGTTTATATTGTCTGTTAGCTGTCCTCTATTCCAAAAGCTCATCTCTTGCCGCTTGTCAGCTTTTAGGTGGAATTTGCAAGGTATGTATAATTGCAGAGAGACACACACACATACAGATCTACATGTACATTGTATGTATGTGCTGCTTACTACACTGCAGAAAGTGTTGTACAGGCATTTCCATTTTAAATAAATAAATCAATCAAATCTTGTTCATTGATGAATGCTTTTTCAGTTGTTAACATTTCTGGCTCATTTTGACAGATCTGAATAAGCTGATTCATCTCTCTGTGGCTGGAACATGGGGACAGCAGACCTACATGTGCAGCTCTTCAAAGTTTCTCCCATCCTGTAAGAAGAAAGGAGACCTCTGGGATAAGAATAGAGAACAAAACTTAGGGCAAGTTCAAGGTTGCATCAGAAAATCCTGATGGGTATTATGGGAGTTTCATCAGGCTCTGAATGAGACAGTAGGTAAGACCGCTTCTGATAAGGATACAAAGAGAAACCAGAGCAGGTACTCAGTGACTGCACAGCTGCACAGTGCCCTTACTTCCAGAGGAAAACATAAATAAACCATTATGCATGGCTGCAGTGAAAGTCTGCTTTGTCCTGCACAGCATACAGCGTTACAGATGTGAGAACTCCAAGGGCAACTTTATCACAGCAATTTCCCCGCAGCTGGCTTTGCAGCTGGAAGAACCTAAATGCTCTTCTTATGTTTAACTTTCTGTATGGAGTTTTATGACTTCATTTGTCATATAGTTTTATCTTAGGAGGTGCTGTCTTTATTTGTGCTTGAAACCAGAAGGTGTGTGGAGAAAGGGCAATAACTTGCCTGTAATGGGGGGCAGAAAGAACAATTTCCTTGCCTCTTTCTGCATGAAGCAGAGGCAAAATATTCAGTGTAAGAGAGTTTTGATGATACCTTATCTTTCAAGTCTTTCTCATATTTCCCAGTAATGGTGCTATTATGTATCTTTGATTCTTTTTATGATTACAGCCTGTGACATCCTAGCTTAATGCATGAATTTAGCCATTTGCAATGATATGGAAGCTTTCATTTCCACTTCACTGCTTCCCTTATCTGCCAGCTGCCCATCACTCTGCCTCCTTTGGCGCCTTCTCTTTTTCTTCACTCCTCATACCCCCTTGGTCCCCAAAGAGAGAAATCAACTTTTGATTGAAAAATAATCTTTTTATGATAACTTTCTGACCCTGGGTGGAAATAATAGCTACAAATGGGACCTCCCGGCCTCATGTTGATCAAGGGGGGGGGAAGTTAAGACAGCACCAACGGTGGAAAACACATAAAAGTGCCTCAGCACTCTCTGTGCAGGACTGCAAGGCTGGAAGAAGCACATGCCTTTGCTCACGTATGTGCTTTGATCACAGTGGCCAAAACTATGGTGGTTTTCTTTACAGATAGGT